>NC_088251.1:36943333-37275000 GCF_036013445.1 Caloenas nicobarica | reverse complement strand
TTCCTTGAATTTTATGCAATAACTCTATGCCACTCCGTAAGTATTTTGCTCAGTGCTTTTTCCAGGGGCTCATGAAGAAGCCTTCAACTACTCCTTTCTGAGGTGGTGCCAAACCGTTATCCTTATGTATTTGATGGATTTGAAGGGTAAAACATTCCCATAAATTATCAGACACGACTCCTGGAGTGGTGGCTCTCCCTCCTCCCTCGCTCACCAGGTGTAGGACCAGCCCTCCCGTCCCCCTCCCCAAAAACAACACCTGGACACAATCGTTTACACCGCACAGAACCTCTCACAGTCAGGTTTCAAAACGTTTCCTTCACACTTACTGGTCCTTCATTTTATTTTCAAGAAAAAAAAAATATATATATATATATAAAACTCTGTCTATCGGTGGGTTTTGATTCAATGAAGAAAACTGGTTCATGCAAATCACAGAATCATAGAATGTCTCGAGTTGGAAGGGACCCCCATGGATCATTGAGTCCAACTCCAAATATAATCATATAATAATCCTGGGCAGCCCACTAAATGTAAAGGTTCAAGATTTCATCAAAATTAGTCCTGCAAGAACAAGGCCGCAGCAATACATACATTTTCTTTAAAATACTTGTAATTTGCCAGGTTTCTTCCAAAACTTCACTTCTGTTGGAAGCGATTGCAAACACAAAGGACACTGATTTGCAAAACGTAGGCGAGAGAAGGTGAATCAAAGACACTATAATGGGTTTTCTGTTGCATCTGGGAATTTTTATCTATTTTCAGGCACTATTTTATTGTAATTCCTAACTCTTAGCCAGCCAGAGGAAGCAAACACTCCAGGCTTCAGCAGAAGGCTTTATATTATGCTACTTTAATTCTGATCTAAAATGAACTTAACGACAACTGAAGGTATCCATTTGCTCTTTGAAAATGGGAAGAAAAAAAAGAAAATCACATTAAGGGGAGAAAGTTGCCTACAATACCATTGGTTTTGGTTAACAAGTGTCAGTCCCAGGCTTTTAAATGCCCTGCGTGGAGTGATAAATGATCTTAGCAAGGAAGCAAAGAGATCAAGTGATAGATATCACACAAGCAACAGAAAATTAGTACCTTTGATAGCACAGCTCCTAAAAGAACAAGACGATAAACTATTGGATTTCCCCCGTGATACTTTGATTCTGCAGCATGTGCCAAGTGCACCAAAGATCACACTTGGTCTGTGATCCGAGAGGGAAAATATCACGTCTGTTCCGCCCCATCCACCACCAAAGGAAATTATTAGGAGGGCGAAGAGTGACAGAAAAGGGGGAAAGAACAATGGCACCTCCAAGATATCTCCCAGAGCATAAATACCATTAAAAAAAAAAATCATTTTTCCCATATATCTCTCCTGATATCCTACAGCAGTGCTGGAAAGGTGTTAAATCAGCCACGCTGGAGACTTGGGAGCTGAAGACACCTGAACCTGCACCGTGAGCAGAAATGGGTACGTTCTCCCTTGTGCTTTTGTATCAGATTTTAGATAAACGGGCAGCGGGAGACCTGGACATTATCACAAAACCCTTCAGCTAATGCTGATGCCTGCAAGAACAAGCAGCCTGCCTGGCTTTCACATCAAGTGCTGCTTGAAAGGACAAGAGATGGAGAAGTAAATAGAAATTTGATGTTGCTGCTAAGCTTAATGTAACTGAAAGCTGGATCTGAAACCCAGCGGGTTCAAAAAGCACAGCTTTTTATGCTGAAATCTGTTACCTACAAAAGGGTTTGGTAACGCAACAAATAACCCAGACAGCTCAATATTATGCTTTTTCAGAGGGAATATTGGTGTTTCGCACTGCGGATATGTATAGTAGCTGCTGCAAACTGAAGATTCAACAAGTAGAGTCCATCACATGAGCTAAGGAGATGACGCCTTCCAAGCATCTCGTGTTTTGCAGGGCATGGCATTTGTAAATCGGCAAATTGGCTTCGGCCCTTTGAACCGGCAGCGCTGCCGGGAAAAGCCACTCGCAGGACCGAAGAGGAGCCTAATGTCTCATTAAAGGTCTCTTGGTATTCTTTTCAAATATAGATGGTGTTAACTCTCACTTCTTGGCTGATTCGGGACTGGGAGTTGCTAAAGCTGTTGAGCAGTTCTTACCCCATTTCCACCAGCGGCTCTTAGAGACAAAATACTGTCCCCAGCAGCAGATATTGTCTGTAGAAATATCCTGCTCAGCCACAGGTGCCTGAGAAAGCGAGAGAAAGCTTGCATAGAAATTAAAACTTCCTTGGTTTCCTTTAGAAGGTCTATGACAGGAAAAAAGCCCTCCCAGAGCAGCACGGCTAATTAAAGCCTAATTGAAGACGCAGACTGCACACAGCTATTCGCTTCGACTCCTGGACGTTCACACACAGGAACATTGCACTTCTCCATCAACAGGAAGGCTGGAACGACTCAATTACCCCAAAACACTGGCTTGTAAAGAAGAAGCTAAGCTTACTTTAAAGCCCTAGTCACTCGGTCACAAGCACCAAAAGCCTTTTAACGCTGTGAAGAAGTCAACAATTGCAACCACAGGGCAAACTGCATCTGCTGCCAGACAGATTCCTTGCAAGTTTCACCAGCAACATGCCACGGATGTTCAAGGCAGCAGAAGGGAAAGGAGACGCTCCCCAAAGGGAAGCTGTGCTGTCTAATGGATTTCAGAACAAAGAAAACAAAAAGAGTTAAAAATGTCTGTCCTGCCTATTGTTTTTATGGAGTATTCTGCTGTGCTTCAAGCTGAAACTTCCCATCAAGTCCTTTTGATGTGCTACAGTTACCTGTCTTCTCAGAGACAAAAATACATTGGCATCTTTCTGATACTGAACATTTGGAAAACTGTCTCAAACCACTATTTTGCCTGGCCAGGATATAGTATTTCAGACTGTGCAGTGACTTAAAGACGCTGCCTTGAGATGTCGTTATGTATCTTTCATTATTCTCTGTGCTTACTACAGCTTAGAAAAACCCCAAACTAGCAGTTTCCCGGCTCTTTAGTGTCCACAGCACTACAGAGCCCAAAGTGGGGACAAAACCTGCAAATTCCTGGGTTTCTGCCTGGGCATCTCATGCACTTTACAGCCAACCCTGTGCAGCTCAAGAGCCTCAAACGTGTTTTACTCCATGACCACACCCTGGCTCGTGCTCAAGCGCTTGGGAGCAGATTTCTAAAGTTAATCTTTGGGGAACCACCTTCTGTAAGCCAAGGGAGGTACACAAGAGGCAGGGAGCACCTCCAGCTTCAGATGAATTTAAGTGACAGTTGTGAAGCCCACGGTTTAGATGTGCACCTGCAAAACAGGAGCAGAACACGAGCTGTGGAGGTGGCATCGCCCTGCAACAATTGCTTTCTGCCAGTACGAACGAGGGGAAAAGATCAAAGCAAGACCCCTTTCTCGCTATTATAAGTGTTCCCACCTTTTTATTTCTAAAACGGGAAAGAAAAAAAGGTCTTGGTGCAGCTGAGAAGATAGAATAATGGCTATAAACTGCTTGTATTTAATCGGCTGGGGTGTACAAACAATTCACAGCAGAACTGTCAGGCACATGGAATTGGAGTCACTAAGAGTATGCAGAGATATAAAATACATACAGACACAGAAGAGCAACGGCACTATATCTTATAATACTGCACTATATAGTCATCACTTCCAGTATCGACGGTGACAGAAAGAAATTATAGGGGAAAAAAAGAGCACTTTGAGCCAAGGAAGCTCATGCGTTTGGGAAATAGATGCCCAACGCTCGCTTTTACCAGCAGTGCAGCTTCCAAGTCTTTCTTGGTGAGACGCATTTAGAAACCATTAGTTTCCTTTGTAGAAAACGCAAAGTGTTTTCAAGCATCATGAGGCCTCTCACGGAAGGGAAAATAAAGAAAAGAAGCATCTACGGAACATCCCCATTTTAGACAAGATCTTCATGCTGTAACCAACCCAGGAAAAATGCGAAGATGTTGCTGTTCCAGCCCAACCCCACTGCGAACACCGAGATGTCTCTGCTCGCTTTGAAAGAACGGCTGGAAAAATACTCCCAACATTTCCAACAAAATTCACCACTGCGTTTACTCCGAAAGCAACTCAATTTAGCATAATTCTTTTCTCAAAACAAAGATTCCTTGAAATAACAAGCCCCTCATATACCTCTTGCCAGAAATAACCATTCATTCTTCTTTAACTAACTAACTAAGTCTAGACTTTCTTCCACCTACACTGAGACAGTCACATAACCATGAAAGCTTTCCAAGAGATTTCTGTTGTGGTTTTATTTAGCAAACGAATTGTATAAGCTCTGCTTAAATAAGTTTTACGATTAAAACAAATAGGACTGAAGGGCATTTCTGAAATTTGCTTGGTTTCTTTTACAGGAAATCAAGAAAGTTTTTATCCAGGTTGCAACCTTTCCTGAGCAAGGGTTGGGGCCAAATGATTCAAACATGTTTTAACGCTGCAGGAAAACCATCCGATTTCTTTTCCTTACGTGTGTCGATAAAGAAATACACGAGCAGGGCCTGGGAGCAGAAGGACGAACACAGCAGAGCTGCTGCCAACCAGCAGGGCTGAGCTCACTAGGACTCATTAGAGGATCCAACGCTTGGGCATTAACGAAATGGTCACCTCAGAGAGCTGAATTTATGTGCTTTTAAAAGGAAGAACGCGTCTTCGCCTATGCTTAATTTCTGCAAAGCAAACTGCAGAAAAATTTCAAGCTTGCAGCGGCGTCTGGATTGACATTTACTTGTAATGAGAGCAGCTTGTTGCAGTGCAAAGCTCCGAGGTCTTAGCAAACCGTCGCATCAGTTTTATTTAGCAGAACACCACAGTATTTGATAAGTGACATTTTAAAGGTAAAAATCAGATAAAGTCTTATGTGCTCGGGTGCTCCTGTGAAGAGGGAGCCCCAAACCATGGGGGTATTTTAGCATATTTTCAGGACTCGGTGGGATTTAAAACTTCTCTCTGCATTTGACCAAATGAAAAAAATGCCGCACTACCAGCTGACATCTAATTTTTAGTTCCACTCCCTGAACTTAAAACAATGTTTCGTTCTGATTTGAATCACAGCAGTGTAAATTGGAATAATTCCATTATGTAAAACCAGCATGTGATTTTGCTCCATAGCTTTACGTTGGAGAAGTAATTTTAAATTCTTATTTTGCAATAAACTAAGGATTTCTGTGCTCCTCAGCAGAAGAAAGGCGGTGTTTAACAAGGAACATCGTTAGACTAAAATTAACAGCAGTTCCTTTGATGGTATCAAACAATCTGGAAACAGTTGCTATGTGTTACTACCTACAAAGCTCTGATCCCTTCTCTTATGTCAATTGTCAGCACGAAGGCTTCCCAAAGAAAATCAGACAGAACGGGGGGGAAACAGAACGTCTAAGCATAAGAGAAAGGCTTTGGAAAGCCCAGCGAAGCACAAAATGCTTCCAAATGATGGTTAAGAACCCGATGTTGGGTTGAGTACGCTCCTGGCTTGGCTTTTGCTGAGGGCAGGAAAGGCTGGATAGATCTGTTTTCTCTGGGTTGTGAACACGAACCGCAGGAGCGGCTGAAGATTTGAGTTATTTTGTCTCCACCAACGTCCCACCTGATCTCCCCTGCAATTCTTGCTTCTCTGTCTTAGCCCAGCTCCTGCAAATGGAACGAATCTGAGTTGTGAGAGACTTTACTCCTACACAGCTACAAGAAACGAAAAAAGCAGAGATAAATCTTGAGACCATTGTGTCCACCTTCATGATAAGCCAGCTAAAATTAGTATTTCACTGGACATCAAACTTCCGAGGCAGATCTGCCCCCGCTCTCTGTACAACCCTCAAATGATTTAAGAACATGAATAGAAGAGAATATTTGTATTTTACGCCCATTTTCCATCACACAACTGTGACAGAATAGCCGGCAAGAGTGATGCTGGAAAAACACAGTTGTAATCCAATTTGTGCCCACAAAATTATAGGCTGTTAAAAATCAATCACAGACACCTTACAAGTCGAGCAAAATGATCTGTCTCTGTAAATGAAGGTGGAAAAAGGTGTCCTTCAAACCCACTTAACAGTAATGGGTAAAAGCAGTGAAGGCCCTTAAATATTATAGCAAAACGAGGAGAAAAAAAATCATGATTAAGAACTCAATTGTGTTTTAGCTTTCACCAAAAATTTGACTTCTAATTAATTCCTAAATATTCTCTTCGAGCAAAAGAGAAAAAAGTGAAACTCTCCAGAATCTGTTGCTTGCACAAGACTTCACCTCTCATGCAGAGAGGCAAATTCAGCTTTTCTTTTTGCGTTTGTGCAGATCGCAAATGATCTACTGGCAACAGACAGCTTTCCCTGTAACGCTCCATCACATGCCAGACTTTAAGAACACAAAGAACAGTTTCGTTTAAAATGAAATATTATTATGTGTGCCCCTCACTCTGTTTGATTCAGAACTGCCGCTGTTGCGATGCTCAGCTCAGCAATTTCCCTCATCCATCCCATACCAACGGGGGATGCTCAAGCCAGCAGGAGCAGTTTCGACTGATTTCCCAAAATACCCCATGAAATAGCACACCCTATAAAGGAGAGGCAAAGAAAAGCTGTCCGAGGAAAGACACTTTGAGCAGAGGCAGAAATAAAACTTCCGAAGTTCTTGCTGTGGCAGGAAGGAAATTTCGGGGAGTTTGTGCTCCTTGGAAAACGAAATGTCACCATTTATGTTAGAAACATATTGACCTTGTTGACATCTTTGGATTTAATCTATTTTTTTTAACTCAAAAAGCGGCATTGATTTAAGAAGAAATCCCTGGAAAATTTTCCAAGGGCCGCAGCAATCCACTATAAACCTCTACTCCACTTTAATTCCAAGTGCCAATGCAGTTTGTAGCGACATTAGCGCATTACTCTGGTGAAAACGGAGGGGAGACAAAGCAAATAAACAACCAAATACAAACCCAAAACCACCCAGAGGCTTCACTGCAGTGCCCCTCTTTGTCTCCAGCATCACCGGAGGGTAAATGGGATGTATGTGATGTGGACGCAGCCGGGTTATGCACAACATTTGGCAGATGCTTTTTTCCTCACATTAATTGGACATTTTTCTAGTAGTCACTTGGTATCTCCTTTCCTCTGGATACAAATTGGATCAGCCTCCTCCCCATGGTATTTAGAGCATATTTCTGGCCTTCTGATCATTACTATTTCATCCTCACAAAAAAAGCAGAGATGTTTCGCTCTTCATTTCAGAGCCGAGACTGAAAACACCTCAAATCTCTCCACCTCGTTATGTTACAATTATACAGTTAAAAATGAGACGGGTATTGGTGAATCTTTTGCCTTCACTGGATCTTGATTGAATCAAAAACAAGAGTTCCCTTGGAAGCCTCTACTAGCAACACACATTCAACGGAATTTGTCACTTCACATCACACGAACGAAGGATCTACAACAAACTGAAAGCTGTGATCATGTTTCTCTTCACATTTTTGTACAGTTTTGGCACTAAATTTGCTAATATGCACGTAAAACGTATTTATCTAAAATTAGAAAAAAAAAAAAAGACACATTATGTTAGAAAACTTGCCAGGAACTTTCCCATAGAAACTTCTTTCTGTTTTCTGGTTGTTTATTATTTATAGATATGGGGAGGTTTTGATCCTGGAACAATCGTAGCTGTTTTTCTGGCTGAATTCTTGCCGAGATCTGGCCTTTTCTTGGCTCTTTGTCTACAAGTACAGGGAAAGAAATCCAGACAGTTTCAAAAAAAAGTGTGCGACTCTCATTTGCAGATAAACAGAAAAGACTACAAAGGTTTAGCTACCACAGATTTTCAAGAGAACAGACGAAAAGAAGACAAAAATAAATCTTTGCGCTGACACTTCAGAAATCAGCTCTAAAATAAAAGGATCTGAGCTGACTGGGTTTGTTTTTGTCCAGGCTACACAGCCCTTATGACAAAAGCTCATGTAGAAATAAGAGGATGATCCATTTATCTCAAATGAGTAGAAAATGTCATATGTTTCCATCTCCAGATGATTACACAAAGAACATTTTCCTTTGTCAAAAGGATCAGATGCCTGTATGGTTGCATTAGGTAGTTAATGTATAAATAACTACAGTAATTCCACATTGCAGGTGCGTTTCCTGGGTATACCATAGAAGTATATACGGTTTTACACAATCTGTAGTCAAAATACTATTTCAGAGTATTCTTGCATACAGACACTGCTGATTCAGCTCATTAAGAAATTACATATTCCTGATTTATTTTTAAACCAGCCTGTCATTTCTTTTTATGCACATCATATCTGAATCCATTTAGAGCCTGGTTCTCGTAAAAACACATGCCAACGCCTGTCTGGCATATATACTTGAAGTTTAAAAGAGGAATATGTTTTAAACAAAGAAATTTGAACATCAGGTACAGAAATAATCCATCCAACTCCATGTGAATGGAGGTAGCAAGAAAAATAGCACATAAACCTTAACTTCAAAACTATTCGACTGCTCAGCTCACCTACTTCACTTGGTTTTGTTTGCTTTGAAAAACATCACTTGTAAGCATGAGAAGAAGCGACACTCGAAAAGCAGGCAGCCGTTCCGCTCGCTCGCAGCGATGTCGGAGCATCGAAATGGGGACAATTCCGCAGATTTCAGGGCATCGGTGACAACCGATGGCTCTCGGAAACTGGCCCACGACGTCGCACGCCCTCAACGGACACTCAGCTCCTGCGTCCCCTGGACAAAAGCGACAATTCCTCCTGCTCGGGCCGCAGGCTGGAGCCTGAATTGCCACGATCAGCCCCAGACGCGACACCTCTTCAGTTTACAGCAAAGGGAATGGCAAAGCTACAAAAATCTTGTACAGCACAAAAAGCGTATTCTCCTCACGCTCCTCCTCAGGTTTATTTTTCTTACCTTCAGACAGAAGCTAAGGAAGTGATATTCCTGTCTGAAATATTTTAAAACAAAAGGAAAAAAAAAAAAATATTTCTCTCTACTGGATCGAGGTTTTCTCTACTGGACCTACTTGAAAAAGTGAGGCAATAAAGAGTAAAAGCTGTAACTTTTCTTACAGAAACTGCACTTTATACAAGCACACAACTCAAATTTGTGGTTTTATAGTTTGTTTTCTGCTGAATTCACAAACCTGAAAGCAGGAACGCTCTCGGTATGGCCCTGTAAGCACAGGGCATGGAGAGACACCAGAGGGGAGAACATTGGACATTTTAGTCACCCTCTTTCAATGACAACCCAGCTTTCTCAGGAAGGGGGAGATGTGATAAGAGGTAGATGCCTACAGAGCAGTTTACAGCCGGGAGGACATCCCCGAGTAACATATTGTGAGATCGTCCCAAGCAGAGATGATGTCCAAATCATCTGGAGGACTCCTATACATCCAACGCAAACCCTGCCTCAGGGTGACAGTATGTTTTCTCAGGGAGTTCACGGTGGCCAAAAATGAGCCACGTTTTGCTTTAAAGGTGAATTTCTAAAACCTGCACACTTGCACAACTAATTCATTTAAAGGCGAACCCACAAAATCTGCACACTTGCACAACTAATTCAACAGAACAGGAACAAACCAGTGGGAACTAGCGAAGTAAAATATTTTTCTCCCTGGGCTTTTTTGATGACAAAAACAAAACGGTGAAAAAAACCCCTCTTTTAGAGAACAGTTGAAGAGGGATCACCAAATAGCTAAAGCCACACGCTTCATTAGCAGCTGCTATCTCCTTGCCTTCTGTTTGAGGCCCAGGCTGACTGCAAATATCTCCTGAGTGCAGACTGAGAGGAACATTAGTGACAGTGGCAGGACAGACACGCCGAGACAACAGCGGCTTCCTCGAGCGTAGGCACGACACCATAAAGATACTACTAAAAACAAAACGGAGATGAATTCAGTGTAAGTACATTTATGCAGATTAAGCATCGTGAGGAAATGTCTGCGATAGCCTCTGGTTTTGACAGTATTTGTTTCTCTCAGATTTAAAGGATCAAGTTGACAGGTCTGAAAGAGGATGGCAAGCCCGGGGGGAATCAGAGGGCAGTCAGTAAATTCTGCAAAAAAAAAAACAGGAGGGAGAAGATGGAGGGACAAATACGAGGAATATGCGAAAGCACTATTTTTTATTTTCACTGAAGCATTAGCTTCTCTGCTCCTTCTAACCTGGATCACCTTTGGAGGAGGGTGATGGAGAGTGAGCAAGCACTCGGTGGCCCCAACAGGAGAAGATCACAGTGTTTTAGAGACAAGAAAAACACTCTCCCTTCACCAGGACCCTTCTCCTTTGAGCAACAGAGGAAAGCAACTGGCTTCTGCATGATGCGATTCCATTTCCACTCTCCTCCAGGGAGAAAACGGAAGGAAAACCATTTTTTTCTCCAGGACCTGGACAAAATTAATGTACGTTTGACCTTCATGTCTAAATCCTTGTAAGCTCACCTTCCTCAAGTATCGAGAAGCTGAGATGCCTTGAGCTGCAAAACAATCCTGAACTAGAAATCCAAATGGTTTCAAAAAAACATGGTGGAAAAAGGCTCCTAGGGCCTCTGAATGTGCAAACAGAAGCAGCTACAACCATAAACCACTGAACAGCTCCAGAAACGGGGTGTCTGGAAAGCCTGAAGGCACAGCGCTCACCCTGCAGACCCCGCTGTTGGCAAATCCAGCACTAAAATCAGGCATTTCCATGGACAAAAGGAACATTATACCAAGGAAAAACAAATTTTGCACTCGCACACAGAGCTGGTGTGAATACAAGTGTGTCTAATCATCCATGAGCCACAGAGGATCTTTGCCTGGGAGGCCAAAGCAGCCATGAAGAAATTGCCTTATTTTTCTTTGTTTTGGTGAGGATTGTTTTGTTTTTTAAAAAAAGCATCACATGACAGTGTGTGTAAAGCTGCAGAAATGATTACTAGCATCTATTGTTAAAACAAACAAAAAAAAATCCACTTTTTACGGGAGGGTTTTGTTTTCTCAAGCCACAAAAAAAGCTATTGTTTTTATTCCCAACCAGAAAACTTGCTGCCAAAATAAGATCAACATTTCTGAAGGCTCTCTCTGGATTTCTGCGGAATAAACACTTTGCCTAGTTCATATAAAGAGCTTAATTTTTTTTTTCTTTAATCTGCCCCAAACATGCATTACTGTGCTACTGCCTGGCACAACGCAAACAGAATGGCTAAAGCAATGGATTTCTTTGCGAACATTTGATTACTGTACAGGGAGATGTGATTACTTTCTCCCTGAGGATGCACTGTATATTTGGATACCTTTCTATGGCTAAGGATCGGCTTATTTCATTTCCTTGGCGAGCAAATGTATTAAACAGAAGCAGAAGATCAAAAAAAACAGAGCCCTGCTATTATCTGCCCGATGTGGATGTACGTGCATAGGGGCTACTCACCCAGAGATTTCCCTTGGGATACAGGGAAAGGGATGGGAAGGACTATACAGATCTCTGCTGGAAAAGGAATGAGAAAACATCAGCAAAAAGAAGAAAAAAACCCCTCATGTTTGCTTATTCAAAAACCAAGCAAGCAGCCTCCAAAACTGGGAACATTTCATGTAAACAACGTTATCTGGGATCCACAATGTGTTTTATGCAGCGTCTTCATTTCTCTAAAGCGGTTTGCAAGCGACTCGCAGCAGGAGAGCTAATAAAAACGCATTTCAATATTAATATTTCATGCCAGAGCCCGCCCACCAGGTGAGAGGCGGTTGCACGGCCAAGGAGCGTGGGGACACTGCCTGGACATTCATTCTGCTATGTGGAGCAGAGAAACCCCTTATTTCAACAACTGCATTAAATATACCCCTCACTAGAGCAAAGCCCAAGAGGGTGAAGCTACACGTCCTTCCCAGGGCCTTCTGGAGCAAGAGCTATAGGAGTCTCCTCTGGGTTTTTATAGGAACAGATGTATGTCAATGCACACACACACCTGAAGTACAGCCAAATACTAAACTAGGACTGTCCTCACTGCCAAACCCATTGTACAGTCCAGTTTATTGATAGACTTTCCCAGTACAGGTCTGTCCCAGGACACACCGACACAGCAACATCGCTTTAGGGTGGCCAAGCAGCCCACAGGAAAACAAAGATTCTGCCTCTGTGAATCCACAGCACTCAAATGGCACATTAAAGCGTATTTTCCTTGGAATATCTCTGAATTTTTGCATGGCAACGTCATATGTTATTTGTCACCTGCAGTGTTGTATACATACTAGAAAAAAGCAGATGTTCTCCAGGAAAGATGGGACTTTCAGTAAAAATCCTAGGTTCACTGTAACGTAAGGATGGTGAGGGGTTCAACAGCCACCTCCCACATATCACACCCCCATGAGCTAACCCAAATTATATCAGTGAATGACATTTCTAAGCAACATCAGAATTTCTGCAAGAAAGGAAGAGATGAGATTTTAAGCTAAGTTAGAGTATGGATGCACGCAAGCTCTGTAGCGTATAGCTTGTGTATGTACATAAATCAGACACCAGCAAAGATGCAACTCTGCACCATACGGAGGCCAAAGCAAGACACGAGTATTTTTGGAAGAAGTGAGAGACTCCAGACAAGAGCCCTGCCATCCCCATCTTCTGTGTTGAAGCAGGTGGGTGGGTGCAAAGTTACGCGAGATGACAAGTTGTGTTCCCTCTGTGTACCCACAAAATGCTTCACAGGCATAAATCTCTTTCCTGCTTGCAACTACTGTTCAAGTACCTTGCATCCAACAGCTTGTTTGGATCCCTGCAAGTCCTCCCAATAGTACCTGAAGAAATACATTTGGTATGTGAAGAGCAGGTAGGCAGCAGAGCAGTTTGAAAGAGAAAGCCATACCATAATCTAACAACAAATGGACCAGAGGAGTAACAACAGCTCATTTTTCTTCAAAGATGAGGTGACATAAAGCAAAAGATCAAAATAGATGTTTTATAACAGCAGTCAGTATCATTACTACCCAATGACTTTTTATTTTGCAAGCCCATGCAAAAAAATAAGAAGACTGTCAGACAACAGAAGAACATCCCATAATATAGGAAAGTTGTTTCCTCCACCCATGGAAGCAAAACGAATGAGTGACAGAGCAGCTGGCACAATGACAGACGATACCAACATCTCCATCCTGCCACAGAGAGGCAAAGACCACGCCAGGAAAAAGGTGCTGAAGAGCCTATTAACAGATGGCATCTTAACAGCTGGAGCAAGAGGCATCTAAATTAGACCCAGACCGGAATCCAAAACACGTCACGTTACTAACAGTAGCTGCAGCAGGGAAAAATCCTTCTGTTACGATTTCCAGTGAAAGAAGGACGCTCCCTTCTGCAGGTGCCACCCAAAAACAATGGCACGGCTTCGAGCAGCATCAGCCTGTCACTTGATGGAGCAGCTAAAACAACCCTGAGCAGGGAGCTGAACACACAGCAAACTCATTTCTACCCCGATAAGAATTTCTTTGGGGGTGTGTCTATATTTGTGTGTGCGCACATATACGCCAAGCAGAAGGTTTGATACCAAGGCATCATAAAACTTTTTCTTCGTTGGTTCATCTCTATATGCCGTACAGCAGTTTTCGGCATGGCTTCAGATTAAATACAAGGCAACGTCCCTAAAATTCATGTAGCATCTGTGCCAGAAGACTGCAATGGAGGACTTAGATGAAACAGCATGGCCAAGAAGCAAAAAACATGTGCCCCCTGTTGAAGGGGGCACACATCACACATCCCCTCATATCGCGGAGTATCAGCTTTGAGGCACAGAGAGCCATGCAGAAAATACAACCCAGAGCACACCATAAAGCCACAGATACTAGTCCACAGCTAAAGGCAGATGAGCTCAGGAGTCACAGCCTCTCTCTGTATAAAATACCATCATAAAAAAGCTCCTCCACTCATCTCATCTTAACCTGACTCCAGAAAAAAAAAATCTCTGATCCCTACATAGCAATTAGAGTTTGAAGTACTTTGCTCAATAAATTAAAGCAAGTTCTGGCTGAATGAGACAGGTAAGTTAAAGGGCAAAAAAAGCACATACCAGTGAAGCAGCTAAGGTTTTTTTTTTTCTAGGATATTCTTATCTCAGTAATCACACTGCTCAAGTACACAGACTTCAGGGATTTAAACCCTTCAGCTCAAGCGCCAGCTGAAGTTTCCTACAGGGAAACGTTTGGAAAAATTAATCCAGATTAATATTGAACAGCTATTTATCCTGGAGCATCTGCGCAGGCTCTCCTTTGGAACAGCACGGCTTTCATGGGGTTTGCTTCTCCGGCATTGCAGGTGAGTCATGCTAAAACGAGCCAGGGAGACTTGAAATCCAGCCAAGAACATCCCCGCAGGGCTGTAACTCATCCTCACCCTTTTCCGCAGGGATCAGCCCTCCTGGACGCTCCCGTTCAGCACACGTGGGGCTCGGGACTCTGTGCCTGGGGATGCAAAATGCTTCACGTGTCACCCGATCACAACACCTGAAACAACGCTGCTCAAATTCAAAATTACAGCAGCCTCTGTGTATTTTGTCCTCACCAAGCACCGTGTCTTAGCTCAGCTAACAGTTTTGCACTGTGGACTTCAAATCATCCCATGAGGTCTCTCCCAGAGAAGGGATGAGGGCAGAAAGATGTTACTGTGGAAGGCGAGGAAAAAGAGATTTTTCTTCCCCAACCACCATTACAGATTTACTAAGGTCAAGTCAGCATTTGGGAAATGAGAGGGTAAGGAGCAAAAGGTGGTTACCGCAGGGAAGGCAGGAGAGAGAAACAAGGCTAGAGGAGGGACTTGGTCTTTAGAAAATACAAGTTAAACAGAAAAAGAAGGCAACAAAAATATCAATATGCATAAATCTTATTCAAACTCATTTGTTCAGTCTTTAAAGAAGTAAACTTGAAAGACGTTTTCCAAGCCATAGGTAGCTCTAGCTATAAAATCTTGTACAAATATATTGCTCCTGCTGGCCAACAGGGAAATCTGGATATTGCCACTATAAAAAGGAATCAATTCTCCTCCATGTCTCTGTGGGTTTCTGGTTGCCCTTTCTTACACAACCTCCTTTCAGAATTATTATTATTATTTTCCTTAGCATTATGAAAATGGCTAGATCCTTCTGTAAAACAAAACAGCAGGGGGAAATACCCTTCAATGGTTATTTCCTAAGTAAGGTTTGTATCTGTATCAAAATTGAGGCTAAAGGCACATAACACCCCTAAAATAAGCGTTCAGCATGTATTAAGCGCAGTGTGAAGAATTCTCAACACATGCAACCTTCACTGCTGAAAGCCAATGTGCAATTTTCTATGCTGCTGCTTTTCTTCTTCCCTAAAGCAAATTACTGTTACTAGGCAGTAACATCATCTTTTAGCATCTTGCCATTTACTGTTTCCTTATTAGCATTCGAGTCCTTATGAGTGTGATGAAATTTTTTAAACAGTGCTATGTTCCTTGGTCAAACTTTTGCATAGTCAAGGCCAAAAATACCAATAAACTCAAATTTCTCCCCCTGTGCTCTAGTCTCAGACTGGCAGAACCACTCCATTATTTTCATTATGAAAAAAATTTAAATAGTCTATAGAGATACTGATCACTAAGTGCTTTAACCACACTGCAGAACTTTTATACCAATATAATTTGCTCAGATGTCGAAGTACCCTCAGAATGCGTTCAGATACAAAAACACGGGCCATAGCAGCCTGCTGACTTTTAGCCAACCAAGCCGGCGCCTAAAGGCAAAATGTTTGACAGTGAAAATAAAATATTGTAAAGGACACCGAGGCTTTCAGCATTTCAAAGAGAGACATGCAACCAAAACGTCTGTAAGTGAAATTATACAGTAGATTCCTATGCAACAGCAAAGAAATCATAAACGTTGCTTCAATAAGGTAAATGCTGCAACACACACAAATCAAATTACATACAGCAAGTGAAGATGCTGCAATTCTGCATGGGAGAACGCGATGCACCTACACACATTTTCCTCAAAATAGCAACGCATTAACTGGGATCACAGACATTAACTAACAGGGGCAGCACATCGCACTAGGATTTCATGATGCACCCCGAGGCAGCGGGGTTGAAAACACATGGACCTTGTTTCTGACAGTCTTAAGACACAGAGAAGATGGATAACTTCCATGGCCATGTTTATTATGCCAAAAAGCACAAACAGGAGAAGTACTAAAAGGGAAGAAAAGCAAATATCAAGGACAAACAGAAAAGAACCAAAGAAAGGAGTAGTTTAGCTGAGAAGAAAAACAGGGCGAAAATAATAATAAATTTTTAAAAAATAATAATAAATAAAAACACAAGCTGAAAGAGGAGATGTTGTTTTAAGCAAAGACAGTGATTAAATGAAGGAGAGACGTAACTGTTCTTCAGGACATGAGAAAGGGGAGAAAGCGATTACACAGCGGAAGGAGGATTGAAACAAAGAGAAATATTGAGTGAAAACACTGAGTCTTTGAAAGATACTGTCACAAATTCAGCAACAGGCAGTAAATGTTTCTGGGAATATAAAATATTTTCTTCTTCGGTTCACAGGGGCAAGGAGAGAAACAGATTGGGAAATGAATGATGCTTCTATTACTCTAACATATTCAAGAGCACATAAAATGCAAACATACTACAGCTATTTGAAAGGGGAAAAGCACATGAGGGCAACAATTTCAAGTGTAGGTGTTGTGGGATTTCCTCACAACAACACAGTGTTTCATTATGATCGCTGGTATGAAACAGAGCTGGATCTCTCCACTGCTGTTTAGTTTCCCTGCAGTCTGAAGAAGTTTATGGGGAGGATAAATCTTGTCCCAACATAAACAGATGGCAAAACCATGAAGGTTTCATTTGGGTTGGTGATACCGTGCCAAAGAGAGGGAAGATGAACTTCAGAGCTGAACCGAACCCACCTACATGGCCGGGAGAAGGAGGTCTCACTCCCCAGCCCCTCTGCCAGACTGTCCCAAAAATAAAAAAGCTGAATAGCTCTTTAAGTGCACTATGGCAAAATGACTGTGTTGGAAAGCTGGCTGCCAAGTGGGATCATCAGAGCAGAAGACCATCAAGGTGCTCCTGTCGCAAGAAGAGAAGGGGCAGCCTCTGTATTTCTTAAACTCAAGAGGATCCAGATTTAAGGTGGACAAAATATTTTCAAAACACATCCACCTTTGTTGCCAGCCACTTGGCTCTAACAGAGCTCTGCCACCACCTGAGGCATGTTGACTGATCTGCAAAAGATATGGGATGTCAAACGGAAAGACTTCATCCCCATCTGAGATTTTCAAGAATTGGGTCATCGTTGGTACCCATGGGAAGCACAGGACACAGAGCTCGCACCCTTCATGTCACCACACACATCACCCCGGCAGGCAACCAGAACAGAGGATGTGATGGTTCTGGTAACGCCATGAAAGGGACTGTTTCCTACGCTTTACTCTTCTGGTTTGGTTACTGTAAAGCATTCCTGTGCTCTTCTCCAGGATAACTTTCATGCTCTGCTGTTCAACAGCTGCTCCTCGTCTGGGCCAGCAGCACCTGCAAAACCAGAGCTCTGGAAAGACAACGAGAAAGTGCGCAGAACCATAGAATCATTTTGATTGGAAAATACCTTTAACATAATCGAGTCCAACTGTTAACCCTACACTGCCAAGCCCACCTCTAAGCCACGTCCCTAAGAACATGATCCACAGCAGCTCTGACCACTGGTAGGAACCAGCACGGCTGGACCAGCTCGTGAGCCCTCCACAGTTCTCCTTGCCCACCCCATTTCTCCTTCTTACATCACATAACCTTAATCACAAGATAAAATACACATATACTGAACCATGTCATAACACATCATGGGTGTTGGTACAATAACCAAAACATTTCTGCATGTGAAAATCATGAGAAGTAGCTACAACTTGGCTTGACCTGAAACATCTCTTCAGCCTGAGACCACTGATGGGAAAGATGTCTCATTTTCGCTCATTCCCTTCACTGTTTTTAAACAGCATAGATCAGTGAAACAAAGAGATAGAGTTGGCTTCCTTTAAAAAAAATGCTATTATTAGCTATACCAGCTGGATCTTATCTACTTTTATTGCAACTAAAAAGCTGTCAAGCTACTCTCCTTGAACAGCACAGAAGTCACCATCTCCATTGTTTAAGCTGGAAATATCTCAGTCTTTCTTATATTCCCTGCCAAAGAAAGTTTTCTGAATATGAGAGCTCTTACAAGCTGAATAAATTTTATACTAAATTAAATTAATTCAACAAATCACAGAAATCAGACCTTCCTCCAGCTAAATAGATAGCTTTAATTCATGGGCTTGTTACAATTATTTTCTCTACTCTAATACAATTATCCTTCACGCTATCCTTTCTTTTAAACTACCTGAATAAAAAAAGGCTTATATGTGTCTTCACAATATGTTCATGATTGTTCTACCCTGCATCTTGTTTAAGATACAATACGATGCTTTGAAACCATATGCAAAAAGACTGAGAGCCCTACAGATTGTAGTGGCCTTTTCTACTGGATCTCTTTTAATATTATAAGCATATTCAATACTAGCAAGTACTATTTCGTATTTGTGCATCAGTGCTAATACTATGCAAGCAAAGCAGAATCAGTGTTATAACAGCAGCTTTTCAGAATGAAGGAAGTTTTCCGTGCAACCTTTGAAAGAGTAGAAGTTGGATCCTTCTGTCGGAGTATTTGACCATGAACTCCCATGAAAATCATTAAACGACATCAGATTGTCCAATTCAACTTTAAGTTTTGTGAATTTAGCAGATTTTAAGTTTTGTTATTTGATTAACGTAGTTCTTATTATTTTAATATTATTGAGCTCTTACTGAATAGTCACACAAAACATTTGCCAAATCAACAAGCCCACTTTGCAGTTTGGCACCAGCTAAAGCTGTGTTTTAACATCTGTTTTCGCAGCTCTCCGGAGGATCCTCACAGAAGCACTTCAAACCGCTTGTACACCTAACACACCCATGAGCCTCGTTAGCACTCCTGCTGTTAATGACCAGAAAGCCCTGGCAAAGGGTGCCCACGGATCCCAACTACTCCCCCTGCAAAAGCAATCAAAACCTGCGCATTTTTACTCCTCAGCTCTGTTGTGACGGAAACCAAGAGCCAGGATAGAACAGAATCATAGAATAATTTCAGTTGGAAGAGACCCTCAGCATCATTGAGTCCAACCATAACCAAATGAGCCTCTCCTCAGTCATCCCACTCAAACACATCTTGACTCTGCAAACACTGAGTCATGGGGCACAGTAGAAATGAAGCCGTTGACCTCTGTGGACAAAAATGTCACAATGCAAAATCCTGTGCTGGGGTGGTTTCTGTGTACGCTTCACGGAAAAGCACAACAGAACCGAGAGGTTGGGGCTGCTGCTGGCGGGGGTGAAGGGGAAAATGGGAGCCCACAGACAGACGGGCAAACCAGGAGGATATGAAACAGGGAACTGTTCTTCATTTTAATGAGCTGTTAACATTGAAACATGTTGCACTTGCACTTGCTGACTTTTAAATGGCCTCATGCAGTATTTGTCTGCAGGGTACAGGAGACGGTAACAAGCCTGCAAGTTGCAAATAGCCAAGCCAAATGTTTTTTAGAGCATTCATACAATTACTGTGCTTTCCACTGTCCCCCTTAATTGGTGTTTGCAGAGCTGGATTCCTGCAGTGCAGTCCATGGAAATACAGGACCTGAGCCAGCAGCAAGAAAATTAATTTAATTTAATAAACTAAAACACTGCTGCAACTGTCTTGATGGGCAAACTTGGGAACCGAGCTCGGGTGCCCCCACAGGGAGAAAAAAAACCACTCTCAGAAATCACTGTTCCCATATAGGCAGAAGACCAGGAGGCACAACCTGTGTTATGAAGCCCAGCCCCTCAAAACTACAAGCAACACTTCAATGCTTTTCAAGTCAAAAATACCCCAGCTGCACTCCCATCCATCCTACGTGCATTTTAGAGCTTGGTTACAAAAGACGAGCAGCCCACAGCACTACAACAGGGCATATAAAAGGACATACTGATGCTTGAGGTCCCACAAAGCATCTGTTTTTTAAAAAAGGAAACTCCAAAACAGCTCATTTGGCTGACAGGGTACAGATTTTCAGGCTGCAAAAGACTATTTCACTTTCATACCACATAAAACTCCCGCAATGCACTCATTTTAAGAAAAAAACAACTCGTTTTGCATTAGTAGTCAGTAGCTGTTTAACAAACTAGTCTTACAGGTGCCATCATAAAATAGGTTTCAGTAAAACAGAAAACAATAAGGAAACCCATTGGAAATGCTTCAGTAAGCACGTTGAAGATTTGCTGCTTGTTAGTAAATACCAAACATCGAAGGCAGAGCACAGCGCCTGAGAAAAGCTGTTCCCTTGAACGCCTAATGCCCGCAGGGACCCGCAATCGCACTCACTAGACTGTTGCAAACATCCGTGCGGTTTCAGGTTTGGTATTCAAAGCCTCGGGTGCTCTGGCAACGCTGTCATAAATTGCATTTCCGTGGCTTCAGCTGCGCCGCCGAGCTCTTGGCATGTCCTGGCGTGATGCTTTCCAGCCTGCGACGTGCCACCTCCTCCCCCTCGGCGCCTTGGCCTTTCGGGGTACACACGAAGCCCAAACACCGCCGCCGCGGCACATCCCGCACGCAGCATCCTCTCCTCTGTCACAAAACGCATCCAGCTTCCAAACAGAGGGAGGATCACATTAAATTGATGGTTTTCTGCAAAATTATCTGCAGTGATGCCAAACCCCGTCTTTGTCGCAAAGCTAATTTAGAGCCCACTGTTGTACATCTACAGTTAGGTTTGTTTGCACCGCGTGTACCGTTTTGTGCTGCTTGACATAAAATTTGTGTTGCCACATTGCCAAGTGTCCTACCATGACTCTTGCAGACTTCCATTTGTACTACACCATCTGACCAAACTTAGCACCCCTTTTCCCAGATATTTTCTGAACGCGCTGGAGACCACAAGGCTGAGCAGAGATTGCATGAAGGGCACCGGTGACCACACGGAGAGAGCAGGGAAGGCCCATCAGGGAACCTGCTGGTCACCTCTTTCCTTGGAGATATTCAAACTTCAGCAGACTGGGGAATAACCTGCCCTCACGTGGATGTCATCACCACTTGGAGCAGCAGTCTCCACAGGTCCCTTTCCAACCCATATTCTATTAGGCTACGACTAGTCCCTAATGCGACATATACCCAAAGGGTAATTAGAACCTCCCGCTATTATTTTGTTCCCTGCCCTCACGACCGCTCCTATCTCACTCAGCTTATCACAGCCAATATAATGTGCAAGGATTGCACTTGTTGAAATTGCTCTTTGCATTTTGTTATTTGAAATTTATTGACTTCTGCTCTATCCCCTCCTTTTTTTCCCTGAATAAAGAGTTCCTAGTGACTTCATTTCTAAAGAATACGTAGTAGTGGTTCATCTGCCCCTTTTCTATTTTGAAACTCCCCTGTAAATTCAGACCTGCTGGGAGCACTTTGTGGAGGAAGGAGAGATGAAAAAATGATCTCTTGGCTTGTTACCTCGAATTTTAATCAACCAAGGATCATCCTTCTACAGCCTGACCAAAACTCAGCCTAAAATCCCCATTCTCCTGTAGTCTTCCTGCACTGACGTGCCTTATCCACAGCTTTAATGTACATTCCAGAAACCCTGAACATATGGCTGCTTTGCCAGCAGAGAGTCCTGACCTCCCCAGGCCGCTGCTCCATCCTCATCACCATTTCGGCAGCCCCATCCCATTTGTCTCCCCAGTGTCACACGTGGCTCATCCCCTCCAGCTCTTCCAGACAAACAGCTCCAGCCTCCCCATCCTCCTGCCCCAAAGCTCCCACTCCTCAGCCAGGCGCCAGCTACTTTCAACCTGCAGATTTGTATCTGAACATTACTAAAATTTACTAAGTTAGGCCCAAAACCCAAGCTCTGAATATTTATCTTTACAATTCTAGGTTTGCGTGAACTTCGCGTGTATCTCCTCTCTTAAATTTCCTTGAGACTGGAAGCTAAATCTCTTAAACATGTCTAAAAATCAGCTTTAGTCCAAAAACACAGAGCAAACCATCCCAAGTGGAAGTTTAAAATGAATCATTATCAACTCAGTGTCAAACTCTCTGAATTCAGAGCTGTACTGCAGAACACAAAAAACTTACGTAAAAGAAAAATAAAAGGAGATCAATATTGCCTTGATAATGCATTTTGTGATCATTCTTAAATGCCACTATGCTGCATCTGACCCAAAGTCTTCAGTCCCATGTGTAAAAATCCACCAATTTGATCAATTGACGCTTTAAAGAATTGAAGTATTTTGGAAAAGGCTGTTTTCAGCCCCAGTGCACAGTTCAACAGCCCCACATCACACTCCTGAGGTTCCTCGCTGACATGGTGAATCACACGCGGTCTTGCCAGGGGCCAAAAAATATTAGGTGAGCCTCATTGGGGCAGATGAGCTTTGGCAGGTCTGACACTTGGAACATGCCTGGGGAGCTCACTTAGTTAAATACTAGCTCTGTTTCAGCAATTACATCCAACACTGCTTCCAATTGACAGCATCTTCCTATAGAGTGCCTTAAAAAAAATTGAGGCATCTGCACAAATTCTGCCAGGAAGCAAAATAAATCTCAGGGAAAGGCTCCATAGCATCTTGAATTACTCTGCTTTTCTCAGACTGCAAAGAGAGAGATGCCCTGTTCCACACAGTGGAGTCTGGGCTTTGCTCATTCCTGCCTTCACCAGCAGAAAAAAAGGAGAGAAAAAAAAAAAAAAAAAAAGGATGGGTTTTGGCACATCCTGCACTGCTTGTCATGCAAGTGAAGCTTCTTGATAGGTTATCAGAGTGGGAAATAAAAAGGGCCATGTGGGTTTTAATACCTGCCTCACTCTGGAAAAAAAAGATTCATTGTTTTAATCACTAGAAAATGTTTGGGTATTTTTTTTCCAGATGAATACTTTAATACATCTTAAAGCTGGATTACATGCTGATTTTAACAATGTCATATATTGTAAACCTTGAATCCTCAGTAATACAGGTCCTTATACCAAAGGAGATGCTCCCACATTGTCTGACACATGATAAAAAACTTACTAAATAGCTTTTCCTAACAATTAAAACACATTCATAGAAAATCGATTTAATTACAATCCGATCTACTGGAAAACTCAAACGCACATAAAGAGCTCCTTAATGAAAGGCATTAGAACTTGCGTTTTTAATGCACGGTAATACTTATTAATGCACAGTGCATATCTTGGTAATGGAGCTCTGGTCTCAATTTTGCTAGGTTTTTCTCAAGTTCTTAACCTTTAATACTAGATGTGTATTAGAGACTGTTTGAATAACAAAATTCCCTTCAGAAATTGATTTTGGCTGAGAATCAATTGAAAGGCAATTTGCATTGCAATAAACTATTTCCTGTGGAGAAAGAGAACAGCTCGGAGAGATATGAAACTCAGTTCCTTGCTATCACTATTATAGAGTCTAAACGAGCACACACTTGCATTTCCACATAGATGCTAACGGAGGCACGATTAATTATTCATGTTGCCATCTCCTACGCAGAGCACGGGCTGTATTGCAGGAGCATTTTGCTCTAATCAACAGCACCGCAAGTCAGTTGATATCCTGCTCCAATGTGGTGCTCAGAGAGCATCGCTGGTGACCCGGCTTCTTCAGAGGCGCGGCACTGCTACAGATATCATTAGTATTCGACTTTGTCAACCTGAGAAATAAACATCGACATGCATAGACCTGGAAACCGTACCCACACAGATCATGTTCTTTTACATGCAATTAGCTGGCACAGTCTCAGCAGCCACAGAATTCCGGTGTTGTCATGCATCAGAGAAAGAAAACCGCTCTGCCACACTGCAGTTCTTCCAAGCATTTACATGTCGAGAGACATTTGGCTCTAGCTTTTATAATAAAAGAAGCACATAAAACAACAAAATAGTCAGTTTTGAGGATGAGAAGGTGCCTGGTGCGGAGCTGGAGCACCTCCGTGCTTACGAGTTGCTAGAGCATTTCCAAGCTCCTCTGACACGCATTTCTCGGACAGAGCTGGATAAGGCTTCCAAGTGCAGAAACTGAGCCTTCTGGCACAATATATTTGGGCAGATTTCAAGCTAAGTTCGGAGAATTGCCTCAATGGGCTTGGGAAGCGATGGGAAGCAGCAAACTGGGAAGCCGCTGCGCAGTTTGTGGCACACATCTTCACGTACATACTGAGCAACTGAACGGAATCCAGGCAGGGACGGCACCGCAAACCTTGCCCTGAACCAGCCGTGGAGCTCCTGATGGGCAAAGGAATATCATGTCTAAATGAGTTTATCATAAGAAAGCCAGACCTGTTCCAAGGGACATCTGCACGTAGCTTTCAAATATTTATTCAATTAAACATGCTTATGTTTGAGCTATTTGCCACTAGCTTTGTGTTAAGTTAATTCAAAAGATATGTTGCTTCAACACCTCACTCGCCTCATGCCCTTTCTTGCAGCATTTCCAGATATTTCTTATATTTGCTTATTTGAGAATCTCTCCGTTCTTCCTGTGCAAGCAAATAAGGCACGGATGCATCTAGGTCAACCTGAAGTATCCTTTAAGAAATATCACACATACTCATGCAGCTAAACTTGATATAAAACCTATTGCTCTGCTAGAAAACCTACAGCAGTTCTCAGCTCGATGCTACCACACACGGCTTTTAAAAAGCAGAAAGACCAACAAGCATGAAACACATTAAGCTCCTTGGATGGACCTACTGCTCACACCAATACTGAAGCTCCTCCAACAAGTGGTTTGAGCCTGAATGAGCTTCACCAATAATAGTATTTAGTCCTGCCAGCTGTATTTTGAAAGATAAACCCAACCTAGTCGCACTCACTAGGTCAGAGTCCTGAAAGTCCCCAAGCCTTGAGTCAGCTTAGGGTTGTAAATCCAAGCCCTCACAAGGCGACCATCTTCAAACATTTCCAAACAAATCAGTTTGCATTTTGTTGACTGTCAAGAAGTCTTCGTCACTTTAAAAAAAGAAGTGAGCCAGCACTAACAGCACAAGCAAACCACCGTCCTCCAGCAAGAAAGGATTCACATGTTTTCTGGGCGCTAACAGCTGCCGCTTCCCAACCTAAACACCCTTCAAGATGACTGGCACATCGCTTTTTAAAAAGGCCCCCGCGCTCCTAAAATATTCGTACGTTTTGAAAACATTGACCTCAACTCTTCATCTCCAATATACATAAATACAGACAGGTTTCTAGGGAGAAATTTTAAACACAAAGCAGAGTTCGCCAGACAGAGGAGGAGCTGAGCTACAGCATTTAATACTCCTGTTTCACTTTCCACCACCTTCCAGCAAATTGCCTGTGTGAAATTCATATCCTGTTTAATATCTTCAAATCCCTAAGCAAGCCGAAGCCCAGGCTTTGCTTCTGGTTCTTGGTTTTTGGGGAGTAGAAGGGAAATCAAGCATTTTGTGTGCGCAGCTCCCACCAGCGGCTTGGATCAGAGGCGTTGGCTGGGGAGCGATGGGGATGCTGCTCCCTAACAGGAGGGAGCCGATGCTCTTGCAGGATGTCACATAAACACGGCCACGTTTGCCACAGAGGCAGAGAAATCACAATGGGAAATCACAATCAGATCTAAACACCTTTAAGTTCCTGCCTCCACAAATTTATGAACTCAGCCAGACCACGGCTGAGGAGAGGGATCATATTGCAACTCCTGATAAATGGTGAGAAGTCCACAAGAATTCGCAGTATTATCCTGAGACTACAGCGCAAAGGACATCTGTATCAGCCGAAAGCTGCACCGCATCTACTCTGCTCTGCCCGTTAACATCCAGAATTCACGATGCTCCCAAGTGCCGTCCACAAGCTGCAGCACAGAAATACGCCGCGGCCCCTCGTTTAAAAATGAAGCGACATCTGTGACCATCGTGCACCTACGGGGAACACAGCAGGGCAAGAGTCAACCTGTTATTTGCTGCTCTTGCTGCGTTTTCCAAGATAACAAGCTAAAGTGGCCACATTTTCACAATCAGTAGTTAACTCCGCTGTTCAACTCTCTTACCCGGCTCGACATTATTCTGGGTTTTAACAAAGCTTTTAAAGGAAGGGAAAATACGTACGTAATTGGCTTATAAGGTCTCTGTGGGGTTAAAAAGAAGACTGGAAAAAGCAAGAAAGGCATGCATTAGTGTGAAAGTCATTTTCATGCCCTGCTTTTTCAGCTGTGGAACATTTTTTTCAGAAAATAGTCACGAGTAAACTCTAGGGGATTCCCCCCCACCTCCTTACAACAATAAATATTTCCTGGGAACCAGTGTTTTGAAAATCTCAACAGGTTTAGAGGCTCGGTTTTGTACAGATAAGTATCCCAGAGTTCAAATGTGTATCAAGGCTCCTTTGATCTACACACCAGACTGGAAATCCTAGGAGAAAAAGCGCTCTTGCAAGATTTCCTGTATTCCTACATTTTTGCCAAGGTAGAAATAGCTTATTCCTTTTTCACAGCAGTTCAGTGTTTTTACTTCTAGCTTAGCTGCAAACCAGAGACACAAACAATTTAAAGGACACCATCCAACTAAGAGATCCGCTTGCAGGAAAATCTCCTGGCAGGACTGAGGCTTATGAGAGTTTCTCAGAGTTAAAACCAGGTGTCGGATCATTAAACATTTGAGGAGGTGGGCGCTGAACAATACAGCCATTGTTTGTGTTGGACTGCTTTATCTTACAAAAAAAGCTGGCAAAAAATAGGGTTTAGCCTCTCAAGTTAAAGGATCCCACAACACAGAGATTTTTCTCAGCCCAAACAGAGGAGGGTGACCTTGCGCAAGCCACATCTGCAGATCAAACACAAGTGATGATTAAGTATTTGATAGCAAGCCCAAATCACCCTCGTGTCCTTCAGCCCGGTTGCTAACCTGGAATCTGTGCTGCATTCCACTGCCACAAGAGGTTCATCCCGAATTCTGTGCACCAGTCTCTTTTCCTACACCTTGCAGGAAAGGCCTGAAAATTAGAGAAATCTTCTCTGCTGCTCACTTTGAAGCTCAAGTTGTGCTGCCAGGCTCCTCTCACCCTGTCCCAATGTGCTCTACCCTAACGACGGGCTCCCGGTAACGAGCAACAGTGCAAACGATTCTCTAACTGCAGCAACCAACCCTCAGAAACTAATGAAAGGGGGACCCAAAAGCTAAGCCATGTTTTATTCACATCACCCATGGTCTCAGAAGGCCAGAAACGGGCTTTGAGTTGCAAGACTCTCTGCAATAATACACAGATACTTCTGCTGGTTTTGGGGGTTTCTTTACCAATGGAGAAGCCGCCTGCTGTTTCAAAGCACGGAGGTAATTCGTATCACAAGTCCTGCCCTCTGGGAAGGAGAGGGAAAGCAATCCAATTATTTCTCCAGGCAGGAGGGTGAGGTTTGCATGAGAAATCAGCACATCTGGGCAGCTGAGGGGATCACACGCCAGCCAGACTTGGGCCCTTCTTCATTTACACACCCCACACAGCTGAAACCACGTACTTCACTGAAATTATCAGCAATGGAGGGTGTGGGGCTCCAGCCCTGCTTTTGGCTTTTATTTGCACACAGACTCAATAACCATCAGGTGTGTCCTGAATGACCCAGACCCAACCCTGCCAGAAAACGGCCCTCTCCGGCTAAGTGCTGTCTGGGACGAAAATGAAACAACGACATGGAGGAAAAGGTTAATTTCGGGTATATATAAAATATTCTTTTTACCATTTTCTACTTTTCCTTTATTGTAATTATATACTCACTGGGAAAAAAGAGCCTGAGCTGGTGGGTGTTATTGAGGGACAGCCCAGAGACACTTCCTCACAGAGACACCCCTCAGGTGCCCAAACCTCTCACTTTTATCAATTAAGTATTTATCCCTGCAGCTTTTCCACAGTGAAATCGCACTGCCCTTCTTCTAGGCTTCCCAGGATTACGGTTTAATTAGGTTTAGAGCAAGGGTGCCCAGATGCACCTCAAATAAATGACTTTTTAACCTCGCCACGCAGCGCCACCCAGGAAAGTCAACAGCTCAAGGAAACATTGAATCAAGGCACAGTTGTGAGAAAAATAAAAATATTTTTTAAAAAAACAGGAAAAAGAGATTCTTAGAAGTGACCTCCCACAATCCAAAAAGCTTGTTTTGGTGGCTCCCGCTGAGCAACCTTTTCATTTTCACCCCAACCCGAGCATGTCAGACTCACTCAGCCCTCAGCAGGTGCTCCTGGACCTGACGCTCCCGCCTCAGCGGCTCCACACTCAGTACTGGTGGGGACCTCCCTGCCCAGGGCTTTTATAGGCACCGGCCACGTGCTCCGTACCTCACTTTTGCTCATTATTGCGTCACTGTGACTGGCCGCCCCCCCTTAAATGAGAAGTGAGTCCGTTACCAGCCCACCCGTGGCCAAGGGCCGCCTGCCCCACAAGATGGCGCCCGGCGGGCTGGGGAGCTCCCCCGGCGCCATTTTGTGGAGGCGGGCGCGCCGTTTTCCTCCCTGAATTTCACTCTCGTCTTTCAAGCACTTTAATGAATCTAGAAATATTTCTGGCTAGGCAGAATGTTTAATTAGAAAGGAGCAGAAAGCTACAGCAGTAACCTCCAGGAGCCCACAAAACCGTGATGCTGGCCAGGGTGGACCTTCTCCCACCAGAGGGTTCACGTCCTCCATTGCAATCAAGGAGACACATCGGCAAAACAAACAGTTCTGCAACTGTATTTAACGCCTTGGGGGTTTAACACCTGTGTCCAGTCATTAAATTATGCAATTTGGGATTGAGATCCTGAGGCAAAGACGGGAAGTGCAAAATCCAGTCCTTGGAGGAACATCGAAACTCTTGAGGCACAACCCAGAAACTTGTGCTGCTCTGTCTCCAGCAAAACTCAGTGCCCCTCCATTAAATATGGGCCCCGTGGTCACAAAACGCACTTTTACGAATAATTTAGCAAGCTTTAAACTTCAAAAAGTAAATGGTTTTTTTTGCAAGTGCAGTGATCTCTGAATTCCTGGTTATTTCTGTAGGTTTGCCAAAAAAAAATACGGAAACACTTTAGGTTAGGTGAAAATACTGAAAACTACAGCAAAGAAGCTGCTAGGGAATAAATATGCCCACCTGGTGTGTTTATTTAAATATTGTTTATGTAACGAGTATTTCGAGAGAGTGTAGTAAATTGAGAAGGAGGTCTAGTGCTTGAGATACTTTTGGTGGCATTTGTTCTACATCTATTTATCAAAACTTGCAAGGTTACAGCAGTCAAGAGGTGCAGATGCTTTTCGTTTCATTAGCTCAAAAACGGATATTTGACATACCGGTATAATATTTCAGTTATGAAGGCTATTGGCTTATTAACTTTAAAATAAAATCCAGAAATGATGTGAGATTCCTGTCTCTTTATGGCCCTTACGCCCAGTGTTCACAGGATTTTGTTAATCCTCATGGAGCCATTTAAAAAATGTAAACGGAATCCGAATGTAGCGTTTACCTGGCGCCTCTTTATTTATGGGTGGTTTAGATTTGGTGTTTATTTCATTCTGAGTCGTGACTAATTGCTAAGACGTTGTGCCAGCACGTCCAACCTGTGTGTGCAGTGTGCAGGAAAACTCCCATACCTGGTCACACCTGGCACCGTGCTGCAGAAGCTGAGCGCAGTTTATTAACTGTTCGCATTGATAAATAACAAAAATCAAACAAATATCTGTGGATACAACACCTATTAGTGGAGACGAGCCTGAGGGAAAATGCAGAAATGGAAAGATATTTACTGTCTGGTATCACTCTCTAGGACTATCCATGGAGACACGTCCCAGGAGCGGCATCCGCCTCGCACTGATGCACATTTCTCAAAAACAGGAGAAAAAAGACCAAGGAATGTCTAAACCAGGGTATCAAACTCATTTTCACCAGGGGTCACATCGGCCTTGCCGTTGCCTTCAAAGGGCCAAATGTAATTTTAGGACTGTAAAAACGTAACTGCTCCTTTCCAGCATTAGGCAAGCAAGGTGTACTTTGTCCCTCAATAAAAGAGTATTTTCGACTCTTCTTGCAACTGCAGCTCTTCTTGCATAGACTGCAATTTGCAGTCCAGGAATGTGGCAAAATGCTCAAAGCAAAACAAAGAAACGTCACCTTCCCAGCAGCAAGTAAACTGGAAAACGGAGCTACCATTTTCTTGCTTATAAGCCTCAGTGGGCTTCAGGAAGTTGAAAACTCAAGGGGAAGCTGAATTCGATTTTCTTTAGGAGTTATCAGCACTCTCCATACACTTTTTTCTGATTACTGATCTGTTCCTTATATCAGAAGTGAAGTCCATAGTGGCTTAAGTGATTCTTAGAGCTGCGAGCAGAATGGCAGTGCCTGATCTGACACTTCGCCAATACTCACATTTTTCTGTGTACAGCGGGAAAAAAACCTTTGCGTTACAATTTTATTCTCTGGGATGCCAAATACCGCTGGAAGAGCTTCTATTCCGATTAGAGCACCGCATTGTTTTTAACTTTAATTCAATACAGCTACCGCAGCTCTGGACCAGAGCCAAAACCTCATATAATCTGCACTATTATTGACCTATTGAGCTGCTTATTCTTAAATTTTAAGTAGGACTTCTACTGGTATTAAATGGCATGTTTTGAGTGGAAAAGTTCTAAGCTTGACAAAAATCACTTCTCCATTTCGGATCAGAGTAACTTTTCCTGTCTCAGCAAGCACATGGTGAGGGCAGGAGACCGTGGCGGCAGCGCTGGCTTCTCCGACTAGGAGCACGGATGCCCAAATCTCCCTTTTCTCCATCTGTAGGTTCATCAATCAAACGGTACATCAGCATCAAATACAAGGTCCAAAGCAGAGCCAGCCCTTTTGTCCCAAATCTACCAGCTTGCACACATCTCCTCCAAACGCCATTACCAAATCCCTCCTTCCGCCCCTAAAACATCCATCCCAAAAGCAGCAATGGAAACGGTTTGGGTCCAAGGAACCAGGACAGGTCCTCGCGAGTGAAGCCGCGGCGCCGCGCAAAAATCCTTTCAGACAGGAATCCTGTCAGACAGGAGCGCTGCTGGAAAAAAACCAGAAGTCTAATAAACCGTTTGAAAAGCTGGCTTTAATAGGTTAAATAGATGCCAGCCTTGCCTAAAAAATGCAAATGAAACGCGTCTGCAGACTTCACAGAGAGCTGCTTCGGCTCTGTTGGAAGAGTTAGATGTCAAGTCAACTTTCTTTATTAGCTACCGCTACGCGGCTGCTCCCCAAACGTGGCTGGAGCACGGCTGATATTGCAGAAACAATGAGAGAACAAAACACCAGCGTTTATAAATTGAAAAATGTGCTTGGCCCGCAATGAAGGCATCGCTGTGTTAGATATTGCACCCCAGCTGGATTTTACAATCCAGTGGGGTCACACTGTCTGGAATACTACAAAAACATATTTAATCTTCTGAGAGCTGATGAACATGGAATATAAAGTGCCTCTGTAGATTTTTCAATTCAAAAATAACCAGAGTTGGAACCTTTTAAATCGCTCTGGCCGCAGCATCCCCCACTTCAATCTTTCTAAGCTAGAAGCTAATCTGTAGCTCTGACAAAACAGAAAGGATTTTGTCTTGCGTAAAACCATCTTGGGCCAAATCCCGTCTTGCTTGTGGTGCCGCACTCTGGGGAAAATCGACACAGACATAACCAGCGTTGCAGCGTGGCAAGAGCGCACGAGTTTGCCCGCACATCTCACCAATTTAAAGAGGAATTCCTCAGCAGATCCCAGGAAGATCTAAAGCCCCACAGGAAAGTCCGAGACCGCTCCTGAAAGGATTATCTTGGCGAATAAAACGCAACGCCAAGTGTTCCCCATTGTATCGCAGCAAGCACGCCAATGGAAAAGGGAATCTCTGCTTCCAAAAGCTCCGAGTCGCAGCAAAGCGAATGGCTGACACCGGCTACATTTCTAACAAAAGGTACAATTCAATGAAAAATAAATTTTGCACAAGCTGCCCTTGCTACAAGAACTATGCGGACAGTGCCATTGCAGATCCATTTGTCAGGCCAGACCCCACGGACCAGCTCGCCCGTGTCCTGCAACCTGCCCGGCTGAATTTCATGGCGTGAAATCTCATTAATGACCCTCAAACGCTTTGTCGGAAGAGATAGATTAAAAGCAATATATATATACCATCTCCGAGAGGTCACGCTCCTGATAAACACGACCATATGGTAAACACAACCACACTGAGCATCGCGACAAATAAACGACGTGGTAATTAAAGCCAGTGTTACAGAAACACTGAGTAATTGCAAACACTCCTCCCACCTCCACAAGTAGTAGGAAACCAGCGGGAGAATCTCATCCAGAGAAACGGGGGATGTGGAGAGAAAATTCGGCTATGACTGTGGTCAACGAGAGAACAGGAGGCTCAAGGAGCCCTGAGTTGGTAGGAGAAAGCTTCAGGTGACAGAACAACCAAAACGCTATCCAAAAAGAGGTGGGAAAGACTAGACAGAGCCTCCTGTTGCCAAAGGGAAAACTCTTTTTTTGGATAGATGGGTCAGGCATCAGGAGGGAACCGGCAACGGACCAGATCCCGGGGGAATCTGGGTACACGGCGAAGGCATCGCGCACATTCACGCCCCCAGCGGCTCAAAAGGCAGCATCAAAGACCACAAATCCCATCTGGAAATTCAGTTGCCGATTTTAAGAAAAGGCTTTTTGAATGTAAAAAAAAAAAAAAAAAAAAAAAGTGTCGTCATTCAGAATGCAGAAAGTATCTAGATACACCACAAAAATACCGAGGCGGTCTTCTTACCTACTCCGAACTCTACCAAAAACCTGCACCTTGTGTTTAATCAAACGTCGCATATTACATATGAGCTTCGTTTAGCTGGTTTAAAAACAAAATTTGAAGTTAATCACTATGGGTAACTAACCTCTGCCATGTAGAAAAAAAAAAAGAAAAAAGAAATTGACCTATTATACCTCTAGAAAGGCAGCTAATTGCTTAAAATACATACACTGCTGTTCAAGAGCAGCTTCATTTTTTTCCATCTGCAGTGAAAACCATCTTTTCTGCATGGTAGATTCCATAACTTTTCAGGTCCATTTCTAAATTGAAATGGATGTTTTAATGATGAAAAATGGGGAGAAGCGATGAATACTTCATTAAAGCACATTATTTCCCTGTCAAGCTTTTATTCTCCTGACTGTAAGCAAAAATAATGTCTGAACAGAGTTAACGTCTTGGGTTATCAGGACTGCAGATGCCTCTTCGTTTTGATTGAACAAATAAGCTATTTCATAACCTGCAAACAAAAATGATTCAATAAATTGGAGTGTCTTTTCCTTCTGATGAAAAACAGAGTTTTCAAACTCGTTAAATTACCTTCACGTAATGCGAAAGACACTGAAGATATGATATTTCTACCTGTTTTCTTTCAATGCACCATCTTACAAGCAGCAAAGAATATTAAAAACATCAATAGGTACTCAGTGTATACTCAATCAGCCGTTCCTTTTGCGAACTGTATTTAATTATTTTAATAAGATGAGAAGATATAATTTCCTACCAACGCAAGCACATGATGAGGAGCCGGCAAACTATAGAAAACATTCATATCTATCACACAAATAAGCACACACTGTTTTTCTATAACGTTTCTCAGTATATTGCCCAATTACCGCATGTTTTTGGACTGAAGCAAGTGTTTGCTCAAGCATAGAGAAATGATAACATAAATATCCAAACAGAGCCTTCTTTTGCGCTCAGCCAATTTATTAAACCAACAAGACATTTCAGTATGGCATGAAATTGAAAAAGAGAAAAATAAAAAAAAAAAGCTAGAAGACGGTGATTGTATTAGAATTCAGAATAAAATACCAAAAGCTTTCGAAACCATCAAGCATCAGAAAAAAACACGCGAGTGCCCAAATCCTCTGCTGTCCCTCGGGACCGGGTTAAGCAGCTCCGCTTCTGTTAGGACCTGGCCAAGACTTTCCAAATTAACATCTGACTTTCAACATGTCACCTTCTGAAAATGGCCAAGAGGAGACTTTTAAAAACCACCTCGCGTTCAACGGATCGCTCCAGCGCCTTTGATAATCAATTCCCTTTTCAGCCGTCTGAAAGATCGATAGCCATTTGGGAAAACCTGAGCCTGTGTTACGTAGTTTTTTTAGTAAAATTGGTGTTTATTAGAGATTCTTGATGAGCTGAAAGGCGAGCGGGCTGTCTCAGAGCTCACCCCTGAACAGAACACGCCAAAACACTTGGCCTTCACTTATAGACTTCCACATGTACAACCTGAAATGCATTGATTCTCCTACCCCCAGATGGGCTTCGATAGAAATACAGTTAAGCTTGCTTAAATCTTCCTCTCCCTGTCAAAAAAAACATTAGAGTCATGGGGACATTTGGGAGAATTAAGGCAAATTAACATAAGACATCCAGGCGTGGGGTGCAAATTAAAACCCTTCTCCTGAGCCCACCAAAATCCCCTATCGCCCACCAAGGAGATAACCTGACACCAGAACAGCTATGGAAAGTTCTAACGGTGCTTTGGGTACTTAACCGAATGGGGGGAAACACTACAATATACGACAATACTCAAAAAAATAAAATCACGTGCTCTAATTTCATTGTAGTGCTAAATACGACACTTGGTTTCATTTTGAACATTGTCAACAGGAACTGAGCGATTAGGCAGAAAGAGTCTTCCTGGATTTCTCCCTATTCACCTGCACAGGCTATGAGGAAGAAAACGATGACAGTAGCGACTTTGCACGATCAATACATAACGAAATAGCTTTGAAATAATAATGTTTTGCTTGCTCAGTGCCTGTTTCTTTTCTCCATAATTGATTTTGCACTGAAGTTTTAAGATTGCATTAGCAGCCTCAAAATAATCGCTCTGAAAACAACTAGTTTATACCTCTAGTGTCTTTTCCCAGCAAGTTAATCTCAGGTGGAAGACTCTCCGCTGATGGTGCTGCTTAGGTGCCCGATTGGGATTTTAATCAGTTGTTCCATTTTTTTTCTCCGTTTGATTCTACAGCACAAGACGCAAGGACTTCACAGACAAGCACGTTCTCTCTATTTGAACCTTAACTCAAGTCTAAGAAAGCCTGACAATGGCATCTGTACCTTTGGTGAACAAAGAAAACCAACCACAGAGCACATTTATTTCAAAATACTGCTTCATACGCGCATGAAGGGGAGGGTTAGGAGTGGATTACATCAAAAATATTGAAAACGCTTTCATCGCAATCAGAAATATTATGGCAAGTCTATAGGTCATTGCCAAAGGCAACGAACAACGTGCGATCTGATTTCTGCGACTTGAGCCGACTGGCGCCTTTGAAACCAGTTTTGGCACCAGTATAAAACACATTTTTGTTGGTTCAAGGAACTAGAAGCAACAATGTAAACTCAGCTTTTGAACCAGATACAAAAGTACTTTGGGTCTAGCATCTGCCTGTCATTAATTTTCCTCCGCAGCAGCAAAACCAAAGGCCCGTCCTCCGGGTGCCCCCGGGATGTGTAGGGTATTCACAGTATAGCAGTCGTTCCGTAGACTCACTGCCGTGTTTAGCTTGGATCCAGAGCTTAACATGCTCTAACGTAGTTTAAAAGTATGATTTGGAGCCAAATGGGATACAAGGATTTTCAGTTTGGGTTTATTTTCCTTTTGGTAAGTCTATTCCATATTTAGTCCTCCTTCTAAACTGAGAATTCTTGCATATGTACTATATGGAAGGCAAGATTTAGAAATACACGGCCTAGCAAATAGCTTTATCAACCAAGAATTTGATATCTGTGAAGGCAAAAGTACAATAAATCCTACATTTTCTTAAAAAAAGAAGGAAAAAAAGTAAAATCAAGAATAAAATCTGTCTACAAAAGTTTGCAAAAGCTACTTTTTTTAAGCCAAGAAAAGAAAAAGTTTTTATTCAACCTATCCCATCATTTTACATAGCTGCGTACTTAAACGACCGCAAGTGGATCAGATTTTAAGTGCCCTTCTCATACAGGTGTCTTCTGAATTTTTTTGTTAATTCACACAAACTACTCTGCCCCGGACAAGCCAGAAAAAATATCAATATAAAATCAGAAGAGCCCGAGACCCACCTTGAATTCCTGTTGAAATAACGCTATTATTAGACTTCAATCTAGAAAAAAAGGAGGTATTTAAGTTCCAGCGATCGGATCAGTCGTGTTTGCTGCGGCACGGGACAGTGACGGGGTGGTTGAAGGTGACCAAGCTCCATTTTACAGTATCTTGCACATAAAAGTCATTTTTTCCAGAAATCAACTTTCTCAAAGTCATTTCCTCCCTTAACAGGAGATTCTCCTAAATTCGTAATTACACTATATCTGAGCCTAAGCTTTTGGTGTGGATGTTTTCCATCACTGCCGCTTCTGGAACACGCAGACGTGTGTCTTTACTCTGTTTGAAGTCAGCGCGGATTCCTGCTCGCGATGCCTTTTTGGAAAGGAGGGGGTTGATTTTCTTTGTGTCGGTTCTGTTATTCTCTGTGTTTCTGTTGGCTAGTAGCAACGCTTCACAACTTTGTTCTCCTGCTTTTTTCCTTTCTCTAAAATTGCATTTCTGTTGTTTCCCAGACCGGAGCTCCTGGTGATGGATTTGTCTCAGGATGAGGCTTTTTGGCTACAAAACAAGGGGATCTTTTCTATTAGCAATTATGTTCTAAGTGCATTGCTCTGAGAAGTTTTTTTTCCTAACATTGTTTTTTCAAAAGTATTTCAGCCAGTGTTCAGCAAAGCAATTGATTAAAGTAATTATTTTTAAATCCTAGTCTGCGAGCTTTGCACAAAAGCACACATTTTTCTGTGAAATTAATGCTCGTAGGGAGATCAACAAGAAATATTCATAAATGCCTTTCCCCAAGACTGGCACAAAATTAGCATACAACTTCATAACCTTTGGGTAAATAGGGACTTGCCATACACAAAACTCGAATTTTTCTGCGGGTTTTTGAGACCCTGAGTCTCTATAGACTTCCATAGTGAGACAATTTTAGTGCAAGACCCAGCAGGCCAGGCACACTTGCCAAAAATACCAAATGGAGATTACGTAAAGCGAGTGGAAAGGCTGGAAAAGAAGCAAGGCTTTGATCAAACAATTTATGGCATTTCTGACTGCGAATGCAAATGAAATCATATCAGTGACCTTAAAAATGAATTGAAGCAAGGGGTCCTTGGAGGCGCGGAGTCAGAATAGGCGGCTTTTTTTCTCCGAGGGTGAGATAATGCTCCGAGTTGAGCTTTTTAATACATTGTGCTCAGTATATTCACTTCGGGGACAAAACTCCCGTAAAATATTTGATTTCTGGCATGAAAACTACTACGTTGAATTTGCAAATCATTCTGCAGTAAGTTACATTTTCAAGGCTTCAGAATGGCTTTTTTTCTGGAGATTCGTACTCACCGATCATTTTCATAGATGTTAAGTAAAAAATAAAGGAGGTTGTTCTGAAGGGTGCTTTATTTTTTTTTTTTCTTATGTAATAGGCATGTTTGGTTTCGATTTTTTCCCATCGGAAACAGCTGATATTAGCAGGACCCGAACTTTGGAAGAAATGTCAACAGATGAGACATGGAAAAAACTTCCACGCTGCTAAACGTAATTTTTTCCTCTAATCACATAATACGTTGCCAAGAAACCTTGAAATATAATATATTCACATGTGCTTTTTGTAGTGTTTTCCAGCATCCCTCCTGTGGTACCTCACCAGCGAGGGGTACCAAGCTTTATCCCGGTACCCGGCTTGTAAAGGAGGACGTATCTGCAGTATTTGGGACAGAAGCAGAAAATACAGATTTTTCGTCTTCCAAGACAGCAGTCCAGGGCTTTCACCTGCCTCCCTCCACATCCACCTCTCCCCAAAAATTGTTCGCTCCTCCCAAACTCTCCTCCTTTCTGCAAGAGGTGATGCTTGACAAGGCCTTGCTCTTCTCAAGGGTGAACATCTTCTCATGGGAACAGCTCTGCAAAATATACTGCCAATTCTATAAAAACAGTGAGTTTGGAAGGCAGACCTTTCCCTGTCCCTCTCAGACCAAGATAGCCTGGAACTTGATGACAAACACATCATGGGACTAACACCAACCACGTTCCCAGTCTGAACCGACAGGAGCAGAAAACTGGAGAAGGTTGATGGGTGCGTCTCTTGGGAAAAGCCTCTTACAGTGTCTCCCAGGATAATTTAATAAAAACAATTTCTCTGCGAGACCATTTCTGGTCCTAAGAATTACCCAAATAGGACAGCGCTCTCATAATCTCCTTCACTCTGAGGAGAACTGAAAAATAACACGTAATACTTGGCTAATCCCCATTTTGCTTTCAACTAATTAGTGCGTTCATGGTGACCAGCTAAGTGCTAGGGATGGAGGAATAAAGGAGATGATGTTTTTCTTTTTCCCTCGTCCAAAACAGGACGTTATTACCAGTCACAGCATTTTCTCGGGCCATTGCGGTAGTTTTGTACATCTCACAGCAACCACAGAGGAAAAAAACGGTTATTTATTGTCGCTTTGAAGCTTAATTCAGTCTAAGCTCAGCAGTTACTCTGAATTGCTCTTAGTTCTGTCGAGCAACATGTAGCGAGGAAAACTCCGAGCTGGAGGTGTGTGTGCAGAACCTAAAACTTGGAAAAGGAAAACGCATATATTCCTGTGGATTTTCCTCTGTGCGCCGAGCTCAGCGCGCTCTCCATCGCTGCCCCAACCTGCTGGTTATTTCTCCTCTATCCCACGAACCAGCAGCATTTGCGCCCAGGACAGGGATGGCTCAGAGACTCCCAGGGATCGTCTCTACCCTTTCTCCAGCTATAAAAGAGCAAACCCGTGTGTCATATTGATCACATCCAACACGCCTCCCGCATCGCCCGGCAGTGTTCAGTGGTGCAGACGTGTCCTGTGCAGCTGTCTCGTACGCGATTATTTCTTTTCTCTCTTAAAACGGGAGATTTCTTAAGTGTTATCCAAGAATATGCAACTATGACAACTTACGGAAGTGTGCGCTGGGTTTTGCTCATCAAACAGCTTAAAGACTCATCAAAAATTATTACTTTTTTAGTTTAAACCCTGCTGTTTCACCTTCTGAATGCCGCTGGCTGGACCGAGCTTTCCTTCCACACATCTGCCTGCTCCATACACCTCTCCTTGGAAATTGTGCCCGTGCTTTCGAGGCTTCAGCCGCCAGCCTATTTCTGTATCAATTCGGATGCCAAGTAAATAGTATTTGATCAAAATTACTAGTCGGGGTTTGGCAGCTGGCACAGCAGTTCACAAAGCACGTAGGAGTGTAACTAGATGACAGCTACACAGTCGCTTTCCAGCACAGAAGCGGCAAAAAAACACATTTCGTGCAGCGGGTGACAAGAGTCGGGCAGGCTTTCAATGCCAGCTCCGAACCTCTGCCAGTTAAGGCAAATAACCATTTAATTTTCTTGCAGAGAGGGAGACAATTGACTTTTCATTCAAAGCGGCGCTGAGAAGGTCAGCAGGGAAAAAAAAAAAAAAAAATTGAAAAATAATGTAAATCTCCAAGCTGAGATGGGCTTCAACATGCTGGAAGGCCCATATTCACAAGCATAAGCAGGGGCCAAGCAGATTAATATCACCAGACTCTAAATTCTAAATAAAGTGCCCTTCTCCGGGCACCACAGAGCAGCTTCGCGGGAACAACCACCAACTCCATCGCGGACGTTTGGATGCAGATGATGCCCGAGTCTACAACTGCCTGGGAAGTCCTGTTCCCAAATTAACGGTTGATTCCTCTGCTGATGGTTTCCACCCGAATCCCTCACATGCAAGGACGCTGGGACCCCCCTGGTGAGCGCGCTGGACGACGAAGCTCCAACAGCTTCCTCTCCGCCACCTTCCCAGTTTCTAACGCCAAAGGATTTTGGACAACTTCTGCTGAAATTACGGTCACGTAAAATTTAGACATGAGCTCAGGCGGTGCCAGCAATTGCCAGAATGACCTCAAGGCTTAGCGAGGAATCCAGATTAGAGGGAGGCTTGTTTTTCCACAGTAATTTAGTAGCAGATGGTGACTTTTGTTTAGACCTTCTGAAGAAAAGTAGCCTTGAAACAGGCACTTTACCAGTTTAATTAACATGATATTGAGAGGAACACTAAATGTCTAAAGAAGGGACAATTCCCAGAGCCTCACGCAACCTTTAACAAACCAAAACTCTAGTCCTGAAATGCGTCTGGTGCCTTTTTTACGACGTGCATTTCAAACTTCTGATTGATGCTTCCGCGTTCTACGCTTTCCAACTTTACTACGCAGCGAAACTAGATCAGCTCAGCTTCCCAATTAAGGTCTTTGCTTGCAAAATGCCGAATGTTTTACAGCTCTCGGCAGAGGCTGAGACCACCCGGCATTTCACCCGCATTTTGTTTGCCTGTACGTAAAACAAATACCCAGCAGCTCTTCCCTTCACAATGTGTCTCCACAAACTGTCCGGAGTGGCCTCATCGAACGCTGGCGCAGTCTGAGCTCCTAGCCGGCCCAGCAATTTCCAAAGTTTAAAACAGGACTAAGGAAAGAAGTAAAACAGGCCAAGACTTAAGAAGCCAACAGAAGAAGGAACCGAACGCAACACGCGGCGCGATGGGTGGGAGGTCAATAGCATCACATCCCGAAGGACACGTGGGTCAGTTTGTGGCCAACCGGTCAAATATTACCGTGTGTTTTGGACTCCTCTGGACTGAAAACACTGCTCTCCTTGAATAATTTTGACTGTTGGGAGTATACGACAGCCTGCCCTCGCCTGAAGAAAACACGTATGTCGGCTGTTCTCCGTAAGGATCAGAACAACGTGTTTACACCACAGTGACATTTCACAAACTGCGTCTCCACCACCCTCCCACTTATTGCTTTGACACAGACAGCATCAAGCCTGGACTGATGCATGCTAACAGGAATAAAAATGCTTTATTTCACCTACTAAATCGAGACAGACCAAGAGGAATTCAATTCCAGACAGAAAATATACATTTCTAACCTGTACGTCCAAGGTAGATTTAAATGACTCCTTTATATGAGCTGAGACATGGCTGAGGTTTCTTGAACGCTTTTGTATACTGCTAAAAAAAGTACCCCTACTGTTGACTTCCAGCAGCACATATGGTGTGCCAGAACGCACATGAAATAATCCTATGAACAAACAACTGCTGGTACGTAAGTGAAGGCGAAATCAATTCTCCCTTCACTTGCTATTGAATGAAAACCATCCGGAAACATTAAACCTTACAGGGGAAAAAATGGCCCTAAAAACTGAGAGGGAAACTGAAGACCCGAATTTGCTTGTTTAACTCAAATTATGTATTTCATTTACTGTAATGGTTTTTTATTTCAATGATATTCTCTTCTCACATACTCTTTCGCACGGACATACCGACATCGCATGCGGTTCAAAGACTTTCAGACTCAAGGTGACGCATCGTAGCACAACAGCTTTTAAATTGTTTGGTGTGGTGTTTATTTAAAACCGAATGTTTTAAAGGGCACCTCGATCCGCACTATGTACCTGTGCAAACGCTGGCACAAAACCGCGGAGTTATTTGTATTCACAGTGCTCCCTCACCAATTCCATCAGTCCACCGCTTTTTAAATATCTTACCTTGGTTTTTATTTATTCTGCAGTGCTATAACTAAAAACGCTCGAGTTCAATCTCCCTGATCATAAATTCAAAGAGGAAATCTACAATTGAAGGAATTAGCTACTCTAAGTGTTTCCAGCTACCAAAACGCGTGTATAAAATATCTCCGCGAAACTTGAGCTGTATCAGATCTATAATAAAAAAATACTGATTCCTGTCAAATGCTGCCAACCCTCATTAATCACGTCCTGATGAATGAAACCCTATTCATTGCCATCAACATATATTTGCTCTGAAACGGTAGAAATGTTGCAGGTTAATCTTTTTGACAAAGCAGTCAATTCAGTGAAATAATTTTCCCCATATAGCCTGGATCCTCAGCAAGTCTAAATTGGAGAGGCTCGGCTGGAGCCAATGAAGTTATGCTGATTTATATCAGCTGTGGCCCCAGCCAAAAATTTCCCTCTGTTTCAGTGAAAATGCATTAGTCAAAATCCTCAGGGAACCTTGGGACATATTTTCACATGTTCAGCCGATGATCTGCTTGGAAAGGCTTCCAAATTTCTTTTGGAAGACAAGCTGAAAAATGCATGGTCATGTTATCCTTTCAAATGGTGCTGCGAGGGGCTAAACTGACCTTTGCTTAAGTGTATTTTAAGAATGAGAGTCACTTGGGGAATACTTAATGTCTTGGAATAAACATGTTTAGCTGGAAATGAGACCTAAACAAGAAAACCCTAAACAAGAAAAACATATCAAAAACCTGGCTGTGTGTTTCAGCACACTGTACTTCCAGGGCCATCTCTTTAGAAAAGAGAACATCGGGCAGAAAAATAAGAATTTTGGTCCTGAAGTTTTCTTTGACGCTCCGATAATTGAGCATTCCCTGAAGCCGAGCAGCGCAGCAGCAGAGCTCGGCACATTTAATGAGCGCTGTTGTCTGACCCGATGGGAAACGCTGCTCCTTATTTTGAAAGTCATCGTTAACATCACCCGGTGCTAAAACTGTGAACCGCACAAAGGAAAACACGCACCCATTGATCTTGAGCTGAGCTTTCTCCACCGTCTGCAAAATATTTCACAATAACGATTAAGGTTTCATTTTTTTTCTTAACCAGCGGTTTATCACACAAAACTTGACATTTAGCAACACGCAACTACAAAAAGCGCCTTTGCAATCCTTTAAACAAGCCCGGGACAACCCCATGCAGAGGTATTGCGAATATACCAGTCACGTGAGGACGGAAAAGCAGCGAGTTTAGATGCTTTTCCTATGAAAGCGAGGACCAGAGCACAGATTTTATTGGCTTTCAGATTTAAAGGTAATTCTTCACTGTTAAAAAAAACCCCAACCCTCATAATCTAATTTTTTAGCCCAGCTGCAGAATCCCTCCCAAAAGATATCACTTGAAAAAAGAAATTCAAATGACAGACTTCTTTTCGACGCAAGGATAAAGCAAATACAAGGGAAGCCATATATCAGCGCAGGGCCGAGCCTGAAGGATGCTCTGCCCCGGCTTAGCTCGTAAATACCAGACAAACCACCAGGGATCAAGAGCGACGGTACCGAGGGGAAGGTGACACATATTAGCATGAGCGGGGATTTGAGCGGGCGCAAGGGGAGCTCTAGTCTCCCTCCTCCGCAGCGTTAACAAATATTTATCCAAACTGGAATAGGCTGAGCCTGCCTGTCCAAACAGGAGGCAAAGACAGACTTGGTCCTGAACAAGCCCACGGTTGGTATTCAGTGTGTGCTCTGGGAATTCGGGCCTGGCTTAGACTAAGATCAATAAAAACGAAGTCACCTCCCCAAGTCTAGTAATAACTTGGTAATTTAAACTATTAGGAAGAAGAGGTTAATACTGAGACTAAAACTAGCAGTAGGGTGCCTGTGTCGAGCCCAAGCTAGCCCACGAAACATCGATGTTATTCTCACAGTGCAATTTAGAGCAAATTAAAAATACTGTGATGGTTGCTTCGGTTATGACATTAGCGGCAACTGCCCCTTTTTTCATAATAAAAACCTCATTTTTATTCCACTTTTATTTTCAAGTTCATTACAAACAGATAGACTCATTAAGTGCCCTTTAATCACTCTTATGCTAACACAGGGTGCAAATTCATGCAGCCCCAAAAAGAAGCCGTAAAGTCTGGGGTGGGATCAGCTTTTCCCTCAAAAGTAACATCTTAGTAGCCTTGTGTTATCTTGTAACTACAGATCAGTTTACTCCAGAAGAGGACGCTCAGAAACATGCATTTCATGGATTTCCCAGTACACAGCAGTAGGGGGAAAAAAAAAATGAAAACTGTATTATTTATTCCTAGAAGTGCTGCACAAACCAAAACCACACAGAAATTCCAGGCCCTGCGTTCAAACCTCAGCCCAAAAGTAAAACTCCACTGGCAAACCTCATAATTCTTGCACAATTGAATACCAGGAGGTAAGTAGAAATGAAATAAAATTAAAAAATAAAATTAAAACCTCCATCTGGTGCAAGCCAGCCACAATCATAACCTTAACTGCCACAATTATTTTGTGTATTTCAAATTTCCTCGAGCAGTAAGTAGATCAAACCCTATGATTGTTTTTAATAGAGGAGCTGACTCATTTTTCCCAGTATTATTTTACCTGTCAGCAATTTATTATTCAGATTAATAGGAGGGTAATAAGAAGCCGTGCTGCAAAAATGAGGCCTGGGCTGTTGCGGAGAGCGGCAGGAGCAGCTTCTCACCATCCTCCTCCTCGTTCCTCCCGTATCAAATAACAGACGGTTTGTAAATCCGCAACAAGCGCAGCCCCTTCCCTGCCCGAGCACCCCCCGATCGATCCCACAATTAATATTTCTTGCCTGTTCAAACAAGTTTCCAGGCACTGGGAAATATCGGTTTGGCAGGTGCTTGGGCTGCAAGGTCCAACATCACAACCCTGATGATTTTTGAAGGAAGTGGCTCGCTAAAGATTTGCTTTTTTAAATATTTTTTTCCTTTTTTATCACCTGCAATTGGAGACTTGCTAACCATGCGAGCTTCGTTGGGATGTTGCCTTGGCCAAGGCAACACTCCAGCACTCCCAGGTTACTGCTGAATGAAGAACAGGCGTGGCTAACAGCCCTAACCACTAAAAAAACCCACTATAGAGACAGAAAATACACTATTTCAGCTGCTACCCTTGGTGCCGTGGGGCTGATGGCAAGTTTAGGGTTTGGCGTTGGCTCTTTTCCCATCTCAGGCGCCTTTTGTGAGAGCTGCGAACAAAACCGGGGTTTTTCCTACCAGCCAAGGCAAGGAAAACATGAGGGTGAACGGACAGACGGCAAAAAAAATGGGAAGCCAAAGGTTGGTAGAAAACCGAAAGGCCAAAAGCAACTAATGACGAAAATATTGCTGGCTGCAGAGCCATGGATGTGTTTGCACCAACGGGCTCTTCTCTCAGTTAAGATCAGCCGATACTTACTATATATATAAAATATATCTATAACTCATATGAGACCAAAGTTTAATGGTGTTTTCTTCTCCTTCTCCCCAGTTTTCCTTCTGAAAAGGACGGGGCTGAAGTCACATCTGACTCTCCCTTGCCCTTCGGATGCCTCTCCGGACCAGAGACACCGGACGGCAACACCACCACTGCACGGCTAATGATCCCTCACTTCTGCATCGCTTCTACACATCACACAGCAGCAGAATAAATCAAACCATCCCGCTTGTAAATCTGAAGCGGTTGTTTCGATAAGAAGCAGAACTGTACCCTCGGTGGCTGGCAGACCCTTCCCCAAGGACACCAAAACCAGGCACCTCCTGCTGCATCCGCATGTCCCGACCGGACTTGGAGGTCTCTGGCTGCTGCCGGCGTATCGCAATAAACTATTATCGCAATAAACTATTATCGCATGCGATTTGCTTTGCTCGGCAGGGATGGCACGAGGCATCCCGAGGAGGAGAGAATTAACCCGGCCGAAATTTAGCGCAAGGATGAAGAGAAGCGACTGTCGACCTCAGGCGCCAGCACATACAAGAGGAGAAAACAACTTTTCCTTTAGCGCTTGGAAACGAAGGACTTACCGTGCGTAACATAAAGAAGCAAATAAATTCAGAAAGTACCCTGGCAAGAAGGATGCTGAAAAATTTAATTTCAGGATGATTCAATAACTCTCTTCTTCCCTGTTGTTCTGATGAATGAGAATTTGAGTTAATTTGCTGAAGTTAATTAGTTATTGTTATGAAACATTACGGCTCCCGGATGGTCACTGTTGTTGTAACAATCACCAGGGAACCTGCAGCATCTTGCAGGGGCCTCTTCTGCTTTATTCAATTCAAGAAGAAAACAAAAGTTATCTGCCAATTCCTGAAAAAGTCTGTCCTCTTCATATTATCACTGCGACCATACCCCTTCCCCACACCGGCTGCTCTCCTTTTGCCAATAAAAGGCATCAAGTGCAGATTTGGCTTCAAAAAGAGAGAATTAAGCAGCTCCTTTCATGCACATCACCACAAAAGCTGAGAAACGCGAGGGAAGAGGCAGCAAACACCCGAGGTCTGCGACCCCTTCTCCGCTGTTCCCCTGCCAAACCAAAATATAAAGTGCAGGAGATCGGCGTGTCTCTGGTTTTCACCCTGCAAGAGGCCAAACTGTTGCTCTTTCTGTTCCAGGAATTGAAGAAGAAATTAAAAAAGAGAAGAAAAAAGGAAAAAGGAGGACTAAGTGAACGATCAGAGTTTCTTTGCAAGCTCTTATAACATCAACCCCAGTAAGAGAACCAGCGCACTTCAGTCTGGAGACACATACATCTGCACGGCAGGAAAGTTGGGAATTATTCAGCTGTTCCTAAAACACCCAGCAAGACAATATCCCGACGAGAAATCTGGTTTTCGCTATCTCTTCTTACTAACACAGCCCAGTTGCTTCTTGACCCCGGGCAGGACAGAACGTAAAAACCAAGGCTGGGGGGAGCATTCATTTTTTTTTTTATGAAACATTTTGTTTCTTTCAACTGAACGTGCAAATCTGATTATCAGCTGCTTCAGCACAAAAACAGCAATTAGATTTGGAAAAGTGTAGCCAGCAGTGAATATGCATACAAAGTAACTCTGGAGTGTCAACAAAGCTGGTTTAAACCATTCCACTTCATTCTTTTTCATTAGTTTGCAGAGACTATATTCAACTATTTGCTTTTTAATTGCATTTGAAAACATTAATTTCGTATAAACAGTCCTGATTTCAAGTGCAAACACTGCTTAATTAGAACTAGTGGGGAAACGATTTTAGGTCCTGTGGAAAACGAGCCTGATTTCATTTCAGACGGAAAACCACTCGCAGCGCAAAGGGCATTCGTTTTATTCCTGGGGAAAATAAAAAATCCCAAAGATGAAAACCTAAAACGTAAGGAGGAGGATCAAAGTTCTCTCAAGTTCTGAAGGTACATGGGGAGGTCAAACATGGTCCCCGGCACGACAACCTGGGACAAATACAACAAATTCCAGCTGTATTGCACACAAGCACACCTTTCCAAAAGCCCAGAGTCTATAAAAAGCTAATCCTTTAGGGAAATAAGCAACATTTGCTGATATGAAACCAATTTTAAAGAAAGAAAAAAAAAAAAGACAGCAACAGCAAATAACAACGGGAAAAGCAGAACCTGAGGATCTGAAAAGTCTCGTAAAAACCCAAGTGAGGACACACAGCCTCTCTCTGCTCATCGCCGTGCTCTCTTCTGATCAACACATCTGTCCTACGTAAATTAAATTAAGGAAAGGCAAAGAGAAGCGGTGGTTTTATCTCCGGGGTCGCTCTGTCGGAAGCTGCTGCTGTTCGATATTCACCATCGTGCTCCCCTGTTCAATTCGCTCTGAATTACTAAGCGTTGTCTGGGCGGAACAAAAGGGTGGGAGAAGACCTCAAGAAAAGCTTAACTTAAAAGAACACAAATGTAACGGATACATCGATAACCTCAGTTGCTGCAAAAAAATGGACTTGGGTAGGAGGTTTTTAATCCCCACGCACATTTACTTAAGGGAGTCAAATGGCGAGTGGTTTCGAATGGAGGAAACAAGAAATAATGGGAGCGTTTAGGGAGACATATCCATAAAGCTAACTCGCCAAACAGCCACTCTGGTCACCGGAGACCACGTTACCATTAATTACCAGCCCCAATTACTGACTGCTGTGCTGAATTTTCACTCCTGCGCTTGCTTTGCTGCGAATTCACGCTGCTGACAAATCCGGGCACAAACGCGACACGAACAGATGACAACAGAGCCTCTTTTTTCACCGTGACTTTTCTACCCGATGTCCGGCAGCCTCCTTTCCTCTAATTAAGCAAACACATCTCCTATAGATTACTAAAATACCTAATTTGTGCATGCAGTCTGTAGCATATGCTTGTAGCAAAATCTTCCCTTCGCTTTCCTCCTCCAAGTTTGACAGCATCATTATTCAAAATTAATTAAAAAAAAAAAAAAAAAAAAGGTTTGTGTCATTCAAACCCTCTAAAACATCCTTGAGAAACAGAAGCTCTTTGACTCGGACCTTTACGCTACGCAACACCCCGGCTTGGGCGCAACAGGCAGATACGCAGACAAAAAGAGTGATCTTTGCCCCAAAATTCATCATCTATCCTATGCGCTCCCAGATGTCCTCACTATTGGCCACGACCTTCTGCCATGTATTGTCATTTCTTGCCTCTCGAGTTATTTGCAGGGCACAAATGAAGGTGCACAAACGCTCTGAAACTTTTCAGGAATGCAGTTTTCATAAGGGTGAAACACAGAGCCAGCAAATTTTTCATCTTTTATTCATTTGGCTATCTCTAACTGCAAAAGAATTGTGAAATTGAAAATTAAAGATTGGACAGACCCGGGAAAGCAATTCAAATGCAAATACCAGCAGCCTGGTGCAAAGGCAATGAAATTCAACACAGGGACAGAGATTTACGACAAAAAAAAAAAGATCATTAAAAGAGGTGTCAGAACAGACAAATAACTGAGCAAACCGGTTCAAAACACGATGACAGAAATTTCAATACATCTGCTTTACAAAATAATCAGGAACTAAATATTTAATACAACGCTTCATCGGACACCTGGCGCGAGGGTGGAAAGGTAAGACTTGAGTCTCTTGGGGTTCATCTGAGATAGAAAAGGGTTTCTGTGCCCCTATACAGAGATTTTCTGTGCACCTCTACCCAAGCCCTCTCTCACTGGGAACACTTCAGCCACTTAGCAAGGCAAGCCAGCATTTTCCTCAAGCAAAAATAAGTCTGCACTGGTGAGATTTCCATCAGCACGCCGCCTCTGCATTGCGGGACTTCTCCATCCGGATGGTTTTCCGCTCTCCCCCGCTTCGGGGTTATCGGGACTGTTGCCCTTTGGGAGGGAAGATGCAATTCTGGACTCAGTCGCTCTTCACAGTGTCGCGTTCGTCCTCCTGAAGCTTGATGAGGTCATTGTCTTGAGTGCTTGAGAAGTGAAGAACATATCAATTGCCTGCCGCAGCACCTGCATGCTAATATCAGCCGGTTGCGGTAGCTCGCGTCCGAAAGAGCCGCGGGGATGGGAGGAAGAAAGGACAGGCGGCTCCTCACGCGCCTCGTCCTCAAAGTTGGGAAACTCGGAGGTTTCACAAATATAGCGTGAAATATAAGATGACTTAACGCAGGAGGCGTTATTCACAGCAGCGTGAAGACGGTCCAAAATCCACGCCTGTCCTTCGGTTCATCGAAACCACTTGGTGCAAGGGTCCCAGAACCATTTTAGGTGACAAACTAATGCCTGGTTCCATCAAGACTTCTGAGAACATAGAGAAGTAGGACGGAGGTTAAAACGTAACTTGGCATAATCAGAAAGGTAACACAGCGCTTCTTGCTTCACTCTAGTACAAAGACCTGAATTTCGGTCCTGGAGAAGGAAATATTTTCAGCTGGGATGAACTCACTATATCCCCTGTTTCCTTGGGACCTTACAACCAAAAGCGATCTCCAGGCTGAGGTGCAGCCCCCAGACAGCACACAGCTCACCGGCCTCCGTGAAGGAAAAAACACACACTTCAGTTTATACGCAAGCGCGTGTTTTCTGAAAAACTGGAAATTAGCATCTTCCAGAAAAACAAAACCATAATAAACAGCCTAATAAAGCCTGCGTACTTTATCTCCATCACACAGAAGCAAAGCGCAGATTTCCTGCTAGATCATGTTCGCTCCACAAATCCGCTTGAAACAGAAACTCATACGGTTACAGCTTGCCACAAATTTTGGGGAGTTCTTTTTGTTTGGTTAGTGGTTTTTTTGTTTTCTGGTTTTTGTTTTTTTCTGAAAGGGCAAAAAGCGAGCAACTGCAAACATCTTCTGAAAGGATGAAATTGCTGCCAAGTCGAATCTGAATCAGCTATTAAACACCACTACACAGTACAGCGATGTCTGAGGAACGCAAACCAGTCCAACGCCAGCCAGAAATGTCAGAGAATATGGGATGAATCACAGTGGTGACGTTGCCGTTGCGGTTGAAAAGACATGGTCCTGTCTCTCCAGTGACATCAGATAACGGTGACAGACAACGGTGACGTTATCAGATGTCCCAGAGCAATCACCCACCAATACAGATTTATTTTTTTTTGTAGCTGCTTAGGAGAGCTTTTCAGGTGTAAGGCTGGAAAGCAACATTCTCACCTCGTCACCTACTTGCTCTACCCATTAAATAGCAAATTCCTCTGAAATCTTGGTTTCTTTTTCTTTAAAGTACCTTCCAAAAAGTAAATAAATGTACTTAAAAGGTCAAAGAAAGGTTTTGTTTCTTACACATGAAAGATGGAGGCATTTCTAAGCCTACCAATATGTTCAAAGCCAGTCTCCTGTATCACTTTCAAAAAGCTGGAAGAAAACAAAATCCCCTTCTGCACCTGTTTTTTTTCTTTTGTTCCTCCCTCTAAATGAAATGGTTGTTTCCCAACTCACTGAAAAAATACGAAGCAGATAACGAACAACAAACAAAAGTGTTTCCAGACTACGAGAAACGGACCCCGTGGGCAAATGTAGCTCATCTGATGTGGGGATGGAAGACTAGATCAGAGATAAATCGGGTGGTAAGTGAACCTCGCCTGCACCCAAACGTACCACAAACTCGACTTGGTATCCGGTCTGTCGTGCACAAAAAGAAGCCAAGATAATGGAGTGCAAGTCCGCAGGAGAAAACGTGATATCTTTCCGAGCAGAAGAAGCTTGAAAGTACAATAAAATCTTCGGCTGCTTGGTCCTCCCATAAGGTTTGGTCAGTAATTCATACCAAAACAAATTGGAGGATTTTTACCTGGATTACTGATGAAAAGATTGTGAAATTGCCTAATATACATTCACTCAGGATTATTCAGAAAGGGTGTCACTGACTAATTCTTGGTCTGCACATCACTCAGAACAAACGCTTTGAATACTTATAACCTGAGCGTATTAAATCAACTGTCTGCGTGAAACCTGTTTGCTCCTAAGAATAAATTGTCTTTTCCCCACCGAGACAATTGGGTTTTGTTTTGTTGCTTTGAAGATGAAAGAGAATCCCCTTGGCCCTTTAGGCAAGTGCTGTTCTTTCTGGGCACAGTGCCCTGTGGGTGCTGCCGGGACCGCAGATTTACAGCACCCAAACCCTCACATTTATGACGCCCTCATCGTTCTGCTGAATCACGTTGGACTTGACCTTGGAGAATGAGTTTTGACTTCCCGGCCAAGGCAGAATCGGCTTGCACACGCCACCGGGCCCTGCTCCTTCATCCTGCCCACTGCTCACTCACTCGTGTGGTTCTGCGTGTGTTTATTCTATTTCTCGTTCGTCCCAGGGTTGATGGATGAACTGGGCATCTAAGTGGACCAGAGACTCCAAACTCCAAGCTCCATCAGCCGACCTAACAAGCGATTTCTCCTCCTACAAGCTCTGCCTTCCTTTCAGACTAAAGCAGGTAAAATGACTGTATTACCAACACCATCCTGCCATTCCATTACAGTATTCAGTAAAGCCCTTTCTGTCCATCTTTGCCATTTTTCCTCAATCACTTTATCTGTTTACTGATCTTGTTTTTCCCCATTCATTCAGGAGACACATCCCACACGGGATCACACCATTCTTCTGGCTCCCACAGTGCAGGGATCGATATCTTTTGAAAGACAAACTTAAATTACCTTTTTCTGAAGCCACTGTGACTCTCCCCTCCCCTCCCTGCAAGCCTGAGCTGTGTTGGCTGCGAAACAAAATCATTTTTGAGGTTATTAACCCGCGCTGGAGAGCTGATGGGAGAATTCTGCACATCTTATAAAATGGATTCCTCTGGTTCGCACAGCAGTCTGAATTGTTCGTTGGCATGATTAATACACCGGACGTACCGGTGATTGTTTCAGCTCTGTTCCTGTTTTAGGTTATGGAATTGCTTTTGCTGAGGTTGTTCTTTAAATTAAGACAGTTTGAGATTGCCTTGAAATGCAAATTCTTGGGGCAGCTTAGCAACAACAGCTAAGGGGGGAACTATTACAATTACAGAAGGAAGAAAATAGGAAGGATTTTAAATAAAATCTCCTGCGAGATCCCTGTTAAAACTCGTCGACAACATTATCTGGCTGCTCTCGTGCTGCAAGAATTAGTCTTTACTTCGGTAAACACCACTGGGCAAGGGCAGGAAAACTGGGTAGGACGCAGAAGTGCATGATCCGCATGGGGAACCCTTCAACACTTGCGCGGGTATTGAAGCGCATCAACTGAGGCGTTTAGGTTTGAAAACTCTGGCCCAAAGTCTACTGCAAAGTAAACTAAAAAATTATTATTGCCACAAAATACCTACCTCTTCTGGGGTGAGAGAAACCTTACATCTGCATCTGTAGTACAAATACCGCTCGCAGAAAGCAAAATTAAATGCAGCGGGTCCAATTCACAGGCAGGGTACGCTGCCTGAAAACCCGGGTGAATTTTTGCAGGAAAAGCACGGGCAGAGCAAGGCTATGGAGCAGAATTTTTAGCCCATCACACAGACTAATGCCTGGGGATCCGGGGGTGCTACAAACTGCTCCCCAAAATCCTGAGTTTAACACCTGAGCCTGGAGGGTCTGGCCCTTACGGTGCCGATAACACACTCTGCTATAGGAAGGAGACTAACAAAGCACCGTCGGGTCCAACACTGATATTGCTTGGTCTATAAATCATGAAAAGAACTAATGTTATCAGCGAAAAAAAAAGCTCAGCTCTACATTTAACACTTGGGCTACCATATGAGAAAAGTCCTTTACAAGCTCCCACTGGAAATCTCCGTCACACCAGGCAATTTGGAATACAACATGAGATCAAGAAAAATCACGCAGTAAGGACTATGCGGTAAACTTACAGATAGGAGGCGATTCGGGAGGGCTGGGGAGGTAAAAATGTGGATATCCTCAAAGACAGAGCTCAGCCAAAGAGTAAGAAGTGTTGGTACTGCTCCCACCCAGCCACACGGTTGGTATGTTGAGGTGGTCTGGAGGTTGTTTTTTTAATTTTTTTAATTTTTTTTAGGATCGCAAGTTGATGAAGTGCAATGAATTGCTCTGCTCCGACCATCCGGAGAGGGAGCAAAGTGTCACTTGTCCAAATAATAACGCCTCCCCACCCCAAAGGGAGGGACTTGCTTCGGGACAGTAGGTTGGCATATTTCACAAGTACTGCGCAAGTCAAATGAAAATCCAAATTTATTCGGCACGTGGCCTTGCTAATGACTCTATCATCAAGGTTTTTAATCTGCAGAGTCCCTCCAGCTGAACTTACCACAACTAATAATTCCTGTTTCCTGGGAACGACGTAGAAGACACGACACGCTTCTTCAGTAAGTGGCCTTTAAATTCAGAAAGAACCAAGTTTTAATCCCAAGTCCTGAGTCATGCACTGATGGATGCAACTTCTGAAAAAATAACGCCATGAACTGTTTCAATCCAAGAGCGCTTCAGAAGTGTGCTGTCTATATTTCTATATACTGGGAAGATCCCTTGTTTCCAAGTTCTTTCCCTTTCTTTCTTTCCTGTGTCATAAGTCACCCATGGAGGTGTGGGGCCTGAAGGGTGGAAAGGTTCTTGATCCAGAGCAAACACTCGGTCAGCAGGAGCAGGTCTCCAGACTCCACACCACAGGGACTTTTAGCCTTTTCCAATAAATACTGGAGGAAAAAGCACTTGGCTTCTCTGTTAACATGACTTAAGGCTGTCGCGGACAGCTAGACAGCAAAACATACAGCATAGAAGGAAGTAACTAAGTCAAACTAAGAAAATTACAGTTTTCCAGAATGCCTGTTCCCTCAGGAGTATATTTATAAATGAAATTTTGAAGTGTTTCTACGCTTTGTAAAGAATTACTTGTACGTCCTTTCCCACAGCAGAATAAGCAACGAGAAAGCCGAGGCAACGTTGCTTAAACCATCACGCCCTTTCATTAAGTTAAAGCTTAAGTAAGTTCTTCACCAGATCATAAGCTTAGGAGTCGTTTTCTCCCTACCAGCAAAGAAGAGTTTTCACACTGGTTTTGGGATAGAAAGCCTTGAAGTGGAACTGGGTTGTCCAGCACCAAGATACGCTGGGTAAAGTCAGGATCCCAGCAAAACTCTACGCAAAGCTCACTATGTGGAACAGGAAAGGCACAATGCACAGAGCTTATGTGTTTCAAGCACTCAAAGAATTTAATTTAGGTTGATCTGTAAAGGAGATAAAAGCCATGGTCGTCCGGCAAGCAACGCTCCTTCAGCGGGGTGAGACAACTGCCAGTTAAACCGCTGAAGCCGCGACGTGTGATTTTAGAAAAATGGGCTCAATCCTCTTCATTCTGGTCTCTTTGACTTTCATGACATGGAGAACTTCAACATCCCTAGGAAAACCAGGGGGTTTTCATTGCTTTGGGCCCACTGACAGAATGATGTCAGAATTCAAAGCAGTCTGGAGAGATCAGCGGTAATATTTTAGCACATTAGCAATCGTCTGCCATGGGGAAAGCTAATTTTTTTCTCATTATAGCCTGATACGAAGCTATGATGTCGAAGAGTTAAGCTCACACCTGCTCCCAACTTGTTCTGGGCAAGTTTATGCGGTAATCATTAGGTTTAACCAGAGGGGGGAAAATAGGGGGAAAATGTTGGTAAAACTCTTAATTTCAAAAGGAACATAGAAGCTATTAATCCACACCGACAGCAGATGAACCCTGCCGGTTCTTAAAGCGTTGCCTTTTTCAGAAGCCTACACTGGGAAATTTTCAAGGGACCAGGAAAGACATCCGTGACAACGATACAGTCTCAGAAGCCATCAATGATACTTTCTAAATACGCTACATGTAGTAAAGGTAGTAAAAAAAAAATGCCACAGAAGGAAATATCTAAGTCAGATTAAGACAATTACAATTTTACAGAATGCGTATTCCCTTAGAGATATATTCATAGTTGAAATTTCAAAGTGTTTCTACGCTTTGTGGAGAATTACTTACGTGAGATTTGTGTATGGAGTCTGACTGATGTTTTCTGAAGCAAAAAATACCTGGAATCGCTGCAGCTTTTAGCACCAGCTTCCGTTTCTCTCTTTTTAGGAGGTTTTGTTTCCATGGCCTGCCCGATGCTGAACGCTTTCTGCCCGAATTGCCTCCCCCGTTCCTCCGGTCCCGGGTGCGTCCGGGCGCTGCTCCTCGAGAGATCTTGTTCTGCTCCCCAGCAAAGACGATGGGTCACAACAGAAGAGCGGGACTGCTCCGCAAAGATGTACCTTAATCCTCTTTTTTGGGCATTTTATGTTTCTGGCTTTATATATCCTATTAGGATGACTTTCATCACTAAAAAAATGCAGTTTTGCTGTTGCAGCTTGTTGCCTGTTCAGGTCTGTTGGTCCCTCCTGATTCCTGGATGGTGGGAACCTCCCTCACCCCCAGTATATTTTCATTCCTTATTCACCTTCTCCGCGATAATTTTAATCTTCTTCGTTTCCTTGCTCTTTCACTGCCTCTTTTCCTACCGTTTTCTGAAACTATTCCACACCTCCCAGCATCCCTCCCTCTGCAACATTTTGAACTCCCACCGGACCATTTTGCTTTGGGATCAGCGCCGCACGGAGCCCTTAGTGCGGGGACAAACCGAGATCCTACAGCATGCTGTGCCGATGCTTTTCGGTTTACTTTCAAATCCTTTCCTGGTAAAACCAAAACCATTTTTTTCCTCATCTCTGGACACAAGGAGGCACAGCCAGGAATGACAACTCCAACCTTTCTCTCCTGAGTGCGGCAGCTCATTTAAATCCCATCACTCTGCGTAACCAGTGCAGCTGCTGCTTTGTATTTACTGACATCAAGCTTCACCTTTTCCACCATCCAATCACTTCCTATATCTGTATTTTGTGTAGGACATTCCCTGTACATAGAAAAGTGTAATTTATACAAACGGGTGCTCAGGAAAACAAACAGTTTTACACCGTGAAGTGTGAGCATTCCCAGATTTATTCCTGAGGACTCGTATGTAGTAGATGTGTTCAGTTCACAGATCCCAAAACTCTTTGATGCCAAATTCAGTAAAACTGGATCTGGGATGACCACCGGTAACACTCAGCTGTAAGCGGACGCCGGCTTTGCCGCGGCTGCAGAAGACAGGGTGGAAATCGAGATCCTTCTCTGCTCACAAAACTCTGGTGAGCAAACAGGCAAAGCTTATTTTTGTTGGTAAAGCAAGCAGATGACCTAAAAAACAGACTTACTAAAAACTGCCATCCTATCCCGCAGCTCACTACTATTCACCAGCTAGCACAGAACTCTCGAGATCTACAAAGTCAACGCGTTCAGCATTCACATGTATTAGTTATACATTTCAGAAGCAGCGACAAGTGAGCTACAGTTGTGCTTTTTTTAGCCTGCCCTCATTTACATAATGAAATTTTCTCTTCTGTGATCATTTTTAAGTCACTACCACAGCTTTGCATAGTTGTTTTCTTCCCCTTCTCGATCTTATTTGCAGAAGTGAGGGCTTTCTGGTAAGAAATCATTAATCTTGATTTACAAAGCTCTTCGCTAATTGACAGCAGAACTGAAATATGCTCCAATTTACCTCTCTGTAACAGCAAAATTAGAAGCAGGATGACCCACTACAGGCACCCAACTGCAAGTGTCCCCTCCCAAGTATAGCTGAAAGAAACCACCATTTACAGAGCCAGCACCAGCAAACGGGCTTTGGTGTTTCTGTGCCATTGTGAGGAGGTGACTTCTCGACCCACTGACATTCGCTGCTGTAGATGCTGCTGCTGCTGCTTCCAAGAGGGAAAAGGAGGGTAATTTAGGAATAGTCATTTGCTAATCGAATAATAGCGTGGGTTTAATTCAATATAGCGCAGCGCACCTTGGAACAGTTCTGTTCTCAGACTGCCAGATTAAATTTATTTGCAAATTTTTCCTAGAGGTGACTTCATACGAGAAATGTAAATTCTACAGACTTTTTTTCTTATGTAGATAGCCTTTGTACTAATGGGATTATTTTGGTGGATTTACAAAGGCACATGCACCATTTTTTGCTTTCTACATAATCGAGTCTTCCAGGCTTTATAAACAACTTCAGGAATTTATTCTCAGGAAAGTTTTCCTGCCCTTCCCTACGGTACAAAGGGACACGCAGGTTGAAAATCCCAGTTACCCCACCACGAGGGGTCAGCAAGGCAAAGTCCTCTGCCTAAGGACAGAAGCCAGACTTTGTTTTTCTGTCTACTTTAAAGGTGGATTTCTTAAAGTTTAGGCAACTACGCAAGGTTTATGGGAAAGCCTCAGGGCTGAAGCACGTTGCACTTTACGGAGGATCAAATTTGCGAAGCTTCTTGCTGGTCACCATGGGCTCCCCTCACACTAACAGCTCTGTAAAATGATGTTACGGGGAATAACATCCTAAAAAAGCACACGACAAAGTAAATAAGTCACTGACAGGACTATAAGAAAACCTAACACTGATGTTAATGACAACCGCAGTGCTGAAACAGAATTAAGTTGTTTATGGTAAGCTTTTATAAATGATGATTCTTTCTAGTCCTTATGGAGCCCTTAAAAATCACTAATTTGTAATATTAGAGTGAATACTTACTGATTTCTATTCTCGGATCAGAGCTATTCTTAACTCAGATCTCCCACAGTTTGACAGCTGATCTGCATAATATTGTGAATACAGCGTATAACAAATCTCAAGACAGTGAAATAAGCCTTCAGTACATCTCTTTTCTGTGCGCTGCAATACTATAAAAGATTTATGGAAAATGCCTACTGAGTGCTAATTCTAACTCGTAGGTATTGGAAAATTAAAACTATATTCTAAACCACATCAGTCTTGTCACTTACTTGGGGTTAACAAGAGCCCAGTGAGAGCTTTTAACTCTTAACCTGTTTAGACATGAGTCACCCTACAGAATGTCATTTATCTTTTGGCTTAACTTAATAAAACCTTTCTACTTCTTACTGATTTGGCCTGATTACCATCAAAAAATCATCTCAGAAAGCCCACATATAAATATACTATTCTACGGCACATTTACTCCCATACGCTTTCATTTACCATGAGCATTTTTTTGGTTTGCTTTGGCATAAGCTTTCATTCTCTTTTTAAGCTGCGTTATTTGAGGACAAAACCTGAAGGAGAGGTTTAACTTACTGATCATCTTGCTGTGGTAAATAACATTAAAAGAATGGGACCGGTTTGCCAGAGCATGGAGCCGGCAGCTCATCGGCAGTTGGGACCGTGCCGCTCTCTGTCCCCCGAGGACCTGGCTCCCAATACTAAAATATGACAATCGCTCAACTACGGTACTGAGAAACAAACCTGGCGAGAAGTAAGACTGATGAGTAACTTCACGTTACCTTCAAAATGATCAGAAGATAGATTTTTTTTTTTTTTTTTAAGGTTTTTCTTATAGATGACGGAGACTGTCAAGAGTCGGATCCCTAGGGGCTCGGAGCCGCCACTGGTCCTGTCCATCCCACGTCCTGACCCCCACCAGGAACGACAGACGCTCAAGTTCCCCGATATCAGGAATAGATGCCACCATGGATGTGCTTTGAGGTCCCAAATTCTCCAGACTTTGGAAAAAAACAGAAGCGATGGAGGGTACGTACTCTTAGATTCCCCAACCTCCTCCCCAGCGTGTTTCCACCAAGAAAACACAGCCCTGCTTGTTTTGACAGTTCAATAAGACACATTTATCTCGCAGAAGTAAGAGGGAAAACTGAGATCAGCGTGAAAATGTAAAGGGGTAAAGCAGCACGGGAAGCTGCTGGGACATCTCAGCACTCCGGTCTTCCCAACCACCACCAAAAGCACCTAAAGAAACCCCAAAGCTTCAGTTCCCTGACGGTCGCGATCTGTTCAGCCAACACAGCACAAGACTAAGAAATAAATTATCCCCTGCGCAGCAGTTTTGAGCAGGGTTAGTTCTGTGGTGTTGAATATTTTCAACTAAGTGGGGTGTGTGAAAAAGGCTTGTTTTTTTCCAAGAAGGAAAACAACGTACTGGAGATAGCTGACAAATGACAACAAGCAGGAGCTGCTGCTGAAAAGCAGAAAATAAACTTGCTCTATTTTCATTCATGTCGTGGGAGTTCCAGTCATTCCCTCCAGACGAACATCACCAAGGACAACTCCTTCTCTTCTTATCTCGCACCGACTGGGAACAAACACATTCCTCAGTTAAAAAAAATCTTCCATGGATTTAGTTCAGGCCAGATTTTAACACGGGAAACCAACATTTAAAGGAGATCTCTGGACATAGTTGTCATTTTAGGGCATGTTGACCACTTGGCTCTAATAACAGTCAGTACTGGGACCTACCAGTCCCTACAAACCTCAGTGGGTCACTGGAAAACTACCAGGTTTAGAGGCAAAAATGACCCCATGATCCTCAGGAATATTTTTCCAGCGATGTCTGCACTCAAATTCACAAGTTTTTCATCATTTTGCACTGGTGAAGTTAGCGGGGCTCTGCCACAGACAGTTCTCAATTCCCACTGAAGATCTTCTATCAATGTTATAACTTCACTTTTCTAGTGGAAACAACTGCTACACAGCAAAAGAACACAAGGTTTGGGGCTGAAAACCCTGAAAAAGCCCATTTAACTAAGATTTCACCTAGTTCCCAACACAGTCCTTTTACAAGCTCCTGGACCTCTCCATCCCCCGCAAAAAGCCACGACAGAAAAGAGGTGGAAACAGATGAAGAACAACATGCAATGCAAAATGCAATTAACTTTAAGAGACCTGTGAAGTTATAAACCAATACCAGGGAAAAAAAAAAAAAAAATCCCTCAATCCAGCCAGAAAATAACTTCAAGTTTCTCCCCACTTCAAGATAAGGGTTTATACCGTTTCAGCAATGATGAACAGTCCCCTGTGGAACTCTCCTGGAAGGATGCGCCTGCATAACTACAACAGGATTATTGCTTTTCCAGATCTGCATCATCTCAAACCGCAGCTGCCGCTGTTATTTATAATATGAGAAAGCTACCCAGGGTTATTTCATGTTCTAGTCGCTTCACAAAATAGCAGTTTCCAGTGAGAACCGAGAGGTTATAAAAATATTTAGCACAAGGATGGCAAACATCTTATTTTTATTAGTTTTTCGGTCTCAAATTCCTGCGTATTCAGATTGCGTGTAATTATCAGCTGTGCTTGGATGTGCTAGGAATAGCAGCTGCCGGAATACATTGTAATTTTCACGATTTTAGAAGAACACAATGCAAACACTGATCTGACATTTTGATGTCTTAAAGATTGGTTTCCTAAGAGCAAAATTCTCATTTTCCCCAAAAAACTCATCTGCCTGGGTGATACAAAAGTTTGGGACCAGGACCAACATATTAAACCAAAAGAAAAATAAGAAAACTTTGCTGAAATGTCTGCACCTCCCTGGCTTTATTCGCTCGGATGTCTATGGACTAGAATTCCCTTTCTTTCTCAATTTTCCTGTTTTCTCCCTTCCGATTTCCACTATAGATAAAAAAAAATGTCTCAGAAGGTAGAAGTGACCTGACATTCCAGTTTAAACAAGAGGCAGGAAACCTTTCCCTCCTTCCCCCTCCTCAAACTCTTTATTTTGAACTCGGTACAACCTAAAGCATTAAGAAAGGCCATGGGCTCGCATGGTTTGATTTTTCTTTTTTTTTGCGGCTCAGTTTTCAAAGAAAATAAGCAATCCAAAGCCAATCGAGCCTAACAAAGGGGAACACTTTGCCTCTAACGTTCCTTTAATAATAGTTTGGATTGTGAACACTCAAGTCTTTCTGTCCGCATACAAAGACTAAATTATATAGGCATGTATTTTAATGGGCAGAAACAAAGGTCAAAATCCAGGCGCCTTCATGTGTGCTATTATGATAAAAAGTCCTTTTATTTTACATTTCAGTTGTGGGAGTTTCAATAAAAGGGAATCGCGGAACGGTGGGGGAGAAAGGAAGACATTTGGTCCTCCCTTTTCAGCTCCTATTAATAAAATGAATGAGGCTTTATCTCACCCATTTATTTTGTAAATAAAACCCCCTTAACGACAAAGCAGTCTCTGCATAACTGCTGAGAAATATAAAAAATAAATAGCACATCAACGATGATCTTATGTGAGGAAACAAGCATACATTCATTACGTTTCCTATACGGTGGGAATCTTTTGAATGAGGTTACGCCTCTGCATTTTCTTCTCTGAAAAGCGGAAAATGAATATTTGGCTGCCTGAAGATGAACCAGGTTGTACGAATGCATTTACAGAATATATCTACTGGATACACTCTCAATATTCCTCCCCAGCAATGAGGGCTGGAGCTTTTGCTCAATCTGCACCAGCCTTGCTCAATAATACACTGCAAAGAGACCAGGAACTTTCGATTCGGAGAAGATAACGATGAATGAAATGATAAAAGCAGTAAATATGACTGAACACGAGCAGATCACAAAGAAAGCTGGGCATTCATTTGAAAAAAATATACACATATATATACACATATGTATTTTTTTTTCAGGTCATCCTGACAATAAAACTTTTATAGCACTGCTTAAGAACCTGTCAGCAGAACTTTTGCATCCAAATCCCCCGGGGACGCTTGTGCTGACAGCAGAACTTGAATGAGGACAAAAGGACGAGACTCAGCTCTGCAGGTGCTTGGCTGCTCTGATAGAAAGGCGTTATATACTGTATAAACCCTCCTCTCCGCTCCCAGTTTGGCAATACCTTGAGAAATTGGAAGCTGGTTGATAATTATGACCGTTATTATCATTATTATAATTATTTAGACAGCTACAAGAAATTATATTTGATAGGTCTGAAGTCATTAGCTCCCAGCTTTGATTGCATTTTCTCCTCCCCATCTACCAAATATTGGCTTAGACTGACCAGAGGTTAGGTTTTCATTACTGAATTATTCAATTAAATACTATGCTCAGAATATGGGTACATCCTCTTGCCATTCCTGAACATAAATTGTTATATGTTACATAAATTATTTTATATACATTAACGTAAATTATTATATATATTACTATATATGATATATATTCTAAATGAGGTTCTGAGGGACATGGGTTAGAGGTGGACTTGGCAGTGCTGGGTTAACGGTTGGACTCGATGATCTTAAACGTGTTTTCCAACCAAAACGATTCCATGATTCTATGATCCCCTCGATCTCGCAAGTGCTGGGGAAGAGTCCACAGAGCAGAGGGGTGAAGGGCTGAGATCTCAAAACATTTCTGGTCGCTTCTCTATCATTACACACTCACGTTTTGGTTGGTATATCTCTTGAGGATTTCCGTGAAGTTTAACCCACCTTCCTTGGAGAAGATCAGGCTTGTTTTAGCTTTAGTTGATGCTCTGAGACTGTGTTATGTCCAGCCTGAATATGGCGAGAACCTTGGTGATGTTACTGTGAGACCTGCTTATCTTTAAGGTAACAATATTTTTATTTTTGGCACTGTTTAGAGATAGTACTTTTATATCACTTGCCCGTAATTCCAGTCAAGCCCCTGACTAGGCGTGTGACGAAAAAAGACAACTGAATACATATGTTTTTATCAACTGTGCCTTGATATACTTGAAAATACTCAGAGCATCTCACTGTAGCTTCTTAAGTGGTATTAACAGCCTGAGAGCGAACCAAGGAACTGGCAGCATAAGAACAACAAAAACGCTTCCATGACTCGGCAGTCACCTGTTTTTATGGCTGCAACATGAAAACTTGGCGAGCTCGAAAAATCCCCACAACTTATGCACAGGATCAAAGACACAACTACACGTTCATTGCAGCATTCTGGGTGTCCATCGAAATCTACTTCAGCATTTAACCCAGGGCCTCATGTGTCTTCAAAGGGTTCTGTGAACTGTAAAAGTTATGAAATCTGTCAGTATAAAGTTGGAAGAGAAACCTCTTTGTTAATCTTTGGGATTTCTTAATTATCGTTGTGCGCTATTCCAATTGCTTCCTTTGGGAGTTGCTACTTCATATCAAAATCTGATTTTTCGCCTCTTCCTTTTTTTTTTTAACCTCTGGAAGTCAAACCTATGATTATTTATTGGTTATAAAAATCCACAAGTATTTCTCGGTAAGTATTTTTACGTAAGTAGGTATTTTTTATATATATTTTCCATGTGGCTGCCATATTGAGAAGGTTGTTAGAAGCGTGTTTCTATATTTTGCCAAATTTTTATCAACTTCAAACTTGTTTCTAGCAGTCTTCCAGGAGATAATAAATTGGATATTCAGGTACTGTGTTCATTTACTGTGCCGGTGTGAGAGTGCCTTGCGTATGGCTTGTATCATAGAGAAACTGAGTTGCACGCTGTTGTTTTCATATACAGTACAGTACAAATGGAAATCTTCCACCATTGTCATCTAGTTATTTTAATTTTATAGTGTTCTAATAATTGCCTTTTCTAAAAGTAGTTATTTACTCATGCTAGCGGCAGTAAATATTTCTTGGGCTTGTTTCATGAGATGAAATAGGATACGAAATTCTGGTGATCACTGTGGCAGTGGTTTATAGGCAGTGATTGTGCTTGTGACAGATACGGTTTGATATTCGTTTTGTATAAAGTAATCATTTTTAAGGCTGCAAAACTAACTCTTAGCACTTTAAATGCAATAAAGACACTAGAGGTTTATAAACACGGTGCTGTAATAGTGCTGCAACATGGTATGGGTGATACTTATCCTTTCTCCTAAAATAGCTCCAACCAAACTGCAAGTTGTTCTATATTTTTTGTAATAACTGCTATGAAACTTTCTTAGCAGGATGCTGAATCAGAGTAAAGCGGGGTTTATAGAAGGAAAGATGAGGGTGTTTTATAAGGATAGTGGGAGCATTCATTGTCACCTGAGCCGGGATTAGGGAAGGAAAGCCTATGTAAATCTCACAGGTTTTACAAAATGGAAGAGACCCTCAAGACCACTGAGTCCAACCATAACCCACCCCTAGCACTACCCCATGTCCTGAGAACCTCATCTCCGTCTGTCCAACCCCTCCAGGGATGGTGACTCCACCACTGCCCTGGGCAGCCTGTTCCAATGCCCAACAGCCCTTTGGGGAAGACATTGTTCCTAATATCCAACCTCAACCTCCCCTGGCGCAACTTGAGGCCGTTTCCTCTGGTCCTGGCGCTTGTTCCTGGGGAGCAGAGCCCGACCTCCCCTGGCTCCAAGCTCCTTTCAGGCAGGTCAGAGATCAGAAGGTCTCCCCTCAGCTCCTGTTCTCCAGCTGAACCCCCAGCTCCCTCAGCCGCTCCCATCACACTTGTGCTCCAGCCCCTTCCCCAGCTCTGTTCCCTTCTCTCAACTCGCTCCAGCACCTCAAGGGCTTTCTTGGCTTGAGGGGCCCAAAACTGCCTCCAGGATTGGAGGTGCCAGATGTGAAGAAAAAATCTACCACCAGCACACTTCAAGGAACTTGGTTGACAACCTCCCTTGCTCCTTTGGCCCATATGCACATTCACAGCGCTAAGGAGCTCCAGGAATACTCTTTTAATGCCAACGCATTGCCCAATGGATGGTCTTCAAGCCCTACAAGAACAGTGGCTCCATGAGAGGCCAGTTTCCAACAGGGAGCTGCTGAGATGTCCTGCCCACCTGGAACGACACCTGATATTTCCGCCCTTGCCCGCTCCAGCACGTCCTCACAAAGTCTGCTCTGCGGCAGGGTCATCTTTGGAACGAGACATCAATCCTAGAGAATCTCCTAAGCCCAGAGAACCTTCGAAAAAGGTCTTGCCCTGATACCCAGAGGTCTCAGCACCGCACATGGGAGATATGAGGAGGGATTATAAATTTCTCAGACAATCAATGACCACTAAATCACTTATTTCCATGGGAACGCAAAGACTTGAATAGAAAACCCATGAAGGTTACAGGATTCCAGCGAGAAGCAGTATCTCTGACCACAGGGAAAACCCTACTCCTGCCCAACTCCGCAACAGCAGCATAAAGAAGAAAAAAAAAAAGAAGAAAAGAAAAAAAAAAGGTGTGGAGGGAAGCCAAAGATATTAAACAGATGAGTGCAAAGAAGAAACTGCTGCCACAGTACATTTTCACAAAACGAATGGAAAATCCTGTGAAAGGTGGCTCTTCAGAGGCCAGTGATTTGCTGGCAGGCTGCACAGAAAATCCCACTTTGCCATAAGTGTCTAATTGATTCCTTCCTAGACAGTGCTCCTTATGGACACTGAATAAATGCTCTCCAGTCTCAAGAGCCACCTCCTATCTGTGCAATGAGATGCTATTTTTCGACATTTGCTTGGGAAGGCAGATCCAAACCCCTTGAGGAGAGGCTCGAAGACTGAGGTAGAGCCCAAAACACTCGTATTGAAAGGCAGAATAAATCTTGGAAGCCTCAGTTGTGTTGGAAAACCCCTGATTGCAATGGATGCAGCTATTAGTACCTTCCTGAGCGTTCCTGGGAGATGTAGAAAGGTGAGAACACACATCAGAGGACCTAGACCAAAAAGGCAGGAGCTTCATGGTGGCCTGAGACATCAATCCACCAATCTTGAGGATGTCGAGAGCAAGGATATGATCTGGGCAGACATGACAAGCCCACTGTGCAGCCAGGCAAATCCCAACCTGCATGGGTTCCATTCCCTCTCTCCGGATACCATCTCAGAGCACAAGAGCGACCCAAAACGCCCCGGCAGACACAAGAGTTCTGGATTTAATTGACGGAACCAGAAACTGCATGTTCACGCTTGGCCCCAGAGACTAAACAAATTAAAAACAGGCTAAAGAATTTATAAAGTTTGTTCCAGCCAGTATCCTTTCACCAAAACTGAGAAATAAATAAAATGGAAAAAAACGCCAATCAACCAACCAAAACCAATACCTCGGTATGTTTTTGTTTGAGATGAATGAAGATCACCATCAGCGTTGGTAAATACCAGCATGGCCAGGAGAAGCTCATGCATTTGGACCTTGCAATGACAATAGTAACAGGCCATAATAAAGGGATCTCTTTTAAATACAGAAATACAAAAATAAATGTGGTGCAAGTCAAGAGGCATGATGCACTCTCTCCACTGAGGTGACAGTGCTACTGTTGTTCGGGATTTGCACTGGGGAACGAAGTCATTTAGCCTACTTAAATCCAAAACGGGTGTCTGTTCTCCATTTGTCTTTCATTTAGAAGACTCAGTCCTACCAAAGCCTTTCTCTGAGAAGGAACTGACTCAGAAGACCCGAGGGCTCGAAGAGCAATTACATCCTATTAAATCAGATCTTTATGAGAGCAGTCCATAGAGAGAGATAACGGAGGGGCCAGAGGGAGAGTGACAGACAGACAGATGGGACGCAGTGGTTGTGGATGACTGCACATCAGGCTGCAGTGATCACTGTCCACTTAAGGGAGGAAAAAAGAAAAAAATAATAAATCACAGAACTACAGGGTTAGGCAAAAGCAAACAGGAGAGGAAAGGGTGAGACACTCCAGCACACCTTGAGAAGCGACAATGAGGATAAGCGATGACGAACTCTTAAGGCATCACAAAACGTGGGCTGCGATACCCCGCAGGAAGCGGCGAGGGGATGTCTCGAGGACCACAGACGGTGTCAATATCCCTGCTATGCTCTGGATTCAACAGCAAAAATCCCCAGAGACTGGGGGGATTTCGGCCATGTGAGAGCAGCGAGCTCTGCCGTCCCTGACGGGAGGTCTTGTACAGCCTCTTGCATCTCTGTTTGCACTTCAAATGGCTGCGGAGATTTTGTTTGTCTTCCCTCATCAATACCAAGTTTGACATCCCGTCAAATCCTGCAACTCCTCGGAATACATACCCTCCTGAGACATCTCTGACTCCCAAAAAACACATTCCCGTGGGAAGTCACAATTAGCCGCTTCATTGCTTTGGAGAAGCCACCAAGAACGAGGCAAAAAACAAAGTCTCCTTTAAAAACACAAGGCAAACCTCCACGGTTGAAAACAAAAATAAAATTAAATTTAAGAAGAGAGGAAAAACTACTAAAAGAAGGGCTGGGGGAAGCATAAGGCTGTTTCTCAGCCTGGATTCTTAAAAAGCTGCTTCTTCCCTTTTCATGCCTGCAGAGCTATGAGCCCACAGGGTATCGGTGACGCTATTTTCCTCCGCTCGGGCTCTCAAGCTGTGGTGCAGAGGTGCAGCCTCAATGGGGATTTGCAGAAGGACAAACAGTCGGGAAGGATCTTGCAACACCCGCCGCCAATACAAAATCAGAAGCAACAAAATGGTTAGTTCAAATATTTTAACCTTCCTTCCCGCCCTGGCTCACTGTGTTATTTCTTCTATACTTTATGGGAATAGCAACAAACATAAGAGGAGGACTATTTACACCTATTAATATAGTTTCTAAAAAAAAAAAATCGGGCATCTGTTTATAACAGCATGACTCTTACCCACAAGAGTCTAAAACTTGTACCTTGTCGCCTGATTTATCTACAGCTCTGCTGCTACATTTTCTTTTCATAATGCACCCATCAAATCTGACATACTGCAGTTGACAGGTTCAGACAGAGAGGGAGCACAAGAGGAAACATTTGGTTTCAGATGTGGGATATCGCATTTATCCTCATTAATGTGAGGTAACACCCCCGCATAACTCAAACCTGTCAACACCGCACAGATCGCTCTGAAAGAGACCTTTCCAGGTTTTCACATTTTTAAGTGCTTTCAGAATTTTTTAGAAATGTTATGCCCAAAGAAAGCTTTAAGATAACCAACACAAACCTGTAAAACTAGAACTTGGAAAACATTTGGGGGTTTTTTCCTTAAAAAAAACTGGAGGTGGTGGAATAATTTTAGAGGCAGAATACGAGTAACCAGTGAGAACCTTTCTGGCTCTGGAAGAAACTTCAATTTTAAGACATTCTGTTGAACCACTCTTGGAGCAATATTCTTCCTCATCAGAAAGGTAATATTTCCGATAAGTTTATTTTAGTCTCAGCATTGTTTTACTTGCAGAGTGCCAGTACAGCCCAGTTCAGGTGGATGAGCCACAGCATCACGCGTTCCCCTTGTCGCCCCCAGTTTCACCAGCCCAGTGGGATGCTTAATGCTTTGTGCTTTCAGCAATTTCAGTATTCATTAGAATACTTGCTTAGATCACAAATAAGTTCATTTCCACCTTCAAAGCACAGCTACGAGGGAAATTTTTTGGTGTTGCTATACATTAAGGGCATTTCTTTACCCAAGTCGGTTAATATGCAAAAGTCGTGGGGTTTTCCTGCTACTTAACGAACATAGGGGGACTCAGGGGTGTTCCCCACCCCAAACCATTTCAGAACTTGATGAAACACCAGTTCCTACCTTGCTGTTTCATATAAGTCCTTATTCTGTAACTCCTGAGAGCCGCCCAAGACAAACTGACACACGCCATGTGCCTCAAGAGACCATTATGACCAGTTACCTTCCTGCAGAGTGTAAGGGAAAACTTTGGAGGAGAAGAGAAACACTCAATTGTACAAAACCCTGCTAAGGAAACACGGGTTGCTCCGACTCCCCAAATCCAACAGCTCCCCGCATCCTACTCAAGGTCTCTGTCCTGAGAAGCCTTTCCCAGGAACAGGATCCAGTTTGTGTGACCATTTCACAATCACACAGACACCTGATGACGGCACCGCCATGAAGGAACAGAGAAATATTTAAAATGCAAAGAACAGCCTGTAAATAGCAAAAATCCCTAATTGAGGTCAGGTAAGGTATAAAACTGTAAGATCTCTTTCCATCGGGCTCCGATGGGATGGTTCCTTCTCTCCCACGCTCCGGCTAATTGTGCCTCACTGTGGGTACCTCCCTTCTCTCTGGAAGAAATACATCGGCATCAACCTCACTAATTGTGTTAACTGAACAAATATCTCCTTGGCTATCTGCATTTAATGCACAACGCAGTTCTAAGGTGGGCTGTGCCACAAATCCTTCAGACTCTGTTACCTCAATGATGTCAACAAGCAGGATGATGCTAGAGAAATATAGTGCTCCCAGGGCTAGGACACAGTGGGGCCAGCAATTGTCCGGAAGGTGTGAAAACAGGTAAGTCAGGGGCCCTTATTTTCTAAAAGATGGAAATCTGGCCAGGAAGGCACAGACTATTGCTAGAGTCAGCCCAGAAGCAAAAAACTAAAAGCAAAGCAAGGCCTAAATTTGGGATTCAGCCTCCTGAGAAAATTCACTTTCAGCTCCTGGCTGGTAGAACATTGCAGTTTCCTCCTCTCCCCATCTCAATCACAATTTCCAGTTTTCTCCCATTTTCTTCTATTGTATTTCACTTCTCCCTGCCCAGCTCGGCAGTTTGATACATAATAGGTTGAATAATTAAATAGATGAAATATTTTCTTCTTCTGTTCTCAATGACCTCGGTCTTTTCTCAAACTTCACCGTATTAACTGACTTTTCATCTCCAGAGTCCAGTCTGTTCATACGAGTTTTGCTCTGGTTCTTGATAATAAAAAGAAATACAAGGAGGGCAAAAAATCTGAGGAAATACATGGAATAACAGGAAAGAGCTTGTAGGTCAACATTCATCATTATCCAGCCTTTGAAGATTCACCCAGCTCAACAAGTGTCACATACACATGTATTTTAATATCCATGCTAAAGAACTAAAATAGTCAAGGATCATAGTTGTAAAGGTCTCATCAGGATCAGTAGAGTCCTCATGTCCAGAGGGGAAAATTAAAACAGAGATTAAAACAGAGACTGCTGCTGCTTCACCATGATAAACGAGAATGCAGAAAGTAACAGTGAAAATGATGGATGTTTTCAAATCCATCTTACTTAAATCATTATTTTAAATTAGTCCAAGGAAACATCACCAACACATAACTCAGACTTCTGGTAAGAGGCTCTATCTAAACGTTGAATCATAAATTATAAACATGCATAAGGGTATTGGTTATCAAATGCTCTACATGAGTAATTTTTATTCATATTCATCACAGCTATAAAGCCAAGTAAGGAAAGAGGAATTTATGGCAGCAAGACTTGCAGCATCTATTTGATTTTTGAGAAAAGAAAATATCTCTCATTAATACTCATAAAGATGGGTTTCTCCAGTAGAGTTTTGTATAGAATAAAGTTTATAAGTTGGGCGGCAGGGGGCGTGTTAATAACCAGGAGGACAGAAAATGATAAGCCCAAATGAGTGAGTGAGCCTGCTCTCGGAACCAGAACCCAACCCATCTGATAATGTCTGCCTCCATTTCCATTACTTCATCATTGCTCATCGCATTATGTCTAAACATAGACTATAAACTCTTCATAATTTTGTTTGCAAAGCATTATGCATATTTACGGAGCTATCTAAATAATCTTAAATTAAATTACGAGACCAACTGAAGACTGGGGGAGAGCCAAGTCATGCTTGCAAGTCATACATAGAGGGCTGCCAGAAGAGCAAGGATAAGCTAAAGCACCCAAAAACCCCGCAAAAGTTGTATTTGATTTGACACACAGTTGTTTTAGGGGACAAGAATCAAGAACTGAGGGATGGAGTTTGGACCGACAATTAGAAACATCTGCTTAATTCTAGGAAGTGACAGTAACAGTAAATCATCATCGGATGTATCAGATAAAGGGTCAACCAAGTACCAAGCCGTGTTCGGTACCACAAAACATGGTGGAAATCCCTCCCCAATCCTCCCCAAAGAATGTGAAGAGGCTGAGCAAGAGATCAGTATGCGCTGATTTTGACCATGTCCTGTTTTAGGGGTTTTTTCAAGGGACGACGTCCCAAACCAGCCGTGCAGCAAAATAACTGTGAGCGTGCCCTGATGCGGTGGTGTTGGGGTAGCGAGCGCAGAGCTGCGCACTGAAAACTCTCCACATTTTACTACGAAAAAATACTATTCCAATATTATTTTAAAGCAGTTTTTTATTAGCGGCAGAACAGGTCCCGTACCTCAGCGAAGTAGTCTCTGTATTCAAATGGAGGATTGAAAAACCTAAATATTTCCATGTAATGCTGGGGGTGAAAACATAATTTGCTTTGGTATCCCACACTACTTTATTACAAAAAATACCACTCGAATATGCCAAATTTAAAAATATGAAAAGCTGAGGGAATTAAACCTGTGGCTTGAGAAAGGACTTAACCTTAAATGGCCAGAATATTAAAGCTGTTTTGGGAAACTAGTGAAGAGCATTTGCAACTATTCAGCATTAAGAGCTTGGCAGAAAACCATGTTTAAAGGATGGCTTGCTGCCTTGAAAGTGTTTTTGTTTAAAAGAACAATTTAAGAAATTAATTTGTGCATGTACACATACATATAAACACACAAGTTATATATAACCTGTAGTTCTGCCCTATTTGCTCAAAAGATATCTCCATTCCCCTTAGGTGTTACCGGGCCAAAATGCGTGTGAGTCTACCAGACGGTAAGGAGCAAGAATTTTATAAGTATTTATCCATTTGTGTTGTACCAAATCACTTGTTGCATTATCCAAATTAAAACAGGGACTTCTGTTTCAGAACTCACTATCAGCCACTCTCAGGAGTGGGATGCTGTAGTAGATGGACGGGAGGTCTGATCGAGCTTAGTAACTCCTACAGATGAACATGCACTTTGTTTAAAAAAAAAACCTATAACACGCTTATATAAAAGATGCCCGATTTGACATGTGAATAGTTAGAGAACTTGGAAAGAATAAGATTCAAAATGCAAATAGCTGACATTTTGGAGAAGCAGAGCACTGGCAACACCTATCCCACTAAAAGATGTTCAGAAACCTGACAGCTCCCCAGAACAAGAGAACATTCACCGCTCTCGCATTCCACCACAAAACAAAACCCTGCTGCAAACAACACCGTGACAAATCAGATGTGCTAAACCGCAGATGCTACACTTATTTTGCTCATAGCACAGAAAAATAACATTTTCTACTATACAATGCACTGCTTCTGCAGAGAGCCCCATGTGCTTTGTCAACATCTCCAAGCTTGTCCTCAAAATACCTATGAAGTAGAGAGCCATGACCGTATTCTCCTTGTTTTACAATCCTTTCTCCTTTCCATAACAACGTTCTTTCTGTTAAGCCCTTAATTTCTATAGCAAACCATTGGTATTGCCTCAAAGCCAAAGAACTACATTTAGCAGAGGTTTATCCCGCTGGACCTCAGCGCAAGGTTAACAGCTTTCACCCTCCTCCTTTATACAAGGAGGCCCACAAATCTAGTTGGAAATTTTCCAGGCAAAAGTAGTCCGCACAACTTTTCAAGAACCAGATTTACAGACAACGTCTTCAACCTTTTTCTTTGAAATTATTTTTCCCTTGAAAGAAAGTTTCCGTCCCTGTATGTGTTGAAAAAAAGGAAGGAAACATTAGCTTTTTAAGCCATACCTTCCATGACGTACACGAGGGAACCCACGTCTCCTTCCTTGATGATGCAGCTGTCTTTGCCATATTCCACGGGGTACATACAATCCACAATCTCCTGGATCTGCGACAGTTCCAGATTCTTCATGAAGTCATTGTCGAGGATCGCCTCCTTTATTAGCTCCTTGGATCTGCAGAAAAAAAAAAAAAAAGCAAGATTTATCCACCATCCATCAGCTGAGTTAATTAATAGCATGTGAACTTTAGCACAACCACATGATGCCCCAGTAAGTACCTCCTTGGGAAAAAATTCCAACATTTTCCCTAAAAAATCTGATAAAGTCCATCTGTAGAGAAATAAAAACATTACGGAAATGTTAACTGGTAATTATTTTGTGTAAGTAAGTTTTAGATCCATCAAGCATTGAAATAAAAATAGATTTCATGTGATTGCAAGATCCTCTTTTAGCTATGAGTTTCACAACTGTAACAACATCGAAGAATAACATAGCTACTTGAAATATCTTCCATATACAAAACTGAAAGGAAATACAAACAAGAAAAGGATTTATGATGCAGTTTATTATATTTTCTATTAAATTACACAAATTGGAGCCCACAAAAGCGCGATAGCACACTGATTCTTTGAGTATTAACCAAATACTAAAGGCCATCCTACTCACTAGAGGAACCACTACTAATTCATTTCTTCTATGAGTAAATGCAAAATTCCAACATTCTATTCGTGTGCATAAAATTATACATGCCGTTTTGGTTTGGCATGCGATGGGGCTGGAAGCCTGGAGTTCTTAGTAGCCACTTTGCAAGCTGAGTAAGGAAGGAGTTGTTTCCAAAGACACAAATCTCAGATTTCTCAAAACTCAAGCGTTCTCGGGGACACTAAAAGGGGTCCGTAACGCAACCTGCTCTCTCCAAAAGTGCCTCTGCCAGGGTCATGTTACGACAGAAAACGTGCAACAAAACCACTGATGTGTTTTTCCAGCGATTCTTCCGATTTCTACAACTAAAACGCTCCCCACGCACTGAGTCCCACTCAGGTGAACCCTCCAGTCTTCCCTTCAGACTGTCAAGTTCAACCTCTTCCACCGGCTGATGCGGCGTAACCACCGCGTTATGCCATTTTGCAAATACACCCTAAAGCGACTTGTGCAAATGAACAATGGAGGAGGCTCAACCTAGATCTAGACCAAAACTAAAGCCCCTAAACCACCCCCAGGGTGGACACCAGGACCTCGGCCCTTGGTTTCTCCTTCTGCAACTTCACTTCTCTGGGCTGATCTATTTGCTCATGTGCTCGTAGCCCAGGCAGACGACGGCTACCTGCAGAGCTTATGCATTCCAGAGAGCTTTTTTCTTTTTGAAATATCAATATGAAACAAGGTTTTCAAAGAAAGCTACATTAATGGATCGTATCTTCTTGAAAAAGAGCCAAATTGGGACTTCAGAAGTCCAAAACCAGCCAGACAGCCTCGGAGATATTATGCTGCGGTCTTTTTAAAATATACCTCAAGGTTACACGCAGCGCAGATTCGCTTTGCTGATGTTTAAGATGCTTTTTATGCTTTTGATAGTCGCGAGGTTGTTTCAACAGGACACATCCCGAGCCCATCAGCACCGACAGGACGGGAAGCAGACCAGACTCCTGCAAGACGACACGGACTCCGGCCGCTGCAAAAACTCTTTTGCTCTCCAGAAATTTAATTTGACTTCGCATCCTGTCGCTCCGATTCCTCGCGCACGCAAATAAAAACCACCAGAAACCCCGCGTCTGGGTTCCTTCTCGCAATGAGCTGGTGATTTGGAAGGCTGACTGGATGACAACCCGCTGTGCTTACTCCCTCCTCCCGTGTTAGAGCGAGACTAGCTTTTTAGGCTAAGCCTTGGCTCAGTACTGCTCTTTTGGTCTTCGCCACCCGCACGGGTCCCCCCGATCCTCCTAACAAAGGCGCTAATTATTAGCATTACTCAAACCGCCTGCTGAAGAAGCAAGCACAATAAAAGCTTTTGCATTAGTCATATCAACTGGCGTTACAATTTCAGCCATTTATTTCATTCCGAGGCTCCAAATGAGGCTTTCTCCTTGATAAAATAAAGTCAGCCTTTCAAGTGGAGTGTTTGTAAGAAGAGCCGCGAGAGGCCGGAGGGAATTCAGACACGGTTCAAGTCAGACCCCCTCCAGTAATTTAGAGGCCCTCAGAAGAAAAACAATGCTTTTCTTGTCGGAATCGAGCACAGCGAAGGATTTGAAAAGGATCCAGGAAACTTGGTGTAAATGACAGTGAAGGAGCAGCACAAGGGCTGAGAAAATCCATCCCAAGTCCATTTTGGAGAGAAGCAGCAAAACATACACAACATGAACAGACTATAGGGGACTCATGAGCTTAATAGTATTATTACAGTCTAAGAGAACAACTGATTCACAGCCCCTGCCCTTCAACGTAGAAATATCAGTGAAATTAAAGCTCAGAGGCCCAACCAAGTCATTCCAACCCTTTTAACGACAATACGAAATACAGCCATCAAGAGAAAAAAGACACACCGGCCGGGACATCAATAACGCAGTTTCATCTCTGCCACATCTAAGCATCTTAAAATTAAATATCTCCACAGAATGGTCCGGGTAATAACTCAGTCATGCTTGAATGTAACCAAAATAGATATTATTATTTAAGGATAATTAGTTAAAATTAGACTTCGGATACAAAGATAGTGCGAGAGAAAAGCACCTCCAGCTGCCCACAAACCGCGCTGGCTGGAGGAACAAGCACCTTGCAGCCCAAACTGCCTATTTATGAGCGTATAAACCACACTTTGTCGTTTGTAAACTACAAGCCTTTTCACTGGGAAATGCTCCATCCGTCTTTAGAAAAAAATAAACTTTAGTTTGACGCATTTGAAAATTGGTTGATAACTAAAAATGCATTGTCATAGCTACAATATGAGTTACCCTACTGTTGCCTGCAACAGAATATTCGTCGCTCTAATAATTAAAAAAAATTATTCATGCAATGTAGATTACCATTACCATTCCCATGTAGCTGAACATGCCAGGCCTTCAACAACTTCTACATTGTTTTATTACACAGTTTTCTTTCAATATAATCCACAGGTGCATTTTCAGGTAAACATTTTTTTTTTTTCTTTTATATGAAATGAAACTGAAAGAATACAAATTTACTCACAGTTCACAATTATCCCATAACTAATGCCTTTCTAAACCACACCATTCCCTAATCATCATCATTAGTATTTGAAAACAGCGGCTATCCAAGATGTGTGAATACACAAATCTACCTAGTAATACAAAAAAGGTATTTAAAGTGGTCAAAACCGCGCTCCTGCTATTGCAAGTAAGTGGTTTAAACAAGATACAGCTGTTTCACTACCTCTTATTTTCAAGGAGCATTTATTCTATATTTTCTGATACGAGTTTCTAACAGGAACGATCTGCAAACAAAATCAACTACTCTACTTGTAAGGGACCAGAACTATTTCCAAATGACCCTGTTTTGAGAAGGGGGTTATTTTCATGAATATTTACTTGGCGCTGAATCGAAAGGCTCCTAACGCAGAGGGTTATTCAGAGTAGAAAGCCGTTGTTCTCGTCTTCCCTCTCCAGAGGTAGGAACCTGGCACTAAGCCATCAGTTTTTCTGAAAGATTAATGATCAAATGCGATGGAGACTTGATGAACAGTCAAAAAAACCAAAAGGGCACAATTCTTTGCGATACATCCTTTCCCAAATCAGTTTAAGCCCACCATGGTAATTAATAAGGCAACAGCAGGAACAAGCTAATTGCATTCTAATTTGCGGAAGTCATGCAAAAAGCACCTTAAGAACTTTGCTGAAAATACACTTAATACATGAAAACCTGTGTGGCTGGTTGCAAATGCCTCTCAGAAGAAAAGCGTATATAAATGGCGTTAATTCACGCACACCCTGATTCTGTAAGCGGGGCTCCTGCAGCCAGCTCAGAGCCAGCAAAACGCATGACAAAAAATTCCGCCCCGTTTTCTGTCTCATCAGACAGGGGCCGTGCGTCAGCTGGGCTGGAAAAGGCTTGTGTCAAAGGTTTGCCTCATTGCAGTGGCCACAAAATGCAGAATTTGGCCGAGAGTTTTGCTCAAAACCTGCCGCTAACGGCCGCTGGCTGCTCACGCAAGCGCGAAGGCACAAGGTAAAAATGTGGGTTTGCAGCAGATGCGAAAAAACACTCCGAGATGCTATGCAGCCCTAGATAAGAAGCAAAGTTAACGCTACAGTGGTTTGCAATGTACACAGTAAAATACGCAACCTTGTCATACAGCCTGTGGTTATCCTGACGGTAATTTGCATTTTACACAGAGCAGAATGAATCTTCATCTCAGGCTCATCACCCACAGCAAAAAACCCCCACGTTTTCTACGCTAGATATGTACCTTCTGGCACATACGATAAATATTAGGACAAGAAGCTAATCTTTGTCCCAAAAGGTCTTATTTCAACATCGGAAAAGCTGCTTGCTGAGTTTAAGGAAGGGAAGGATCGAAGTGCAGATGGAAAGAAAGACTAATGCCGCGTACATCTGGGGATGTTCACGGAAAGGTGGAGCTGGGACAGCATCCGTCTGCCATGGGGTCTGCAGGAACCTCAGGTCCACAGCGCTGATTCAACAGGGGTGGATGGAGAAGAATAAAAGAAACGAAGAGTTTGGTTCAGACAGCAGTGACACGGAGCAGGTGGAAGCAGACCTGAATTTTACGGTGGTCACGAGTATAACGCCACAGCTTTGTACCAAAACCGTTTTAAACTCTCAGGCCGGAGCAAAGCAAGAAAAATGAAAAGCAATGTGCTGGGCGGACAAGCTGGAAGGTGTCTCAGAAAAGGGAAGGAGAAAGCGCGTTTTGTATTAATAGTCGAGAAGAAGAAAAAAATACGCAAGGCTTTTTCTTCAGCTGTTCCTCTCTCCAGACTTTAAATAAAACTTTTCAATATGACCTTTTTTTGCCAATGCTAATGGGAGGAGGAGGAGTATTTTTTCTAGAGCCTTCCCCATTGAGAGCCTGCCAACTCCTACTAATGACCTAAAGGCCCAAATGGAGGAGAGAAACACCCACAGAAATTTGACCAGGCATTGGGACAGTGTTCCCTGTGTTCAGAGCAGTAACAACGCAGCTCCCTGGGAGCTGAGAACTCTATTTACTCCTCTGACAAACCTCGCTCAAAGCCACCGCAACCAGTGGCATCTTCTTTGTAGTGTTTCATCGTTGCTGTAAAAACCCCTATTAAATACACGTGTACATCCTTTACATCTATCCACCAACTAAACCTAGCAAGCATATTTATAGAAACTCATGCCCAAGCACTACATTTTTGGGAGCTCCCCGCACAAGGAATCAAACTGATTTCAGTAGATAAGAAACATGGAAAAAAATCTGCAGCCTCTGTCTCAGAATATGATGAGCAACACAGGAGTCCAGACAATTCCCACAACAACCGTCTGTTTAAAAATCCACACTGCGAAATGTTTAGAAGTGTTTACTTCTACAAAATGTGGCCATGGAAAAAAAAAAAAAATCATACTTCTTTAAAAAAATTAAACATGGCCAAGTATTATGCCGGCTCCAGATTTCCTGAAACTGTTCAGTGTGATACAAATACCCTGCAAAAAGTGTTAAATGGGGGGTTTTTTTAAGTTGTACCTAGACACCCCTTCATTTCGTCAGGGGGCATCCCTTCTGAGTAACACAAAAAGCAAAGGCTGCGAGTTTCTAGCAGGTTTGGGGAAGCCCTTTGCTCAGAGCCCACATTCACAGAGCTTTTAACTACGTTTTTAAGAGTACGTAGGACCAGAACATACACTCTGCTGTCGAACAGGACCTCAACATTTCAGCTCCCAGCCTAGTTAACACCAAAACACCCGAGTTACCAAGTAGGAACCTTTTTTTTCCTCTTTAACCAACAAAACTAAAGAAAATCTCTGTCAGAAGGATGTTTAATCGTTGAGGACAGCGACAGCAAGAATGGACAAGTTGAATCATTTGCGTGTTATAAAAGGTCTCTATAGAGATGCTCCCTTCAGCATAGAAAAGCCCCCACCTTCTAAAAAGCAGTAAATATATAGCTACAGATGCCTTACTAAAAAATTGCTATTGCTTGCTATAAAATTATTCAGTCCGTCAAGTGATCCTACATTGATCCTACATGTATTTTTCCACATATTTTATCTCCTTGGCTCCGTTTATGAACACCGTGGCCTGGCCAAACATACAGAGGTTCAAAAGTAACAGCCTGAAGTCATAAAACGACACCAAAACGACTGTCAACAGGAGAAGAGTTGACGTCTCATCCTTGCACTCATCCCTTCCCAACCAGCTGCGTTACGTGTTGTAGGTCTCTCAGGTTCCTACGTGAGAAACAGAGGCAGAAAGTAGAACTTTCCGAGATGCTGATTTGATCCCTCCCACAGAAAAGCCCAGACCTTTTGGTAAAATCTGGGTCTTGTTTGGACTCTCATGCTATTACCAGTCGATAACTCTCCATTAGCTGTTTGTTTTGGCTATGGATGAAGACAGCTTTGAGTGTTCCTTAAAGGGAATTTTAAATATAACTCCAGAGAGCTATTCTTGTCTCATTAACTGGGAATAAGAGTAGGATTCAAGCCCGGGACTGAATAACATGAAGGCCCTTAAATATACTTGAGGATTTGCTTTACAGTGCCTGCCTTTCCCACAACATACAACCCACAGCGTGTCTTCGAGTTGCGAAAGGAAATTTCTGAGTAGGATCTTATGCATCTTCAGCCGAGACTGTTACCGCACACTTGGATAGAAGAATATGTTCTTCAGAGGAGTACACTAATTTTTTTTAAACTGATATTCTGATTAAAGAGACAAGCAACATGGAAAGTAAGTGGGCCCCAATCTAAACCTGTAAAAAATGAAAATAATCTCCCCATTTTAATTTTTCTTGTACTTAAATACAGCCTACAGTTGCAGAATCAAGTTGCTCTGTAGAGAATGTGTCAATCAGACGGTTCCACTTAGGATTTCTAAATATATCAGTAAAACATGCAGTTCATTTACACTGCTGTTCATTATATCGTATTTTGGCATTCAACACTTAAAAGGCAAAATGGTTTAAGAAAAAAATGATAAAATCTCCCTCCACCTACACTGAAAATTGTTAGTACAGAAATACCGCAGTCAAGAGTTGGTTAACTCTTGCATTTTAACATGTCTCACCCCACAGATCTTAATTTACCATCCTTTTCTAGGCTAGTATTTTGCATCCTACAAAAACCCAGGTTTAGATACTGGAAGTGTTGGCAAGCTCAGTAAAAAAAAAAGTCAGCTCTTGCCAACACAATTTGCCTACGTCTGAAATATCTGACACCTCCAAAGAACTCCCACATGAGCTTCATTTTGACAAACCACTGCCGACAGATCCAAACAGGATCGAGCAGCTACTTGATGACCTGAAGCAAACAGGAGAAGCTTTGGACAGCTAATTATAGGTGAAAACATGTAGCAAGGCCATGGTGAAGAGGGAATAGGGAGATACCTGGCCAAAAATAAGAGGTCTTTTGAGGGGCATTATCCCAAAGCATCTCGCGGTTTTGGTGCTCGCATCCAGCGCCGCTGAGCCGGAGTCTTTTTGCACCAACAAAAATAGCAGAGAAAACATATGTACCCATATGTCGCAACACCAAGGCATCCAGAAACAATCCCAACTCCTCCAAAAGGAGTTCAGTTAGCAAGAGCTGGGTCGCCAAGATCCAGACAACACATCTTGAAGGTCACGACGATGCATCTTGAAGAGAACCACCTACTTTAAAAGCAAGAGTTTCTCCATCAATCAAGCAATTATCCACATACGCTTCCACTCTTGGCAGCTCCACGGAGTGAATTCTGGCTGCAGGCAGGTATGAGGAGTCCAGCTAAATGGCAACTAAAACAGCTTCCCCAAGTTTATTAGCATATTTGGAGGTCTGCGTGGCTTCGTAGTGATAAATGAACGTGCGAACAGAGAACTGCGTTCAGATGCCCTGGAGAAGAAAGTTACCGATAGCCGCTACGGAGATGGCCTTCACCCTGGTGGGATATGCAGGAAATCTGCCAAGTGGCGGATAACCTAATTTAAATAGATGCAGAAATCCAATTAGAGATCGTCTGAGCAGAGACAGCTCATTCTCGTCTCTTGGATTAGAGGCTACTAACACGTCGCAAGCTCGTCTCAATGCACTGTTGTCCGGGAGAAATGAACACGCTGCGCAAAAGCACTTTGCTCCTCCTTGGAATAAGAACATCAAAAGAGAACGTTGGCACAACAGCATAAATATATAACTCCTGCCAGTGTAAGTTTAGGATGGGGTTTCACAGAAAATGTGATATACGGGGTGGGGGGGAAAGTGACAGAGACTTAACGTCATTTACTCTGATTCAACTAACACTTCTGATGGATGTTACTGTCACTAGGAAAGTTGCTTCAGCTCTTTTGCTTTTCAGCCGCCTGGAGAAGTCCCCAGCTGAAATGCCATAGGTGTACGACAGCAGAATGCAGATGAGCGCTTGAAGCCTTAGCCGTTCAATAAATATTCTTAGGGATTTTAGGGAGAAATACTTCTTCCTGCTTTACGAGCCGGTAAAAGGGCTGACACGAGCAGCCATGCTTTGAGATATAAATATTTGAAAGACGTATGGGATTATCTAAACAACACATCCCCCGCGCCGAGCAGCAGTCGGCGGGGATTTAAAGGCGGGCGCTGCCGAGGAACCGACGTGCAGATAGGTCACTTGGGGAGACGGCAAAACCGAGCATGGCCCTGGGAGCTCCATCATGCAGGCCCTGCCTGGTCTGCTAATAAACCAGATTACAACCGGGCAAGCACCTTTTGGCAGACAATAGGAACTCTAAACAACCACACAACTTGACAACGTTTAAATGGTGAAGGAACAGCAGCAAGAAGCTCATAAGGTGTCTGTGGAGAAGCGGGGAGGCTGGGGCTCGTAGCAGGGCAGTACCACTGACAGGTTCTTTCCCTTCCAAGTCGGATATGGGAGGGATCATCGCATTCCAAATATTATCTTCTAATGTGTGTTTCCGCTGCTTGAGCATTGGCTGTCACCATCCCGCTAAGCTTTGAAGAATATCCCGACAGCAACTGCCTCACATAAGATGCTTTTTTTGTTCAGAAACGCTCTTGCTAATCTTGTTTTAGGAAGTCTGCTAAGAATCCCAGGCTTGCGATGCTGCCTTTGGCTGTAACCAAGAAACGGTACAGAAACCCCGAAGCAGAAGGATGCAGATGTTGTCTTCACGGAGGGGTGCTGGGGGTGGGACGGCACGAGAGCCACACAACCCAACCACCTCCGGGGAAACACATTTAGAATCATAGAATCGTTTTGGTTGGAAAAGACCCTCAAGATCATCGAGTCCAACCATAATCCACCCCTGGTGCTACCCCACGTCCCTGAGAACCTCATCTCCGTCTGTCCAACCCCTCCAGGGATGGTGACTCCAGCACTGCCCTGGGCAGCCTGTTCCAATGCCCCACAGCCCTTTGGGGAAGAAATTGCTCCCCAGATCCAACCTCAACCTCCCCTGGTGCAACTTGAGGCCATTTCATCCCATCACTTGCTACCTGGGAGAAGAGACCAACACCCTCCATGCTATAACCTCCTTTTAGACAGCAGTAAAACAAAAATTTCTCACAAAAAAGCCAACACGACCCCAGACTTGGAAAGCTGCAGCCTCAGGGCAATATGTTCATAAAGTCTCGGACTGCGCAGTAAAGAACAGGAGGCAAGAGCAAATGTGCTGGGGTTTCAGAGAAATTTCCCTAATTCCCATCAAATACACGAGACAAACTCTAGGGATACCTGCAACCTATTCCACCCCATCCAGCCGACACAAGTCAGAACGAATTTTTTTAAATTGTTTTGAAGAGTAATAGTGACGAATATGACACCAGAAGAAGGGCACCAAATTCAGACGGAAGGCAAGGAAAAGATGAAGAGCTTTTAAGGACTTCAGGGAACAGCCATTCTTTGATCAAATTAACTGTTCTCCAGAAAAGCTGAATGCTTCCAGAATTTCAGTATGAAAGGATACTGAAGGGGAAATGTCATATTTCTTGCAAATGGGAAGATATTTTTGCACAAGCGGCATCCTAGTAACCTCGCATTTCAATGGCATCACTTGTCTTCAAGGAATGCTAACGGGAATGAACGTATGAAGGCAAAATGCAGCAACACGAAGGTAGAGCAGAGGAATGGCATGTTCACCGGGGAAATGATCCTGTTTGGAGATCGCTCGGGAAGGGAACCTGCCCCTGTGAGCAGCTGGAACCCACTGGTGGTACAGCTTAGCAAGGCATCATCCCAGCACGGGAGACATCGAGGGATTCCCAAGGGAACGCTCTCCTCTTTACAAACAGGATCCTTTCAACGAGAAACGAGAGCACTGCTTGTTTTTTGAGATCAGACAGCCACGTGCAATAAGCAGGTTGCTATTCCACCTCCTGCGGCAAGCCGAGAAAGCCATTCCTTTAACAAGACAGGGATACTCAAGTCTGGTTCTGCTGGGAGGCGAGTGATGGGAAGCACACGTGTTTGCCATCCCAGGACAGGCTCTGCAGACAGCGAACACGGCTCCGTTCTCAGAGACGGGGTGTGTGACATGTCCCTGCAGCTCGTTGCTGTCACATCAGGGGATGGGGGGGATTCTCTTTCAACCACGGCACATGCAGAGATCGCGGGTGAACATGGGATGGGCTGATGAACAGGAAAAGAGACAGGCACATACCGGTTTGCTGGTAGGTAAATTATTGTACGCAGCAATGAGGATTTGAAAGAGTGAGGAATCACACGAGAGAACAGAGCAAGATAACTCCAGTCTCACGGAGAGAAACACAAGATGGCTTCAGAAGCTTTAGGAAGGGTCATATCTTTAATCCTCAAGCCTCTGGGATGGTCACCTTACACAACTTCATATGGTAGGGCCTGGAAAACCAACCCACCACCACAAATGATGCCCTGGATGCAGGATTTAGTGCATCAGGTGAAATCCAAATAAAGACACCGCTTGGCCCCATACTTCATTGCTGCAAGAGCTCTAACAAGAGCTCCGTCATGTCCCTTCTTCCCAAAAGATTTTTAATGTGTGACGTGTGGCAGATCAAACTGACATGTAGCAATTTAAGAGCACCTACTTCCAACATATGCAATATCTATGGACAGGTATCAATGCCCCTGCTCCCCATAATCTCTAATAAAAAGTGGTGCCAGTCTGCTGCCCACATCTGTACAGAAAACCTTTTGTTCGCAGGAAGGCTCTAAACAGGGGCATCGGAGAGAATGAACAGGCCTTGAGGCTGAGAACTGTGACAGAAAAGACAAGCCAGGAGAGGGCACAGAATTAAGTTACCTTTATCTGCATCCTATGAGCAGAAAAGTAAGTTTGCTCACATATCTAATGTACTTCTATGATTACTTTCTTTTCCTTGCATTACTATCCCGTACTTACTCTACAATTTCCCACCACCCATCACCTCCAAACTCAGAAATGCTTGTTCCCCTTACAACAACTCCGCATTACCGTCCTTTTTTTCGTCCGAGGACCTTACTTGAAATTCCTAGTGCATTGCACTGTCGTTTCCTTCTCTCTTTCCTTCCACCCCTCAGATCCTCGATCAGGCTCCTCCACTTCTGCATCTTCCCGAATCGTTTCTCCCCCCCTCGGCAAATTCTTGCCCCTTTATTATTTCCCCGCTTCCACCAGGCAGTCCTGCAAGCAAACAGCAGCCAAAGCACACGGGGAAGAATAGGAAAGGCAGAAGGAAATAGCAGAGGTACATGCATCAGATTTGGGGGGGAAAAGAAAAAAAAAAAACAAAAAACAAAACAAACCCCAGCGCAGTAAATCAGTATATCACAATGAGAGGGAAACAGTGGTCCTTCTGATACAGCACACGTGGCTCTCAAGGGAAACAGTTTGTTTCCTGTGTCCCAAATATTTCACAGGACTAGGAACGCAGTTTTGTTCGCTTTCCGAAAAGCCCCGCGACAACTCTTCCACATTTTGAGCCTGTTCCACGCTCTGCAGGCTGCGTTGAGGAAATATTTACATGAAGGAATACACAGAAAGAGCTAACAAGAGATGGAGAAAATGTGCCTGCCAAGGAGCCCGGTTATTTTGGGATAGGAAACAGGAACCACTGGAGTGAGCTGAAACAATTTCAGATCCAGTTTAACCCCGACAGACCTGAAGAGTGTAACTTGAAAGATGCCTTTTGAAGATGCTCAGACAGTTCGTTACTTCAAAGTCAAAAGCAGATACAAGCTCTTTGCATAGATGCTCATACACCACATATTCATGAGCACAACATGATGAGAAAGATCAGCCCAAGTGTGTGTTAAACCAATGAGCAATAAAAGTAACTGGCACTGAGACTCCTGAAAAAACACCTCCCTTTGATGAGTTTATGGAACAAAAACATAACAAACCTTGGAAGCCTGTGAGCAACTAGCAGAACTTCAAGTATTTTGGTTTTAAAATCTAAATCCAGCCTATTATCTCCTCTGGGCTAGCAAACAGCAACAGCAGCCAGAGCTAAAAGAAAACTCTGTGGCAACACCAAGACAGAGCAGCCGATCTCTACACATTTCATTGTTTGTCTGGGGACCTGGACCTTCACGTCTGCCTGTACGACAAGTTTGGAACATCCTTTATTTTCACCGGCCTTCAGTTTATTTACCCTTATGCGCCCACTGGATCATGCAAGATTCACCCGTCTTAAATGAAGTACCTCTGCTCACCTAACAAAAACATTTTTAGCCAGGTGTGATACACAGACAGAGCTTTGGAAAAGCACTTTAATTTTACCTGCGTCCCTATGAGAGATTCAGTCTAGATATGAAAACTCTGGACTTTCTCCGTTATGAATCATGGAGAACAGGCACCCGTCTCTTCCAGTTCAATTAACTCCCCAGTTTCGCTTGCTTGGGCAAATTTTCACCCTTTATTACCATAACAAAATTACCAGCTATTTAATAATCTTTAACCCTGGCATCTCTCAGGACAAAAGCTCTCTAAAATATCAGGGGCAATATTCCTAAATGGATGCTAAAAGCAATAAATATTAAGATTTGGCTTCTCGTGTTTTTGTTTCTCTACAGGGTATGATTTCAGTAATTGGCAGCATCACCTTCACAGCATTTCTTTCCTCTCATACTGTAGCTCGTACAAGTACTTTTGCTCATATCCAAAGCAAGAGACCTTAGGAATCCAACAGCCAGTTCTCATCTGCTGCTTTTATGTATATGAATCTGCATTTTTTTGGCAGCAATCAGAGAGAACTGGTATATCCGGTGCTATTCTGTCCAAATCCAGGTGGGACAATTTGCCTTTCTGCTCTAGGAATAAAAATCTAACGATTCCTGTGTATGGTGGTTAATAGATCTGCATGCTGCTTTTGGTGGTTTGGGGTTGGTTTTTTTTTTTCGATAGAGATACAACGCTGTTCTGTTTATAAAGGTCAAGTAAATTGTATGCAGTCTGTGGAGCCTTAACATCTTTGTATTATTAAAATAGAATATTTTATTTAGACAGCCTCTCTCAGAGAGATACAAAAAATAATTTCTCAGAATAATGTCTTTCCCCTTCCAATTTAAGGCATGTACGTAATTCTGTGTACACTGAGAAGAACAGGAATACAAGTGTTTATTTGTTCTTTGCTTGAATTATAACAACCGTTATTTTTTTAAACACTGTAACATTTTTACAGGTTGTTTGGATAAGCCACTGCTATAAATCCTGCTCGGCTGTCAAGCTTTGCATTATCTTGTGGGCAAGGAAATAAACTGCCAAGAACAGCACAGGGTATTGGGGGTGAGAAGGGGTTTAAACGGGGTTTAACGTGCTTAATCTGGGTCCTCGGGACTCAATCATTGTCTTCAAATCTGCCATCCTCGCAAACTGGAATGACGCTCCAGTGACGGATGCTTTCACACCAATTATTGAGGAGGTCAGACAAGAATTCAACAACAGAGGAAGCTGACAATGCTCAGATCTTCCTTAGCTGTGTTGGAACCACACAGACATTTTTTAATCTGGCTCCAGTGCACAATAATTTCAAAACAAACAGGTTCTATGATCATACTGATGACTGCGCCGCAGTGAAATGCCGACCACTTAAATGGCACAGCTAATTGTGCCTATGGAGATGGTGGCACCGCAAAAAGCCCATCCAGGACCCTGAGGAAGGCGAAAGATGAACAAGCAAACATAGAAATCCCATCTAAACCACTCTCAATCACCGCATTTACACCGCATTTACCGACTGGCGTTGAAACCACAATACGTAAGAAATTCCTCAACTGAACCTGGTTAGGAAACTGAATTCCTGATGACAGTTCACCTTTGATATTCTCCCACCACGGCCAGGAATGCCCGAGGGCCGAGGGCTGTCCTGGGCCATCGAGCCAACACCAAAGAACAGAAGCGCAATCAAACATGCGGCTGAGGAAGAGACCTCCCCAAGTTGCAGTTTTACAGTTGTCATATTTCTCAGAGAAGTCCGTAGAGGCAAAAGAGGTCATGGAGAGCAAAGTGCCAGGCAGCATTACAACTTGCAGGTGCTGTAATTTCATTTTTTTGGACAACGATGCCCAGCACACCCAGCTGGAAGGCAAGAAACCCCAAGAGACCAGCTAGAGCTTCCAAGAATCAAGCTGGGCCTCACAGAGCTTTTAGACTAGAAAACAAAAAACACACAGAAAGTTTCTAGTCTGAGTTTCAACTATTCAAAACAGTCAGCTCTTCAGACTCTTGGCATTTCTCTAATAGACATAAACCCAATTTTAAACATTGTTGTGCGATCTACTCTCAGGTTAATAGGAAAATAAAACCTTAAATAAATCTGTTATTAACCTATATATGTATTAAATTTTGTTATTTAGGTGGAAACTTGGGGAAAGCATCTCTGCCCTTGAAAAATCAATGCCCTTCGATGCGAGCACTGGAATTCTAAGTGTCTTGGTTTTGTTGAAGATGATGCCTTGCTATTTAATTAGGAATGGACCCTAACTTCTAATCACTAAGTGCTCATGCTTACAAAAGAATTACAGTTAACATATTCTCTGGGATATGAAAATTGAGACTTTACAAATGCTGGTTAATCAGCATTGAAAGCCAGAGAGATCACAGCCTGCATCGATGGGGACGGACCAAAGCTTGTGCTGGCCACAATCCTCTCCCTCTCCGGGGCCCCAAGATGCCCAAATTCTTGTAAATTCGGAGGCAAAACCATATGAACATGTCTGAAAAGGGAAAAATAAAGGAATAAATTGACTTCATCCTGCTCTCTGGCCACCCTTGAGGTTGCAAAAAGCACTTTACATGGGCAGATGAAATCCTTCTTGTCGAGCACAGAAGAGGATTGTTGTGGATCTGCAGACTCCCTCTCCTAATCTGTTCTGGCAAGACGACTACGCTCCTTGCTTCCTTTAAAAAAAATTAAATTTATGCATACATGAATAAAGGGCTGACCGTACAATGAGTACCAGCAGGAATGCCAGGAAAACAGCCTGCTGCAAGATAAAAATGTGATGTAAAAGGCACCATATAAGGAAAAACGCTTTTTTTTAGCTCATACTTCTTATATGGATCAATAAGGCTTGGGTCACGGAGAAGAGTTTGGGGGGGTTTGGGGGTTTTTTAAAGCACTAACGGTTTTGTACATATAACAGTCTCTGGATGTAGTGCTAACGAAGGGCTGAGGAAAGAGAACAAGTTTTCAGCTGTGACAGATGTCCTTTCCCTACCGCTTAGAATTACTCTTTTTGCAAAGAACAGAAGCCACGAACAGCCAAGACATTTGCAGACAGTATAAAAAGCAATTTTGAGGGTGTGAGGGGGAGGGTCAAAAGCAGAAATCTGTTTATTTGGCACCTAAATATAGCCCAGTTAACTCAGCAAACATTTTTTTCTCTCCTACATGCTATTTTGTCTATATTTAGAGGCTGTGAGGAACCAGCTGTAGCATCACCATTTTATTACATTCTCTGATGGGGAATTTGCTTTTGTTCCCCAGAACAAATCTCTGCCGTTAAGTGACCGTGACCACTCACCCGAGTCTTGGGCACGTATAAAAATTCACTTTTCAGCTGAAGCACCAGCAGCACGGCCGAGTTCTCACCCTCCGCTCTGCTCGGCTATGCCCGCTGTGAAGCAAGCCGAGAATAATCCAGGCGGACACGTCGGGAAGCTGCTGTTCCACATCGGCCACAGGTTGATTAGTTATTTCGTTCAATAGGCTGCAGCTGCCAGCAAAAGACAGGTTTCAACCTACTGCATTCAGAACGGAGGCTGCTTCCAACGAAAGCCTTTTCGGAGAGCAAACCAAAACAAGTCTTAACATTTTGAGACTCTTTTTCAAAAAGCATTGCAACCCTCCAGAGTATTTTTACCCTTTTTTTTTTTCCCCCCCTTTTTGATGTGATAGGATTGCATACCTGGACACCTGTAGCGTGTTGAGGAAAAGTTTATTTTGTGATGAAAATTACCATGCATTAGGATTAGGGCTACATAGAATGATTTTTGTTTTTCATAATCACTTAAATCGAACCTTGCCTGCTGAAGTTTTATCATACAGTCAGATCCCTGTCAATGCAGCATCTGATTTACCTCTTCAGATGAGTGCACAAGTAGACAACTGATTTAACTTCTCAGAATCCCTCCCTGCACAACAGATACTTTTTAAAAAGCTTAGGCCATGGGCAACAAAACGATACCTTTTTCCTCAAAAGAAAACATATTTTACAGTTTGCCTCCAATGCTTTCACGCTAATTTGCTGAGGTAGTTGTCTTTTATTCTCAATGTACAAACTACAGGAGAGTGCACTTGAGCCTGCAAAGCAATCCGGGGAAAATGGTGCCAAGGCACCGAACGGCTCCATCCAAGCAATCTCGGAACCGTCAACACAAGCAGATAAAAACCTAGGCTGTTAGGCCTTCCAAAAAACACACAGAGCAGGAGAAAGGTTTAAAACAGACAGGTGATGTGGGTGGAAGGAAGAAAACCTGCACAGCAGCGCAGGAGAGAGCAGCGCTGCTTCGATGGACGGGAAGCACCAATGGGTGATGTCCCCAGGCTCCTGGTCGCCTGTCTCTTAGTGACCTTTGTGCTTCGATGTCAGACACCCATGATTTAGGGTCCGATGGCCCCTCTCACCTCTCGGCCGGGAAGTCAAACGGAGAGCCAAGTCAGCTCTGAAGGAGCTACAGAGTGAACAATCTGACATCAAGTTAGCTTCTTTGTGCATCATTTCTTCCACAGAATTGATAAAAATTCCACTAAGAAGCTTGGAAAAAGCGTGAAATATTATCTCCCCATGATATATCATTTCTTCAGTACCAACAAAGTCAAAAAATATTTCAACTGCTGACCAACGAAATCAGAACAGCTAATGCAGTTGAAGGCTTCCAACTATGCAAGAGCAATAGCCCACTATACAGGAACTAGCAGCTGAGCCTCATAATGCTCCTCCAGCTTACATTAAAACTTCAAATACCTGTGAAGATCCTACATTACGCGAGCATCCACACTTTACATAGTTGTCTTGACCATCCCTAAGGCGTCTGCTTTACTTCAGCGCAAAGTCAGGTTGTCTGAACTTACACTTCCAGATCCTACACTGCGCAAACAGGGTACAAGTTCATGAAGCTTTACATCTGGTTTGCTACGTATTCACAGATTTTTGCTTCGATTTAACAACTCTGCCACAATGTTCTGGAATATTGTTTGGCTGTATTTAAACAGTAGCCTTCCTCGGTAATAGCCATGCTGCCAAAATTTTGTGGCCACTAAATCCAGTGAGCTTAATCAAATAACGTGGCTCCAATTTCTAACATTTGCTCATCGCACACCACATCAAGAGTCTTTAGTGGTGGAAAAAGTTAAAGAAAAAACAAGCGGAACCAGGTTCATTTTGATTAAAACTGCAATTGAAAGAGTCCTCTATAGCTCACAGATGGAATTTCCAGTCGAAAGAAGGCGAGAGAAAAGAGCCACTGTGCTCTGGAGGTGAAATTCGAGTGATACGGACTCACGTCCCTGGCTCTGCCCAATTTCAGGCAGGTCTCCCGTGCGTTTGTCCTTGCTCCGCTGATGGGGCAGCCTCACTCTCTATGGAAGCTTTTCCATTTGTACCTGCAAATGCTGGGATAATGCCTTAACCTGGGTTTATACATCTTAAGCAATACTCTAAACATCAGGCTAGTTTCCTATTTGAGCTCTTCTTGGCTTATTAAAAAATAAATTTAAAAAAACCCACCTGTTGTGTCTGGGCAAGAGTAATGGCACAAAATCAGTGCGTGTCCCTTTTGGACTTGCTTTGCTCGCCCAAATAACAGCGACAGCCATCTTTGTACAAGGTCCGAAAGAAAAAAAAAGTTGGGGATTTGAGACGGAAGTGATAATTTGTTCCGAGTCAGGGCCAACGCAAGCTCTAGAAGTACCTGCCAGGATGGTTGATGAGGAAATAACACCACTTGCAAAGTAGATGGCAGAGCAGCTGCTTTCCGCACAACAGGAGCAGAGGTCAGGTCCTCCACCAGAGAGAGCCAGAAGTCATTTTCCCCAGCGCCTAATCCCTAACGAACGGCAGTGGCACACATCAAATATCCACGTTCGCAATTACGGGCTCGGGCGCTCAGGCTCGCCATGCCGGCAGAAAACACTCCTTGACGGTTCGTGCCCTCCTGCAGGCGCGTTAATAAATCTAGCAAATGAATGGAGGGAAATAAGATGGGTAGTTAGCATTCCCTTGGGACTCCTCTAATGAAAGACTGCTGGGCCGCAAGACAAAATCCACCCAGCAAACGCAGCGCTGCGCCGCTGCCAAAAAATAAGCCACGTGAGCTCTGCCTGCCCAGGCGAGCCGCGGATCCGAGATACCCTGTCAGAGTCAGTTAAGAGGCAGCAAAAGAAGAGAGACTTGCACCACCTGTGTCCCTTCTGCAAGCAGAAGCATCCCAAAACTTCAATTATTTTCCCGCAGCAACGAGTCTAACTCCAAGCGGCGAGCCAGAGGCTGCCTCTTCCTTTCGGCAATGCCCTGAACCAAGGTAACGTCCAGTAAAACCATAGTACCTTGTTTCCCCAAAAATAAGACGGGGTCTCATTTTAATTTTTGCTCCAAAACTTATTACTTTTTTATGTGTAGAGCTGCCTGGACGCTATTTAAATTGACTTTTTTTATGAACTCCAACTAGGGCTTATTTTTGGAGTATATTTGCTTATATTTCAAGCATCCTCAAAAATCCTGAAAAATCATGCTGGGGCTTCTTTTGGGGGCAAGGCTTATTTTTGGGGAAACAGGGTATCTGCCTTACTTAAGCTCTCCCACCATACCCATTATCATGGTATCTGAGTACGTCTGCGTTTGGATAGACTGCTAATAGAGAAAAGCCATCGCTGCTTCACGCTTCATTTCTCTCGTGTGCCTCGCGGATCCAGGCTGCTACTGGGAAAGCAGAGAGCAATCAAGTATTTGATGAGCAGGAGATGTGTTCTCCCCCTCGTGCAATTAACAGGATTTAAATGTGCAAAAATATGCAACAAAAAAAACCCCAAAACATATATATTTATATAAATTCAACTAATTTTTAAATACCTAGCAAGTTTGGATAAATAGCACCATTCCAGCACTCAGACACGAGTTATGGCTGAAGGCACACACACACACACATTTCTGAGATTCAGCCCACTCTTTTGTCTGTACATTCCCCACCAGCGTGAGGTTTGCTGTTCTTCGGTCCATAGGCAGGGCTGTAATAAGGACAAGTAATGATAAACGCTAAAACACAGCCTCCCGGAGCTGGAGCAGCACTTCATCAAGCAGCGCGCAAAGACATATCGACGGACTGCGGGATGACATTCAGCCATCGCACGGCGTGCGCCGTGATGTTTTGTCAATACAACTCAAAGCCATTTACCGCTAAACACCCCGACACCAGCCGCTCTCCTGCTTTGTGGCCTTTTCGGTGCTGGTTCTTCAGGGCAGGGGATGCACATCATCTGTCTTTCGGCTGAGCCGGGCAAGGTGCAGGCGGCCGACGTGACAGAATTGCTGTTTGACCGTAACAGGAGGCCCACGGGACGTCACATCTGATCAGTCACGAGTTGGCTGATTGCGTACAAACTGGCACACTGGAAAAGCTGGATTGTCAGGAAAAATCAAGCCTCCCTCTGTATCTTATGCTAGAGCCACTGAAGGCTCTCTGCCTCCTGATGTATAGAGGAAACAAGGTAGGTTTTTTTAGAGAGATGTAAAGTCTGGACCCTATCAGATGGGACAGCTTTGTAGAAGGAAGAGCTTTGGGGCCAAGAGGGAAGAAAAGGGCAAGCATCCATAGGAAGAGAGAAAAATGTTGAGCAGAAGGAGGAGGAGCAGGAACAAGAGACCCAGGGAAGTACTGAGAGAGTTGGGGTGTCCAACCTGGAGAAGAGAAGCTCCGGGGAGACCTGATTGCGGCCTTTCTGTACTTCAAAGGGGCCCATAAGAAAGATGGGGACAGACTTTTGAGCAGACTTGCGATAAGACAAGGGGTGATGGTTTTAAACTAAAGGAGGGAGATTCAGGCTGAACATGAGGAAGAAATTGTTGACCCTGAGGGTGGTGAGAGCCTGGCCCAGGTTGGCCAGAGAGGTGGTGGATGAAGCATCCCTGGAGACATCCCGGGCCAGGCTGGACGGGGCTCTGAGCAACCTGAGCTGGTGCAGATGTCCCTGCTCATGGCAGGGGGGGTGCTGGGGGAGCTGGGAAGGGCCCTTCAACCCAAACTGTTCTATGTTTCTAAGAAAAGGGAAAAGAGGATGGCGAGGCTTTTTGTTAGGGAATAGACTGCCCTATTGAATTATTTGCTATACTACTTCTTAGAGAACTTGTTTAGAAACTGCTTATATAGAATTCACTTAGCACAATTAAGTTTGCTTCTGAAGGTGTTTAAAAGATGTATAGTTGAGGTTCTTAGAGACGTGGTTTAGTGCTTGGTTATGGTTGGACTCGAAGACCTTAAGGGTCTTTTCCAACCAAAATGATTCTATGATTTCTGCAACCTGTGAACCTTTGAACTTTCTGCTTTGTTAAGTAAAAAAGGCCTCAGAGTCTTCAAGCTGGAAGATCAGGGGAGCTGCGGCCCTGGAAAGGAGTAAAGGAACAGAATGGGTCTAACGGAAGACGAGAAACAGAGGAATGTTCTGGCTGTTGCCAAGAACTTGTTCTTCCTCAGCCGCCGGTGCAAAAGAGCGATTGAAGGTCAGGACTTTGATTGACAGCTGCCTGGTGAAAATTAAGAGATCCAGTGAAGAACAGGGAGACCCCAGACTCTAATTTTGCTGTTGGCTGGAATGACCTGGCAGAGCATCTCTGTAGCTATAAGATCTCTATTGTTTCCAGCAAGCATAAACCCATAGCTGAATGGCATTACTTGCATCACATTCGGTTTATCTAGTTTATCTAAACCTTCGTTAAGTGCTTGGCTATTGCCTTGATGTGCTGTGGCCTGACTCAGGCTGCAGTTGAGTTCTCCTATTCATCAGAAATGTTACCCACCAAGAAAGTTATTTTCCTCATTTAGCCTCTGGACTACAAGAGCACTAATGAATTCCCCTCACCCGGTGGATCTTTGCACACAAATGACATCGAATAAGCAGTTTAAATAGTAACAAGCAGTGACAGATTCCAGGGACCTGCTTACGCTGGGGGCAGGGAGCAACGGCTTTAGATTTTCATCACATCCACTTCACCAGTTATTTACTCTCTTGCTCCTGAATCTCAATGATACTCTGTGGCTGCTAAGCCTCAGAAACCAACAGCATTTTGACATTCCCAGAGCCCAGCTGATATTGGAAAAATCCCATATACACCACCAATATCAGGGTTTGATTGTTTCCTATCCTAATAAAAGTCCATCTTGTATATTGATGTTAAAGCGCTACTGCCATACATGTGGATAAGTATGTATGTGCACACACTCAATTGTCATCATGTATGTTTCACTTGAACCTAGGATATCACATTTAACACAAAGCACACCAATATTTACAGGACTACAGTTTCATTTTCAGCCAGCCCAGACAGCTACATGATGATTTCTCCTATTTGTTCAGATCACCCACAATCACCAGCTCACAATATTAAAGAAGTGAACAAAATGAGCTGACCTGGCTGAGTAGTTTTCGAATCGGCTTCAAACCCACGTTGCAGAGCCGGTCCACAGCTTTCCTGACACAGTTTGTGTGTCTAACAGGAAACACCTCCAACAAATATGCTCACAAACTGAATCAAAAAAAAGGAATTTTGGAGAAAGAAACACATCTCCAGGCAGGAAAGGTGTTGCAATATGATGAGGGGTTGGGGTTTTTTGGCGATATCCTACTTCAAGATCACTCCTAACAAACAAGCACTAAGTACAATCCAAATATCCCAACTCTACTTTGCAATTTTCAAGTCTGGGAGCCCATTTTCTACTTTGAAAGCAGGCACCAGTGTTCAAGTTTGGCTATACGTGCTCGGGCTGTAGTTTCCAAGGAAACCAGTGACTGCATGAACATCACAAAATGCAAGTCCTGTGCTCGCTGTTTCACGAGTACGCTGTAGCTGTCTCCGTGACACAAACCCTTCCAGGTAGGTGTTTCTCCACTGTTTCTAAAAGACCCTAATACAACTTCAGATGTTTGGGATGTCAGTATATACAGTACACATCCAAGCAACGTGCACACTTGCAACCAAACCACTTTCTGTAGATGTTGAGAGGAGAGGAATTATTTGTGCTGTTGTAGGCTCCAAGGTAGCAAAGACTTTTGTTTTTTCCTGTTCCATCAGCCCTTACAAAACACAGACAGGCTACACAAAACATGAATGTCAGGGACTTCTCTGCCTGCACATACCCCTAGAAATGGCAAAACAGCAGATGAAAAACATTTATACAAATATTTCTCCTTGAGCATGCTACAAATGCAAGTATTTTGGCACCACGAAAAGCCAAAAGAGAAGCACTACGAGCAAGGCAGGCAGTAAGGATTTTCGATATGACAGTAAGTGCCATTGAAACCACCACCATCTCCCATTCAAAAAGCACAACCTCCCAGGACACCTCACCTCAAGAGAAGGTTCGTATCCAACAACTTCTGAAATCTCAGCATCCCACAGCACCCATCCGAGCAGAATAACCGAAAAAACAGGTACATATCAAGTCACTGCGTCCTTTTCAGCTCTCTAAAGGAGCATTTTTTTCCTCTTGACCCGTGATTTTGCTTCTGGTGCTCGGTGAGACGGTGTTTAGTGAAGGCACAGAGTCCGCTCACCTTCCCAGCGCGCCTGCAGCGCAGGTCACTGCAAACAGCTGACTGACTACTCTATATTTTGTGCTACGACGTACATTTTTGCTAAATATCAGCATGCTGATCTGGGAGGCGAGCGGGGATTGATGCATTTCAGACACGTAAGATGCACATTGTGTTTAGGCACATGGGATGCTAAAGCTCAGGACAACTTCCACAGCCACCCTGGAGAGAAGGCATTCGTGTCCATGATCTGGGGCCTCATTTTCTATTGATGAACTTGACAACTATCCACCTACAGCATTCACCCAGTAATACAGCTAAGAGGAAAAAAGTTGATTCTGTAGAAAATTAATTTAAGGAGACGTATTACAATTTTTTAAAAATAGTTTCCATGTTAATGACTGCCTGCATTTAAGTGCTATTCGCTTGCTTAAAACTACTGTACTTGAATACTTTTGCATACGACCACTATAAAGATTTCGATACAGTTTCTGAACAGAACTACTTTGCTTTAAAATGTAGCGTATTCATACTACACTGCTAAAATTAATATCCAAAGCAGCAGAAATTCAGAGAAGTATGTGTTGCTTATTGCTACTAAGCAGAACTAAAAATAATTGACATTGCAGCGGCATTTAATCTTGCCGTCACTCATCAAAGCAAGAATCAGACAGAAAATGACAAAACAAATATGTGGCTTTGTCCAGTGAATCGTTTTTTACCTTCCTTTGAATAAAACACCTCAGGTCCTTAGAGCTGACATTCAGCATACACATTACCTGACTAAACAAGCGTAGTTCAGACATGACCCAGAACACTATTTGTCAATAGAGAAAAATCTTTGTCCTCTGCATAGTAACTAAATGCATCACAGTTATTCCTTACTGCCGTTAGTAAATAAAACCTCAGAAAGCTGAATTATGGAGAGCCAAACTACCAGCAACCTCACGCTTGCCGCTCCACAAGGCGTGAAGCAGCAGAGGCACCGGGTGTGAGTCACACGCATGTCGCTGGCAGAGAGAAAAGCCCCAGCACCACCACCGCCAAGCCAGGCCTGTCAAAACAGCGGAAAATAACATTTGACTGCCTCGCATCCGCCGCTATCCTTGACACGCCGCGTGTTAAAACTTCTGACAGGAAGCATATCATACCGCACGACGAAAACTCATCCCTGTGAAGCGCGAGGAGGCTCTGCCTTCAGCCCGGCTACGTGAACAGAAGCGGAGCAAGCTGGGTGTTTGGGGAGTTAAGAGACGGTTGACAAAGCGACTCTGCCAAGTTGCCTTGGCCAGCATAGAGATGAGATGAGTTTAGGACTGGGCTGGTGGGTGGGCAACAAGTCCCACGTAACCAAGTCCAGCAGCACTTGCTGCAGAAGCGGGTTGTACTTCACAGCATCCAGGAGCTTGTCGGCGCAAATCAGCCGGCTGAAGCCGAACACCAACGCCACGATAGGGTTTGAGTGGCACCATGGCAGGAGAAAAGTCAATCTGTCCTCTTGACAGCCGCCAAGACGAGTGGAAAGCTGGTCAGCACAGGCCTAAGGGAGGTCATTCCCCAGGGCAATGCTCTTGGCCACATCTCATATCAGCGGGCACATCATCCTCTCTCGCAGACCTACCTGTGGAGAGATGTTGCCCCATCGCCACTCAACATGTACCAGAAGACTCCTAACCCCCTAAATCCTGCATACCAAAAAACCCACCAACACTGCAGAGGGAACGGCAGGAAGATGTGCTGGGGAGGCTCAGGTTGGACATGAGGAAAAGGTTCCTCACCCAGAGGGTGCCCGACACTGGAACAGGCTCCCCAGGGAGGTGTCACGGCCCCAAACAGTGTTCAAGAAGAGACTGGACAACGTCCTCAGACACATGGTGTGACCTGTGGGGTTGTCCTGGGCAGGGACAGGAGTTGGACTCCATGAGCCTTGTGGGTCCCTCCCAACTCAGGACATTCTATGATTTAATCAAGAATTAGCAGATCTTTCCAGGCACATAAATTCTTCTTCAGAACAATGTGAAACTGCATTCAGATGGATTTCACGTTATATCACATAGCGCATAAAAGCAACCACAGAAGTTAATTACGCTTAAACAAACAATAAATACATTTCAGTTGGTCGCTGGACACGTCATACTGAATTACATCTTGATAGCAAAACACAAATTTAAGGTGGCACCCCTACATCCATCGCTGCCGACTGCTTTTGATATGACATTTTCTGCAGCGCAACACCAAAACCAGAAAGTAAGGGGACCCCAGAGGCCACCATCCCTCGTTTGCCGTCACGGCTCCTGTCTGACACCAACGCAATCCCGGTGGGAGGGCATCTCCGTCCCCCATCACAGGCCCCTCAGTCACCTCAGCCACCAGTTTCTAGGGGTTAAATTCTGTTAGAATTATTTTAGAAAGAGGAAAGCATGAGGGTTAAGAAAAGAGGTTGGGGTTTTGGCTGTCTTGGTTTTTTAGCACTATAGATTGAGAGTTTTAATTAATGAATGGCTCCTGGGTACCACAGCATATGTACCATTTATAAATACCAGCAGATAATTTCATGCAAACACTCTAAGTATGAAGTGCTTTTCAAATATTTCTGGGGGTTTTAGTACTATTGTGATTGCTTAAAAATATGCCTCTAGTCCACAGAGGACGTGCATATTCGCTTTCAAAGAGCCAATTTGGCCGTTGAAGGGATTTTGTTAAATCTCTTGTATGTATGTTGTACTTGCCCTAAGGCTATGCAACCAAGTATTTTGGTTTTTTTTTTTAAACCAGGACTCTTAAATACCACTCACAGGCTGCTCCTCCCCCAAAATACGAATCTCTGGTATTTTGGCAGATTCCCCAACTTTACATTCAAAGCATTCCTGAGTCTGTTAACTCACAAAAACAAGTCATTTTTCATCTTACTCAACATTTTCTATAAATGACGCAGCATTTTGCCGTTATCTCAGTTAATGACGGAACATACACCACCTCTGAGAAGATCAGGCCCTACACTTTTCTTCACTCTCACCAGCTCTCCACTTTGTTTTACATTCTGTTTCTACATTTTCTTTCCCCTTCTGGAAAACAAAACATGCTGATTACACAGTCCTCCAAAAAAGCATACAGCTGTTGCCAATCACCAAACAAAACAGCCTTTTAAAATTAAAGTCTTAGGTATTTTCCCACAGCAAGTACAAAACATCAAAAGCAAAAAGATGAGAGTTACAGCTTCCTGGTTAAGAAAAGCTATTCTTTGTTCTGCAAAAAGCCATTCTTTGGTCTGCAGCTCTGTAAAATCTTAATTGGAGTTAACAGTTGGTACAAACTTGGTCTGGCAGTATTCTTTCCATGCTGACGGGCTGTCAGCAGCCAGGATATATCCTGCAAGAGGTCAGAGGTGTGGAAAAACAAACAGATTCTAGCAGATGAAGAGCAGATAAGGATTTTTCACCGCATTTTTCTGCCACGGAAAACCACCCGACTTTCTCCACAGCCTGTGCCCACTTAACTCCAGTCACTTCTTGCGAGTTATTTCCTCTGGGAGAGGAAAGAAAAAGCCACTTATTTTAGACAACCGCCTTCTAGTTACTTGAATATGAAGACTGATAAAGATGCCAATGCCTGACTTCTCTCACTGGTCTCGTAACTTGGAAGAAAACGGCAGGATGTGTCCCTCCACAGGCTTTAGCTATAAACTCCTCATGCGAACTCACAAAGTCCCATTCCACATTTTAAAAAAATAAATAAAAAAGCTTAGAGGCAAAATAAGCCCAACCCGGCAACAGCAACTAAAACTCCTAATGCTCTGAAACGGATATTTTTTAAAAATATATGGATCTTAATGGCGGGGTTTGTGTGCAAAGTAAGATCTTGCAGGAAATTTAATCTTATTTTTCTATACGAGGCAATTAAATTTACTCTCACACTTAAAGGCCATTCAGAGTCTAACTGTTTTATAACCCAGGATCTTCTATGTGGAATCACAGCAGCTTCCATAGACGCTTGGCCACCGGGTCCTCTTGGTGCTCCTATTCCTGTATGAAGCTGGAAACCAGGCTACGCTTCGGTGGCTTGCCAAAACCAAAGGCTAGATGCCATTACCTCAAGAGTCACTGAGGTTCGGCATGAACGGGGCAAAAAAGCCAACCCTTCTTTCCATATTTCGGTAGTTCCTGTTGTGCTTCCAGGTCCTCTCCACCTTAACCCCCCGGTACCACCGCAAAGAGTTACCTTGAACATCAAAAGGTCATCAAGATTGCGTCACGTTTGTTTAATCAAGACAAGGACCTCCCCTCAACCACTCATGAGCACTGTGTAAGCACGCAGAAAAGCGTAAGAAAAAGCAAAATTTAGATATTAATGATCCTGAATAAACCAAAGCAGTTGCGCTTCCTCAGCCTCCCAGGTACCTCCACCACTAACAAGTCACCTGGATTGTATTTTAATCACGAGAACTGCAAGTAAGCAGAATACACGGCTCCCGTTTTCCTCTGTTTAGGTGGCCGTGTCCTCATTTCCATTGGGACGCTCAAATTAAAGGTGCTCATCGGTGCCGTTACAGATTTAGGCAAGTGCCTAAGATGACCGCCTATCACCAGAAGATGTTTTGTCACCTCGGCTGGTGTCCATCCTCGGGCACGAGGCTTTGAGGGCTTCTCACCACCGCGACCTGACAACTCAAACGGAAGAGCAAACGCTTCTTAGAGCAACGTGTGCTCCTGAAGCTGTGAGCAAGTTATCTTCTCCAACTCAGTGATTAAGGTCTGAGGCTGCGAGTTGACTTAAATATTGTAAATAGCATTAGGGTATTGACCACAGAAGTACAATGAAATTCTCCCTCACGTGCTCCACGTGAGACTACGGCAAGTCATATACACAACGAGCAATTAAAATTCAAGCTAGAAAACGCTAATTCAAGGCTTCAACAGGCTTCCTACGTGTTTCACTCCACACAGCAGAAGCTCCAGGCTTGTTCTGCTGAAACCTGGAGTTATTTCCTCAAGCCCCGTGGGGCTCCAGTCACACTTCGAAGGCACCAAGGGACAGACGCACGTGCGCCCCTGACAGAAAAATAAACATTTTTGGATGCGATATGCTGCCCTATAGTTACAACTGAGGAAACTAATGCCTCTGGGCCACCTCATCCTCCTCGCACATTTACCAGACCCATGTGGCAGCCCACACCTCAGCCCTCCCGCCAGACAGGGCCCAACTTTTGGGGGGGGGGGTTGTGGGGTTGGTGACGCCTTTTTCTTTTTTTTTTTTGGGTCCACCACAGTTTCTCCCCACCGCCCTTTTGAACCCGCAGCGGCGGCCGTTCGCCTTAAAAGGGCAAAATATCTGTGGAGAACCGGCGGCGGGAAGCGGGTGGGGGAAGCGGGCAGGGGGGCCGCCGCACGGCCGGGGGTCCCGGGGCGGGAGGGCCCGGCCCATGGCGGCCGCGCTCCCCGGGCAGGCGGTTGCCAGGAGACGGCGGGAAGGGCTGAGGCTGCGCGGGCAGGGCCGGCGGCACCACCCGGGTCCCGACCCCGGCCCCAGCACGTACCTCACCGGAGGAGACAAGCGAGTCCCGGCGGCGGGCTGGCAACTGCAGCTCCGACATCCGCAGTCAGGGCAATGGGGAGCACCTGGGCCCCGCCCGCCATGTGCCCCGAGGGGCGGCGGGGGGTGACCCGCACCCGCGGCCCGGCCACGACAAGAGCAAGCCCGGCTCCCCAGTGCTCCCGTTTCACCCAGCAAGGAACGGGTCGGCCGCGAAGGGGAGGCGGGTTTGTCCAGCGGGGAAGTCGAGCCCCGGTTGCCGGCAGCCCCGAGCCCCGGCCTCTGCTGCACTCGCACACGAACCGAATAATCTCTTTTTTTTTTTTTTTTTATCTCCTTAAGGAGTGCTGGACCAAGTACACTGCAATTTATTGGCTAAAAAAAGATACTAAGCCGGGGCGGGGGGGGGGGGGGGGGAAGGTGATTTCTCTCCTGCAAGGTCTCCGTTTTCTCCATTAAATCGCTGTAATTTCCCCCGTCTGCGGCAAGTGTGAAACCAGGACAGAGCATCTCCCGGGTGCGCTGGCAGCCGAGGTTCCCCGCAACTTTCCCTTCCCGCCGCACACCCTCCATCGGACTAACATCCAGCAACGAGCCCCTGCCTTCCCTCCCCCCAAAAAACAACCACGGGGCAAGGAGGGGCCGGGCAGGGCGGCCGGGAGGCTGCCGGAGACCCGGGCACCGCACCCCGCCGGGCTCCGAGTTTCCCTGCCCGACCTGTGCACGGCTCCCGGCGGGACGCGGCTCCTCCCGGGAGGACAGAGACACCCCCCGCCCCGCGTTTCTGCCGTCCCCCTTCCCCGCCGCCGCTGAGCCCCCGACACCGCGATACGCTCCGCTTCAACCCGCCGGCAGCAGAAACTCCCCCCGGGCGGCCGCCCGCCCCTGCCCGAGCCCGCAGCCGTGGCCTCCCCCGGCGGGATGCGGGGGCGGCCGGGTCCGAAAGCAGCGCGGCTCTCCCCCCGCCTCGGGGCTCGCTGCTGGCGCACATCCCAAACCCGGAGCTCGCAACTTTCCCACCCCGCGGGGCCAGCCGGGAGGGTGCGGGGGCGGGCGGCGCCCGGGGCGGCCGCGCTTCGGGGCTCCGCTCCGCGCCCCCCGCCTCCCCAACCCCGGTCCCTCCCCGGCGGGCGGCGGCAGCGAGGACGGGGGATGGAGGGAAAGAGGCGTCCGGCGGCTGCCCCACAAGCAGCGAGGGGAGAAGGGGGCGAGGGGGGCTGAGCGCGGCGGATGGCGAGGCACGGAGCGCTCCGTGGGTCCCCGCGGTGAACCCCCTGCTTACTGTGGGCTCTTGGGGTAGAAGGGGAGGGTGACGTGGCTGAGATCCTGGATGTCAAAAGCGGTGGGCTCGGCCGAGATCGCCTGCCGCTTGGTCCTCTGCTCGCCCTGCAAGGTGCCGGCGCTCTGCTGCTGTGCCTGCTGGGTGGCGGGCCGGATCACGGAGCGGTACTTGTCCAGCTCGTTCTGCAGCTTCTGGATCAGTTCGTCCTTCTGGTCCAACTCCAGCTCCAGCTCGTCGATGAGCGCATCCCGCTGCCGCAGCTCCTCGATCTTCTCCTGCAGCGCGTACTGTAAATCCCGCAAAGTGCCCATGGTCCTGCCGCCTCGCTCGCCCCTCGCCTCTCCCGGCAACTTTCCCCACCCGGGCCGCCCGCCGCCTCCCCGCACTTGGGCCAACTTCTCCTCCACGCCCCCCGCCCCGCTCCGGAGCCCGGCCCGGCGCTGCCCGCCGGGGGCCCCGCCGCAGCCGGACCCCCCACCGCCGGCACCGGGAGCCGGGTTGTTAGGGGCGATTTCGAGCCGCCTGCGTCAGGCTTAAAGCTGGAGAGGGAGCGGGAGACACACACACACACACACACACACACCCGGCGAGGGGGAGGGAAGGAGGGAAGGCGGCGGGGAGGGAGGCAGGGGCGAGGATGCACATGCACTCCCCGCACCGCCCACAGCCCCGCGGGCTCGCCCGGAGGGGGGTGCGGGGAGGAGGGGGCTCCCCCCGGGGCTGCGGGAGGGCTCCGCCGCCGGGAGCGTGTGCGAACCCTCCCCTCCCGGCCTTTTGCAGGCGGAGGCCACCGAACGGGTCCAGCCCCTGCACAAACCTGCGCTCTCCGTCCCGCTTTCGGGGTGGCCCCTGCTCCTCTCCCTTCCCATCCTCTGCTCCAGCCAAGGGTGCTACTTCTTCCCTACAGAACTCGCCCGGTTTACCTCCCTTTTACTTTTTTTTTTTCTTTAAACAGCCAATTTCTGTTGCCTTCTCGGAGTCAAAGCACAAGCCAGTGCCTGGCATGGCTCCTGCTCAGTCTCAGCAAGCTCCAGGCTCCAAAAACCCAGATTTTAATGCGAATATCGGTCAAGTATGTCTGCACTGAAAAAGCCTGGAGGTAGGGCATATGGGGTTTAGAGCACTAAAAAAAAAAAAAAAACCACCACCACCAAAACAAAAAACTAACTTAAAAGATGGGAAATAGACTGCGTAGCCCCAATACCCACACAAAAACGTAAGCTTCTTTCTGCCATACCAAATGCAATAGGATTTTCCCAGCGTGCAAGCGCGGTGCCTCATGCACTAGGATTTTCTGTGTGCCAACAAACCGCTGCACGCCAGTTCTACCTGTGCAATACGGTCTATGGGTCTGCAGCACAAAAATAACAAAATAAAATAAATGAGCCGCATCAACTGAGCCCTCGGTGCCAAACGGCTCTGTTTTCTTTTGCCTTGCCTGCGTTTGCCAGGCACGGAATGGACAGTGATGCACATCGTGACAACACGGCTCGGGGGTTTTGCCTTCCAAGGTAGAAAGAGGGATCTGAGGGCAATAAAATAGTGGGTTTAGGGGTTTCCTGATAACATTGCACAACAGTCTGGAAGGGGCAGGGATAAAAACCCCCAGAACCCAGCTAGGGCACAGGCATCGTGCAACGAGCATCTGCAGCGCTGGGGCACCGGCACAGTTTCGTGCTCAGATGTTTTCAGGGCAGCAGAAGCAGCTGCTTCAGTTCCCTCTCCGGGAGTTTGATTTGGGGAGGAGAGAGGTAGGATGCAGCCATGGATACATTTTTTGGATGTGGGTGGTACCTACGTGTTTGTATCTGCTGTTAGCAGCGTGTCTAGACCTCCCATCGGGGCGTTAGCTGGAGATGAGAGACATCCAGAGACCGTGTTTATGGGATTGAGCTTTTTGTGGTGGTGTTTTTTACTGTTACATACTGACACTCAGCTGGGTCCAGGGTTCCAGCCTTCAACCTGCAGATGGTCTTTATTAAATACATTTTTTAAAAAAAAAGCACGGATGAGGAATTACAACCGCTCCCTGCTCAACGCTGTCATTTGCAACAGCCTGACCTCTGTTCATAAGCATGAGCCTTTGCAGGTTCTCCAACGTGTTTGATACCTCCTGCATTTTTTGAGATGCACGTGAAAAAAATCGGGTTATACAAAACGCTTCAGTTTTCAGTCCCTTTGATGCACATGTGCCAGGCGCAAAAGCAAAGTTCCCTGCTTGTTTTCATGAGTTGCCAAAGTGCTTTAAGCTCAGACAGCATTTTTTCACTCTATATTCCCTCCATTTCAATCTTGCATAACTCTTTAGGAACAAAAGCACCAACTATCTTCTGAACATTTCCAATTTAAAGACCAGATACGCTCCTGCCGCCTACAAACTAGAAATCAATGATAAATAAAATATTTTAATAGCATTCGGATGACATGCTTGAAGTTTTATTGTTTTCCTCCCTATGGAAGTGATGCCAACTTCTGGACGAGGGAGACGGGGATACGGTTAACCGATGTCCACCAGGCTTCCAAAGAATAACAGCTCTAGGGGGAAACTCGTGCATAATTTCTCAATGACAAGTAGTAAAGCGACATTACTTGGTTTCTATTAGAGATGCCCAGCCTGGGACTGAGACAACAGCACCTAGATCAGAAAGGATCTGGACAAAACCATGAGAAGTTATAGGAAGTAAAACTGACAGGGAATTTAGCTAAGTATATCTAAAGAAAATATTTATTTACAGATGGGAAGCAGTTTTCGTAAGACCTGCGAGGTCTAAAGAGAGATTTTATGGCTCAGTTTTCCATTTGGGACTATAATCAGCAGCTGTCAATCTAAAGTTGGGCTTGCCTGATTTAAGGATGAGGCCAAAGCAGCCCAAAGGGCTTTACAACCAGACAGCCGAGCTCTGCCGCGGGAAGGCAGCAGCAGTTGCCTATTTTCCACTATTCGCTGCTCTGCCAAAGAAACTGTTGGGCGAGCGCAGATCCCATCCCTGCGGTTCACACTTCAGGCTTTCCTGGTGCTGGCTGCCGTGTAACCTCCGAGATCCCGGGGTAAAAATAAATCCTCCCATCCCATTCTTTTCCACTGAAAGTTCCCGATAAAGCTTCAGACTCTCCGAGCAGCTGCTTTGTCTTCTCGATCCAGCAAACGGAAAGAAACGGCTTTAGGGAGAAGAATGGCAGGAATGCACTGGCTGGTTTGGGTTTCGGAAGGATGGGGCGAAGGTTTGTTAAGGGAGCCTGTGGTTACAATCATCCCAAAGCCTTTTTCTGATCCAGCTGCTGCAATGCTGTGCCTGGATGTCAAGTGAGCATGAAGCCAAAAAAAAAAAAGAGCATCTGCAGGCGGTGCCCTCTCTGCCCCAAAATGCAGCGCACCAGAATCACACAAAACAGAGATGTTTCTTCTCTTCGAACAGGCTCTGATACGCTCACAATATTTCCTCTCTGCACAGCTCCTAGGTTTTAATAGCTTTTGCTTCTAAACTTTTCAAGGATCATCTGTCAGCAAATGCACCCACTCAGCTGCCATCTTCCAAGCTAAAAACATATTTGAAAGCTCTCTGTTCTGCAAACGTCTCCCCGGGCTTGCCAATCAAAGTTCAGGTAGCAAGCAGGATGGCTGACAGGCAAATGTCACCTTGCTACAGCCGGCCAGGACAGTGTGGACGCAGAAGCATCACCAAGTACATACATCAATATTTTCCCTCCTCCTCGAACCATGTTTTTTCCTCCACCTAATCCACTCCAATGCCAATCCTCACTCTTCTCCTGAAATATCCACAGGAGCAGATCAGCCTGTGGGAGAAAGTCGAACCGCTCGGATTTTGCGATGCGTTTCTCTGCTGGTGGGGGCTCGGTGCACGTTTTGGGAGGTGTGTGACCCAGGGGACCCTGCCCGGCGCTGGCACGCAGCCGCTTGAAAAGCCAAATGTGTTCCCTACGTGCATATTCACAGCAACACCTTTACAACGTGAAGGAGGAAAGACTGCAAATACAGGAGGGAAAGGCTGAAAATACAGGAAGATCCAGAGGAAAGCTGCAAGGATAGGGGCTGAACTCTTGCGAAAAGCCTATTATAACCAACTCGAGTTGCCGTTCGCCCTGGGGAGTCATCACGTCTCATCTGTGGGATGCTGCCCCCCCATGCACCCAAAATTCACGCCAGTCCCCGAGGCAGAGGCAGGAGTGCCACCTACTGAAACATTAGCACATCTGACTGCTCCCCGGGGCACAGCTGGCCATTCTTTTTGTCTTTTGCCCCAAAAGAGGGTGCCTCCGGTAGCTCCTTCCGGGGCCAAGGTGCCCTAGAGATTTGCAGGGGGCAACTGGAAAAAGAATTCAGCCCCCAAGGGTGGGGGTGAGGCTGGAACTACCGTGTCAAAGCAGCCTCGTCAAGACCAAGGAGCAGGAATTGGCAGTATTTATCTCCAAAAATAAGTCCTATTGTTTTGTGGCATTGGACATCCCCTCTTATTTTGGTCCTTTCTGAGGCCTCTAAAAAAATGAAGCTGAAACCTGTCTGTTCCTCCCCATGGAAGGGATGGAGATATCCAGGGCTGGGTTCTCTCACTGTCATTTAAATCCCATTGATTCCCAAGTGCTGAAAGTCAAATAAACAACTCAACTAGATTATCTCAAGGATTTTCCTGTAGTGTGTCGATTCTTTCCATTATCAGTGAGAAACACTGAGAAGTAGCCCTTGTGAAGAGCAGGCAGCCGCTCCAGCCTGCCCCAAGAAATCCTCCTAGGATAAGGATCATTTGGAGGAGAGTGCACCAGAAAAAAAATTATCCCAAGGCCTATTAGTGTTACCAACAAATGCTCACTGCAGAGTCAAGAAAAAAAATAGTGTGCTGTACTGCAATTGGTAATATATTTAGCTTTTTATATCACATCGCGGCATACCTAATAATGCAAAAATGAATGTTTGTGTCACGCAAGGCAAAAGGATGAGACATTCTGAGCGTATAATAGCACAGAATTACCCGCCTAACACCCTCCTCCCCTCACGTGCACAGATGCATGTGCCAGAATCAGATTTAAATTTTGCATTTCCTGTTCTCCTTCCTGGGCCCTTTGTCGAGAAAAATAGATGGCACAAAGGACTTAAAGCACTGGCAAGGTAAGAGAGAACGCTCCTCTCATAGTTTTTCCAGGCTGGAGGAAAGCCTGTGGTTCCTGCTGGGTGGAGAAGAGTATCAGTCATCTTTATGGGAGAAATATGAGTTTTACATAAAAATTGCACAATAAATTATTCTCAACATCCAGAAGTTGAATAAACATTCAACAAGCCCTTCGAAGCTTTTTCCTTCCATTAGAGCAACCAAAACAGTCCCTCTGACTTCTTTTCCCCACTAATAAGACCCCGTTCACACCAGCGCTATGCGTCTACGAAAACCACCGATCCTCTGTCCTCCAAAAAGCATCTGACACACTTCAGCTGAGAGATGTCTCTCTCTAAGCCAGGCTTCTTCTCCCACAATTGCATGGAAAAGTTGGATTTTCAACAGCTCACCCCATCAGATGGTTCCGTGTGGTGGCCGTGGGTCTCCGCATCCCTTCGCTTCAGTGCTGGTTCACAGAATCACGGAATTGTCTCGGTTGGAAAACACCCTAAAGATCATCGAGTCCAACCATTGACCTACCACTGCCAAGTCCACCTCAAAACCGTGTCCCCAAGAACCACATCTGCATTAAGCGTTTCACCTGTTAATCCCATGTCTGAAGACCATATTTTTCAAATTGGGAATACAATAAATACAAAAAGAAAAGCTGGACTGCCCAACAAGGTCAGGCGTGAGCAGAGCTTAAGGCACGTCTTCCCATGGGCTGGATTAAGTCAGAAGCGGCTTCAAAACGATTCAGCTGCCTTAAGAAGTCTCTTTAGGCTCATGTTAAGCAGCAACTTGTTCTGCAAACTGCCAACATAAATACTTAGTGCTGTTTTGCAGTTACTACAATTAGACGCTGACTGTGCCCCTGCTTTTCTCAGCAGTCCCAGGGCGCTGACTATGTAGAGCAAAAGCAGCATTTAGACAAGGAGAGCCCTGGAAATGTAGTTTTCTTTTGCTTTCAGCCTTAAGCCACCAGCCAATGAACCCAGGGACCAATTAAACTAAATGTAAGAATGCAGATCTAGTCTCGGAGCCATGAGATATAGGATATAGCAGAGGTGAAGTTTGTAAAAAACATCAACTCAGTCGACGTAGTTGGAAAAATAGATTCATTCTGGCTCTCACGCACATATCCGTGAGACTGGGAGAAGCTGAAACGTTTGAAGGAAGGTGGGAGCCGCGTGTTGGATCTGAGACCACCGGTTTCCACGGAGACTTGGGTTGACCAAAACAGAGGTTTGTCTTGTGGGCCAGCCTGCAATTCTTCATGATATACTTTCAAAACTCTACACAAACACAGCTAAACTCATCAGCTGTCACCGTGCAAATACATCTTTTCCTTTCTCCGTTGCCTTCCACAACGTGCTGATTGTCTTCACTTGCGGTTCTCTTGTTGCAAGAGGTGGAAAGCAAAGTCCTCGGCAAGGTAGGAATAGCAAGACACTTGTTTCCCCGCCCCCCAAATGATTTTAATTAATAGCAGCTCATTTCCACAGCCTGATTTTGGAGCTGCTTGATGCCATTTCTTAATTTCCCAGGTTTAACGACAGCAAACCACTCACCAGCCTGGAGCGTTTGCAATTCCGGGTGCTCGCTCTCATCACCCTTTTGGACCTTGCCATGTTTCTTATCTGTCCTTGCCAGTAATGCACTGCTCACCTACCATAATTGCCTTGGTCTGTCGGGCTGATTTATCCAGCCTTCAAAACAATTCATTTGTATTTGAAATTGAATTAGAAATACACATGTATTCTGCTACCATCAATATGAAATAACCAGCGTGTTGCCATTATTTTACGATGAATGCCTCGTGAAAAAGTGCACCATTCTCTTTATGTAATCAAATTAATTCCTCTGCTTATTAAAAATTATTATTCGAATGTTTCGGGTATTTATAACAATAAGCACGAAGCCTAGATTTTAAGCCTGTGTTTTACATGACTGGACAACAGACTGGTGTTTCTTAAAGATAAACATAAATTGCACTGAAAGTTGCCTTCCTTTCTAGAATCAGATTCATGCTAGAATTTTTTCTGAAGTCTTTTTCTGGCATCTGCATGTCCTGAGCAAGTAGAAATATTTTACTGAAGTACCAGTCTCCTACTTAAGTATCCAGAAATGTTTATGTCCGCAATTCTAGCAATGCTAAACCCTTCCTTGCAGAAAACATTTCCAGAAAAGGTTTGTACTCAAAGTTGATCTCTGTGATCCTTTAAGGCTCGGAATAAAGGGCTGTGTCCCGCAGAGGACCCGGCTCGTTAAGGCACCGAGGAAATATTCGTGAATCATCCAGGCACAATCTGCTAACAGGGGCTCACGTCGGGTTTCACAAAGGTTTTACAGCGCTCCGCTGGCTTCTACAGTTATTTCTTATTTATGCTCGAGGAAACTTCATCAGGCTGGGCTCTCCGAGTGTGTAAAAATGTTTATGCTCACAGTTTTCTCTTTGTCAGTGTTTGCTCGAACTGATTGCTCCGCTCATCAGAGCATTAGAGGCCGGCGTTCGCCTGATTTCCTGAGCATCGCCAGCATCTTTCGACTGACTGCCCTGCTGCGTTGGGTGAATCTGGAGATGGCAGCGATTTATTCTCACCTTTGCACAATTTCTCCTTCAAATCAGCAGCTGTACCCTCGGCAAGGCTCCCTCCTCACTCTCCCTGCGTGGCCACTACGCCGTCTTGGAGGAGGACGGGCAACCGCGGCAAGTCGGGCTGCAGTGTCGTTTGTGGCGCCGGCTCCATCTCCAAATGACTCCGACTCCTCTCCAGTGCAAAAGATTAATTAAAATGTGCGTTGAAACATGCTCGGAAGGTTCACCTATGCAACTCTTCTCCACTGTAAGACACCCTGGGAAGGTTCACCTGTGCAACTCCAATGATAGGACCCGAGGGAACGGCAGGAAGATGTGCTGGGGAGGCTCAGGTTGGACACGAGGAAAAGGTTCTTCCCCCAGAGGGTGCCGGACACTGGAACAGGCTCCCCAGGGAGGTGTCACGGCCCCAAACCTGACAGTGTTCAAGAAGAGACTGGACAACGTCCTCAGACACACGGTGTGACCTGTGGGGTTGTCCTGTGCAGGGACAGGAGTTGGACTCCAAGAGCCTTGTGGGTCCCTCCCAACTCAGGACATTCTATGATTCTATGAACTCTTCTCCACCATAAAATACACTGGGAAGGTTCGCCCCTGCACATCTCCCCCCCCACCTCCTAGTGTTTGATCTGAGTGGAGAACAGCTTGATTTTCCCTCCTGATGATGATACCAGCTCATGAGAGCTTCCTCCAACCTAGGATGAAAAATCCTTTGCAAGTGATGATGCTGCAAAGGCAGCGTGCACTTTGGCTCTGCTTCTCTGTGCTCTAGAAAGATTTCTAGGTGGGTGTTGACCTCTTCTTATAAGCTACTTCTCTGCAAGAACTACTTCTGTTCAGGCTTTATTGTCTGTGCTTTTGCTTGAGCAACTTGGCCCAAATGACAGGGCAAGTTCTTCATACCCTGATTTATGCAACCCATGTACGCAAAGCTCAGTGTACAAGCTCATCTTCATAACATCTGGCATGCCGTGAAAGGGTCTCGTGTTGTTAGAATAGGAAGGATCAACACTGGTACCCAGCATAAAAACCTGCATTGTGGCAGACAGGAAGGCAACGTATTTTACGCCTCTGCTCTCTGGAGCAAGAGTGCAAACTCACAACGCCCTCCAAAAATCCCCCTGCTCCTTTACAGACACACCAATATCAGTTTCTTTTTTAATCTACTCTTTTCCTTTTTCTTTTTTTTTTTTGTTTAAAAGCCACTACTATAATCAAAACAACAGTTTTCAGCTCATAATTCGGGCATGACGTAGCGTGAAGCGCTGCGTGCCACCTCCCCGTGCGGTGGGTCTTTGGGCTCGCTCTGTTCCCTTACATGGCCTGCAGCTCTGGCAGGCACAGCGCTCTCCACATTCTTCTTTTTTTTCCCCCGGCTTTTTAATTCTCATTTATTTTAAGAGGAGAAACCAGCAAACACAAGGAGTAAGTCTGCCCTCTACTGCCCTGCTCTCCCAGAGCGAGGTGCGCGGCTGCAAACCTTCACGCCAAGTACTTGTTGAATCACCACCACCACAAAAAAAACCAGTTAAACATCACGTTCCCCCTCAAGGAAAACCCCAAAACGCTGGATCAAAAAGCGATATAGCAACAAAAACATGCATGCATTAGGAAAAAAATCCAAGGAGACCATGTGCGACAAGAGTGTTGCTCAAACTCAGCTCTAAGTTCCCATCGATATTAATATATTTTGTTTCTCAGCAAGAGGGTAGGATTAATATTGTTTTTCTCAAGTTAGCTACTACAGCTCTAAAGGAGTGAATGTGTGGCATATTAAGGGGCATATTTATATAAAAGTGGGCATTTGTCAAAGCAGGGTACTGTCTTCTCTGCATAACCCGCACAGCAGCCAGACTCACGGCATCTTTCTCCTTAATATTCAGTTTCCTCGATAACCAAACTATCAGATATAACAACTCTACCTGCAAGTCCCAGCAGACCAGCCACCACATTTTAGGTGGCTTTTCTTTACCACACCTGTATGCGTTCCCCCTAAAGAGATGCAAAAGACGGACTGATTTGTTGGAAGTGCAAATCAATTCTTCGATTCCGTAACAGACCTTATGAGGGAGCCTTCAGGACGTCATTGATTCGCACCGATTCCTGGCTCTCGGCTCAACACCCGGTACGATAACAGGCAATAACTCCGAGCATGCACGTAAAAGTCAGGACGCATAAACCCCAAAATATCCATCTTTTAGTGTTCATGACCAATTGAATGGCTAGTCTGAAAAAGGACAACATTTCATCCTCACTGTATACCACAATTCTGTATTTAGTCTCATTTCTTTAGATTTTAAATTTTCAGAAGTCTGAGCCTTTTAACGTTCCATTTACATTCCCTAGTAAACTCTTAGAAAAGTCAATTAAATTAAAACAGCTAATGTTAATACCACCATACTTATATATATCACCGCAATTGCAATTAATTCATCACCTCCAAAACCACCTTCCCAAACTCCCCAGATGTAACACTCTGACGTGACCACTGATGGAATCAAGTCCATCTCTCACCTGCTGCTTCTTCTCTTACTTTAATTACAAGGCATTCTTTGCAACTGCCCCAAATACGCACATAAAATCTGCATATTGGTGCATCCTACTAAAAAGTTTGACCAAAAACATTAGAGCTAAAGCCGATTTTGAGGCTCCCGGTGGAGAATTCACTTCACCTGGGTAATTCCTTGATGAGAGGCAAAGCTCAGAGCAGAGGTAAATGCCGAACTTTTCCATTTCATCTTGGGAAACGGAAAGGATTTCTGAAATTTCTCTCTCATTGACCCATTCTAGCCGGGTTCTTCCAATTCCGTAACAAACTGCATCCATTTAAATTAAATATTAACGAAGAATTACCTTCACAGAGAGAAGCATTGCTTATTAAGAAAACAGGAGGAAAACAGGAATCCTCCGACAGATTTTCCTTTAGACCCGAACAGCCTTATTGAAATGTCCTTTGAGGAATCGGGACAGCAGACACCTTCTCACGTAAATAAGGAGCCTGAGACATGTTTTCAGCATGCTGCCTTTAGGGAAAACGAAAACCACACAAAAAGAGAACTGAATCTGAATATACCCACTCATATTAATATGTAGGAAGAGTCGGAGAGGATGTATTTCCATATGAAGACCTATAGTGTAAATCAGTTCCAATTTGGGGGAAAAAAAGACCTGTTTTCCTGAGGCCAGAGAGAGTAATGCTGACAAAGCGTTCAGACAATGACCATTTCCAGTCCTAAAATCTCGGTTAGCGCTAATTACGTGAACTCAAAGCTTCGAATTAATGCAATGTTTTTCCTTCATAACTACTAAATACTTTCTTTTTTACTGGAAAAGCCTTTTACCGTACATTCAGGGTCTACTGCCACCTTCCATTTGCACATCATTATTAAGACTTCTTCCATGATGTTAATGGGTTTAAAGGATTGGTTTTTCTTTTTCCCCACCCTGTCCTTCTACCCCTTCAACAACACATAGGAAAGAAACAGTAGAAATGTGCAAAAACAGGGGCAGAGTATCTAGAGGACAACTTCTTGCACCATGCTACTAACAGTTTTCAGAAACATCTTCAAGTTCTTGCAGAGAGCAATAATTAAAGCTTTAAAAAAAAAAAAAAATGTACCCTGCTTCTCCTCTGAAGGAAAGAAGGACCATTTGAGCATAAATCCAATTTAATTGGAATGCAGTTTGTCTCTTGATCATTCAAACCACATTGTTTAACCCATATTTTTTAACTGTAGCTTTAGCTTATTTCTATTTGGTTTTGGCTCATTTCTTTTCCTAAAAAAAAAAAAAACCAACAACATGAAGGAGCCTAAAACATGAACTAATTGTAGCTCCTGCTAGCTGCATGGGTTAATTAACATAATTACTCATTTGTATCCTGGTCAGCTTGCTGGATTCATATACTGTATTTCCAGCTTGAATAATTTAACAGGTATTAACTATTTATGCCTTCCAGCTCATTCAAAGGAGCTGTTGGGCGTCAGTGCCAGTTATTGGACCTGGCAGAGAGCGCCTGGGGGGGCAGCTCCGCCGTCCCGCCGGCTTCACCCGGGATCGCAGCGGGGAAGTGGGAAGCGTTGCACTTAGCCACCAAAAAGCATCATGCATTGAATCTCCCTACGTCCAGCGCTTGATTTATAGACTACGCCAGCGAGTTCAAAGCGAAGTGAAAAACCTCGTCTCTGCGCTAAGCACCATTTTTTTTTTTTTTTCCCCTTTCGGCTCGTCAATATAATACCTTTTAAGGGGCAAGGATTGCAAGTCAGCAGACATCCTTCCTCCATAATCTTTGCAATAATTTTCTCTTCCAGTAATCCACGTGCTGGTTTCCAGCTAGGAAAAGACCACGCGGCCACAAAATGGTCACCAGAACATGCAAAAAAAAAAAAAAAAAAAAAAAAAGAAAAAGAAAAGGGGGGAGCGTGTTGAACATCACCCACCCACAGCTTCATCTGTGCCCGTCCCACCACCTGCCCTCTGCAAGCTGCCAAAAAAGCCAGGGTGGTCTCCTGCTGCTAGGAAGAGCCTCTCTACCTTCATCCTTTGCTTTGGTGGGGACCTCAATGAAGAACTGGCTCCATGTGAACCTGGAGGGTGATGTTATGACCAGCGTGTAAGTATAAAATAACTAAATGGAGAAATAACGATATGCATCTATTGGTGGCTCGGTGTCTATATCCCCACTGCAGGAGAGGACACTGAGCAGCTGGAGATGCTGTCGAAGGTGGCAAGCAAACATCAGAGAGCCGAAAAAAAAATAGATACCTTTATCAAGAACAGAAAGGGGTTGATTTGTTTAGAAGAAGAATAAAATGAAGAGAAAAATTCATTATATTTTCCAGACACTATAATGTAGATGAAGTGCTCAGTATCAAATGGCACTTTTAGAGTAGCGGGGAAAGGTGTTACAAGAACCAACTGGGCAGAACTGGAAGACTCATTCAAACAAAACAATGAGGTCCCTATTCTGAACACAAAGGGCAAATAGCCACCAGAACAAACTCCCGAGCAAAGTGATAAATCACGTACATCTCCACCTACAACTGAAGGTTAGCGGTGCCACCTCCGCCAACATCACCTCCCCAGGTGAGCTCTCAGCTACCTGTCACAACCCCAGCTGAGCAGATTTGTGTTATAAAAGCCCCCAAAAAGCCATCTTTTTCCTGCCCACACATATTTATTCACAAATCTTCCCTCTTGCCCTCTGCCTTGGGGTCATTCACTGCTGTTGCTGGTGTGGAAGATGTTGCAGCCATAGAATCATTGTAGTTGGAAAAGATCTTGAAGATCATCAAGTCCAACCATTAACCCAACACTGGCAAGTCCACCACTAACCCATGTCCTTGAGAACCTCATCTATGCATCTGTCCAACCCCTCCAGGGATGGTGACTCCAGCACTGCCCTGGGCAGCCTGTTCCAATGCCCCACAGTCCTTTGGGGAAGAAGTTGTTCCCCAGATCCAACCTCAACCTCCCCTGGCGCAACTTGAGGCCGTTTCCTCTGGTCCTGGCGCTTGTTCCTGGGGAGCAGAGCCCGACCCCCCCTGGCTCCAAGCTCCTTTCAGGCAGTTCAGAGATCAGAAGGTCTCCCCTCAGCTCCTGTTCTCCAGCTGAACCCCCAGGTCCCTCAGCCGCTCCCATCACACTTGTGCTCCAGCCCCTTCCCCAGCTCCGTTCCCTTCTCTCAACTCGCTCCAGCCCCTCAAGGGTTTTCCTGTAGTGAGGGCCCCAAAACTGACCCCAGGATTCGAGGTCCCCTCCGTTTACCGCTGCTATGAAGAGCCAGGCTCCTCCTGCCACCGCCAGGACTATATTTCACATGGGCAAAGCATGTGTGTCAGCACACAGGAGACGCTTCTCCCCACGTAACAGTTGTTTTTGAGGGTTTGGCAGCTTTCACCCAGGAATCCTTCCCCAGGGTTTAACGGATAAAAATACCAGTGTCCGAACAGTACGGCCTTTCAACCTCCCCTGGTCCCGCCAGGCCAACGCAACCTCTGGTTGCATCTGTGGAGCTCCTGGGAGGGTGGTGTGGTTACCCAGATGGACCCGAGGGCACCGCTGGCTATGTACTTTACCTTATTCAAACCATCTGTTTAAAGATTTCTGGTCTATGAGTGCTTTTACGAGCGCAGAGGGTGGGGAGGCAGACCTGAAAGCGTTTTTTCATTCCCCGTAAAGCTTGGGATCTGTGCAGCCCTTCAGCTTTTCCCTCTGCAATGACCTCCCTCCATTCCCCAGCAACTGAGACGTCACATTTTGATCGTTTTTAGCCAATTCCCAACAACAGAAGCATCATATTTTTGAATCCTTTTTAACCACTTCCCAGCATTAAGCTAAGGGTTGTCCTCTGCATTTCACCTCCTTCACCAGAGTCTTGAGCGATGCGCGACCTAAGTTAAGGCTACAAGATGTGGGTCTGTCATTGCCTTAATCACAGAATAGTTTGGGTGGGAAGGGACCTTCCCAGCTCCCCCAGTGCCCCCCCTGCCATGAGCAGGGACATCTGCACCAGCTCAGGTTGCTCAGAGCCCCGTCCAGCCTGGCCTGGGATGTCTCCAGGGATGGTTCATCCACCACCTCTCTGGCCAACCTGGGCCAGGCTCTCACCACCCTCAGGGCCAACAATTCCTCCCTCTTTTAGTTTAAAACCATCACCCCTTGTCCTATCGCAACAGGCCCTCATCCTCCACAGAGACCGTGGGTAACGCCGCGACGCTCCATCCCTGGTGCTTATGAATATTGCTGCCTATCATATGCTTATATCTATTCTTTTCTTCCACATCCCCTTTCCCTCCAGTAAGACTTTGTGGCCAGGAAGGAGATGCCATAGCATCTATTTAACCACGGTCTTAAATCTGATTTAAAATAATGCTCCATCCAGACCCAATCCAACCCTGGTTCTCTCACACAGTGGTACCAAACCCTTTTTTCCTTGCACTACCAACTACTCTGCCAAGCTTATCTAAGCTCAAAAGCAATAAAAAAAGTAAGGAGAGACTGGCTGTGCAAAAGTACAGGAAAAATAGTCCAGTTTTACTAGTCCTTTTACTATCAGGCCAGAGTTTTCACAGCTCCGACTCCAGGTCAAGGTGTGTCCGTGTGCTCCCAGGAAAGTTATCAATATGGAGAAACGCACTGTGACCATTTTCTTCCCACTGCCCCATGATTTGAGGCTCTCTGTCCATCTCCTGGCATTAAGCAGTGCCACAAGTCACACACAGCTTCAGATTTCCCACTTGCTTGTGGAACCAGATCCTTACACCAGGACATATCGCGGTTTGAATGCAAAAGCTCCTGCTTAGCCACTCTTTTCAGCTCAGCATTGGTATTTTTACAACTAAAGACATGTTGCTGAAGCTCTGCAAATCTGAAATACTGTCCCCTTTCCACGTATACTTCTGGTCACCAGGATTTTTTAATTTAGGATTTTTTTCTCTCCTCTTTCTCTGTGTTGGTTGTGTCCACGCAATAACCTGGAAGGGGCGTTATAATTTCACGAGGTCACCAGCTGCAAATCTCAAAGCCCGTAAGTAACATCCACGTGAACACACGCCATTTAATTACCTGTTAAAAAAAGCACATATGCTTTGCAGTCGGCAAACAATCCCCCTTTCACTGAACCTCTCCCACCGGTATCGGGCTGCTGGGTCCTTTCCCGCGGCACCGTACACCATTGCTCTCCAACCAAACCAGTACCTTCCCCTCATCTTTACTGGGGAAGGCAACACAGGTCCATAGGAAACGTGGCCAGTGCTCACCTCCACCAAACAACACGTCCCTTAAACCATCCTGAATTTCTTCTTCTTGTCCTACTGTTTCTCAAAAGGCAAATCCACCCAAGCTGGAACCAGTGGTACGTCCTCCACACGGCTCTTGATCTTATTTTGGAGGTGCCAATTCCCAAACAAACCTGCATCGTTTCTCATTTCAAGCCTGAATTTTCTTTCAGTGCCCTTAAATGAGAAGTACACTTCAAAAGAAAAATCTGTGTTTAACCTCCTTTACGCTTTCACTGATTAAAGATCAGCAAACCATCATTTATTTTAGCATGCCAGGTCTGCTTTAGCACACTGATAAACACAGTAATTACTTTACGCTGAATAAGTCTTCAAACATATACAAGTGAAAACTATGCTTGTAAAGGCAAAAATAAGAGACCACCTAAAGGTTTTAAAGATCAGTCAGTAACAGGACGACATTTCACTTCTTCAGGAACATTTGTCTGTGATGAAGGCAATGTCTAAGCACGTGAAATCAGGTTGTGATTATTCCATTATCATCGCATGGGTCCAAAGGCTAGACCAAGATAATGTCAGTGGAAAATGTTTCCTCCGCACTGGGAAATCATTATCTCAATAGCTTCGTCAGCAGAGTATCAGGCTCAAGCAGCTTCTGCTGCAAACCGGCGCTCAGGCAACAGAAGGAACTTCAAACAGCAGCATCTGAGCTGCTCCTCAAAGTCTGTCACTTAAAACCACCTGGTCGGGATAGGACAAGGGGTGATGGTTTGAAACTATAGGAGGGACATTCAGGCTGGACGTGAGGAAGAAATTGTTGGCCCTGAGGGTGGTGAGAGCCTGGCCCAGGTTGGCCAGAGAGGTGGTGGATGAACCATCCCTGGAGACATCCCAGGCCAGGCTGGACGGGGCTCTGAGCAACCTGAGCTGGTGCAGATGTCCCTGCTCATGGCAGGGGGGGTGCTGGGGGAGCTGGGAAGGGCCCTTCCCACCCAAACTATCTTATAAGTCTAAAAGGAGCGGAAGAAATCACACAAGCTCCAAGTCATCCTCATGTTCTCAGCGCAGCAGCTGCAAATAACGCTCTTACAGGCATATATAGCACGTTCTAGTGTATATATGGGAGCTATATATTTTATCTATGTATATACATGGGTTAGCATATATAGAATATACCAGCGGTAGCCCCATCTCTAGAGCGATGAAGACATATTCAGCCACCCCAAGTCCATCCCGATGGTCTCTAGCTGAAAGTCCACCTCTGCTCTCGGGACCAGGCACCTCATGCTAAGAAGAAAGGTGCTAAAAATAAAAGGAGAGAAAGGAAGGCTTCTGTAGAGTAAAACTGAAGTGTTAGCATAGCTTTGCCAAAATATTATGGGCCGGAGAGAAGAGTCTCCTGCCCATCAACAGCAGAGCTTGGCTATAAAAACTAGAATTGCTCTAATTCCACTTAATTGACGTTAATTGAAGGGAACAGGAAGAGTCACGCAATTGGGATAGTAAACTCAATGGCTGCAGCTTTCTTAGGAAGGCAGAATACCATTGTCGGGCAAGTCTTTGGATAAACAAAAAAAATGATCTTATGGGTCAGGGTTTTAACAGATCAGAGAGTGCGACGTGTTACGGTCAGCCAAAATATTGGAAAACAGAGTGGATCAGGTCTTTATACACTGGCTTTTGAAATTAAAAAAAAAAAAAAGGGGGGGGACCAAAGGGCCATTGAATTTTCTCTCCTGAGGGTCTTCAGCAAGTTTTGAAATACCAAGAAAAAACATTTTGGAGGGCCAGAGGAGAGCAAGCACTCCATGAAGATTTTAACAAATAATTGTGTCAGCTTGACGTCAATCCTGGCCATCCTTGGGGGTGTGCAATTCTCAATTGCTGAAGAAATTAAGGCAGTATAACGAATACCAATCTACATGGCTCTACAGAAAATAGATCGTAGCAAGTTTTATTAAACCGCCTGCAAATTGGGTTGAAAAAAAAACATTTGCGGTGATGTAACGTAATGAGGCTGCTGTAAACCGGCTGAGCTACAAACTGGAGCTCGTTGAGCGTGTCTCCAGCTCCAGGGTTTTTATCTCAGCGAAGGGGAGGTTAAAAACTATGAGCTGCTGTCGGAAAAGCGCTGGGGAGAAGCGTGAGAACAGGCGGCCGACCCAGCAAACAGCCGGGGCAGGATTGAACAGCGGGACCGTGACGTTCGACAAATTCGGGCTTGAAATGCGGAACCAATAGTTGAGGCAGAGCAATTAGGGCAATTGATCTTTTGAACAGTTTGCAAGGGATCGTGGTGCTTTCTCAGTCGCCAGCAAATTTTTAAGCCACAATCTGAAGATATACGTGTGTGTATATATATATATATATTTAAAAAAAAAAAATATATATATATATACACACACATACACACACATATGTTTTTTTAAGGACAGAAATTCACTAGTGAAAACAAAACCTCCAAAAAGGCTAATGACCCATCTCCTGCAAATCAGGCTAGACGAGCACAGCTGCCCTCACTGACCTTCTAAGACACCCACTTAGGAAAATTCAAGTAATTTTCATTCATTCTTCTGCTGTACAACCTCTTTTGGGCATGCTAGAATGGCTCAAAATGGACATAAATGTAATCGTAAAGCCTCTTTCTTTAACTCAAGGTTACACGCTGAATTTACAAACGCTGTCAGCCCAACATCCTGCAGACTTTTCAGCCTGGAAACATGTGTAGAATGCAGATGTACGGACTTTATCAGCCCCGTATGATGCCTCCCAATGTGAAAGCGATTGCATGACAAGCAAATCCAACGCCCACGCAAATAACTATTGCTTCCAGTCCCTAATGAATCACAGGCCCAGAACAGGGTCAGAAGAATAGTCATTGTGGGAAAAAAAACCAGCTCAAATGGACGGTTTCACATTCTTGCTTAGGCAAGAGCAATCAAGGAAACATTAGCTGGGGAGATTAATGACATATTTCGGTGCACAACTAACCAATATATTAATGGGGTTTTTTTTCCCCTCCTGTATTTTCACATTTTATTTCAAGTCTTGCAAAGAGAGTTGATTTTTAGCTACTTAATATTTAGTACAGAACGAAAGAGGAGACACCATCTCTCCGATACAGAAGTTAACCAACCCAACATGGAAGATGGAAAACAGCCGTATTAATACTTGCTTACTGGTATCCAAGTAGCGACTACAAATTATGGGTCAACCCAGTCAAAAAGGTGCAAGAGCTGATAAAAAGCTGCAGCAGAAGGAGCTGGGTGGGCTGGACACAAGTGTTTCAACATCTTCTGGATGCAAATAGTCTCTGCAACGAGCTGGTTATCTTCGCTGGGGCTTTAGGATACATTCTGCCGCACAGACCCCAAAGGCATTAATCAGGCACCAAAGTTTCCATGAAACTGGCCTTCAGCTGACCCGTGACACCATTTCCCTTTCCCTTTCCCACGCATCTCTGCTCTCCTGCCCACAAACATATGGTTTTATGGAGTAAGATATTTCATATCCATAATATCCACAAGCAGCTTAACCCGTTTTTTTCCAGCATCTTCCTCCAGAGGAACAAGCTTCGGGTTGAAGCTGCCATGAGCCATCTCCCATCAAAGATAAAATATTCACTTTGAACATGTTTTTTTTCCTATGTGATTATTATAACGTCATGGAGGGGAGGGCCCAATTTCAATTTTGCTTCTGCTCTTTCTGCTGCAGCAGTACTGAATTATGCAGCAAAAATGCAAAACACATCAGGGTTTCTGCAAAGGAGACTCATTGCTCTGGTGTGTGTTTCCAAAAAGGCAATACAGTCCTTTCCCCGCACCAGGCATCCGATAATAAAACTGCAGATCAATGCAAGAAACACAATCCTGGCAGGGACTGCCAAAACACCATGCTAAAGCCCCAGCCATATATTATACGATGAAAGGGAACATATGGACTTCAACCTTTACCTTCATGTAGATATCGTTAGCTAGTGTGAAAAAAAGAGAGAGAGAAAAAAAACAAAACCAAAAAAACCCCACACAAACAAAAAAATACTTTTATGCTGCTTTGATTTTTTTTTAAAAAATATTCAATAGTCTTTTTCTGAGCTGCAGAGGCAGCTTAAGACAGAAATACGTGAATAGCCGTTGCCTGATGGCTGCCCAAACTCAAGGAGGACATGGCATCAGAACTGGCTTGGAAAAAATTGCAACAGATGGTGATTTTAAGGTGACCGTGCAAGCCCCCTCTATGCACTGTCGCTAGCAGAAAGGAGGCAAAATGGGGTAAAAATGGAGCTTTCCCAGCTGGGGGGAATACACTCCATTTTTGAGCAATGGCCATAAATGCAGTTGATTCCTGAGGTCTCCTCCTGACCCCACTCTTACCAGCACACTCACCCTAAGTTATTCACATCCTTCATCTGCAAAACAGAGGCAAAGAAATTCATTTTCCAAAGAAAAGGACTTTACAGATAAAAAACGCCCTAACACCTGCAGTGTTGTTCTATGAAAATTTTCCCTGGAGAAGCTGAGGTTGGGATTTTTTTTTTCCCCTCTGTTCAGGCTGAAATGACATCAGAACCGCCCACAAGACTTTGTGAAAAAGGGTAAACCTGAACCTCCCTGTGCCCCCAAGCCAAATACCAGCGTCCAGCAGAGTGCTGCATCCCCATCCATCCGTAACACCAGGTAAAATGGAAGATTTCATCTGAAATGGAAATGGCATCTTGCTGTGCTGCATCAAACAACAGCCTTTACTTGTCCTTATTTACAGTCTGAGCCTCATCCTCGTTTCAATTCCCTTGCTGAAACATTTCTTAATAAGCCGATGCTTTCCCATTTATTAAACAAAACAAGTCATCTTGCCCATCGACCATGTCATGAAGCCACTACCCGTTTGCATGTACCATTATTGACTCTCGCCATAATTAATCCAACTATTGTACGCGTATTTATTCCCCATCCTCTTCCCTTACGCGCACAGATCGCCGCCGTGCTCCGTCTCCGCTTTCCCTTTGCACAAGCTCTACAGCTCCATCTTCACACCCATCCTCCTGCCGAGTCCTTTGTACGGACCCAGAGATCCGCCGTAACCTGGTACTATCACCCCCATCTGAGTTTTCGCTGTTTGCAAAGCTAAATTCAACGGTCTAAAAGCAGATGCAAGCAAAAAGGAACGAGCACTTTCTCCAAGACTGTCGCATCTTCCACCCTGCTCCTCGTTGTGGTGGAAACATTCCCATAAATCACATCTGCTTAAGCAAACGCAACGTACCCCAGCATCAAAGCCCGGTTTTGCCTCGCTTGCACCGAGCTTAATTATTCCTCGTTCCTTCTTTTCTACACCAAGTCTGGGTTAGTTTCCATCTGCCACGCCCAAACTTCTCATTTCTTCAAGCACTCAATGTTTGTCCCTTCTCTCCAGAGAGACAAAATGTTCGTCACCACCAAGACCCCCCGCATTTAGCATCAAATGTTAATACTGTCATGCTGCATTAAAAAAAAAAAAAAAAAAAAAAAAAGAGGCATTTTTCCACCATTTGATCCCCATTACAGCCTATGCAGAGAAACTCCCTTGCTGGAAAATTAAATTTCATAACCTAAGAGCCATTCCAGTTGTGTGGAAGGTGATGGGCCAAGCGGGCAAGTCAAATCCAGCAGAAAGCTGGTTATTCCTGGGGGGATTTTTCCAGAGCTCCAATATGGATTCAGGAATAAAAATCCTTAATTGTAGGTAACGGTAGCTGGGATCAAATACGTAGCAAAGAAGGGTTGTCTTCTGCTTGGTGCACAGCTGGGGCTCCTTGCGAGTAGGTGAACAGCACGGCAAAAGAAAATGCATTTCTGCCAGGTAAATATTAAGATTTAAACCAGGAGATTTTTATTTTGAGGCAATAACTGTCCCACTACCCTCTTCTAAACAACTTTATTCTATCAGTGATCGAACTGCAAAATAAGCCAATACATGTTAATAAAGGAAAGATCTCGTGCTGTTACTTAACACCCAGTTCTGGCCTTGAAAGGAACATGAATTGAGACAAGAAAACTACGATTATTTCTACAGAAAAATAAAATTAAAAGGCAACTTCTTTTTTCAATTCAAAGATTTTTTCCTCTGCCTTACAAAGTAATAAGAAAATAGGAAGAAGAAGAAAATAGTCTTTTTTCTTTTTAAGGAAAATTTAAGATTGTCTTTGGATAAGTATAGGATGAGTTTTACTTTCTTAATAAAAGAATGAAAACGGGGTAGGGGGAAGGAATATATACTGCTGTTTGCTTGTTTTCAAATGCCCATTTTATGGCCAGCCGCCTTCACAGAAGTTCTCGTCCCAGTATCAGGATGCCCAGCTCCCCATAGATTTTGCTTGAATGAGCAGAGCAAGGCTTTCAAGTTCTGTCTCTAGCAAAAAATAAGACTCAGGAAGCCAAACCACCCCCACTTACTTTGGGTTTTGAAAACCTGTAAGGTTTAAAAGAGCCCGCGGCAACGTGAAGCACCCCACATTCCTGGGTGCCAAAGCATGGGTCAGCGAGGCAAGCTCATCCCGCTTGCCCACGGTTATCGCCTTCCACCCGAGTTACGCACATTTAACAAATCGCCCAAGTGATTTTTCATTTTTTTCATGGGTGTCCAGGCAGGGAAACTGAGGCAGGGGGTTGTGCCACAACCCGCCCTCCATGGCATCGCCAACGTGGTCAGCGCGGCATTGCACGGTGCTGTAGCGACGGGGACGGGAACAACGTACCCAACGTCACCCAGCTACGAGGCGGGACTTTAAGGTAACGCAAGACAAGGAAAGACGCTTAAATAATAAAATCCTCACTCTAATCCTCAATGACATGCTCAACATCTTGAGCCGGTGGTGTCTCAGTCACCCAGGAGCTTTGCCATGTTCTTTATCTGCGGTTTTCTTCTTCCAGGCATCTTCTCAGACACCACTGCCCTCCAGTGATAAGTGCTGGGAGATGAAAAGCAAAAATACCTCCGAGTACCTTGGGAGACTCGGCCTTGTTATCGCCAACATTTTCCCCCCATGCCTAAAGCAATTTCCCAGTTATTTTTACCAAAAATACCCTCTGCCATGCTGCAGCCTGCGTTTCACTCTGCAGTAACGATCCCAACCCAGCTGGAAGCCGCTTCCCTCCGGCCACAAAAATAAAAGAATTCCTTGCCACCGAGCCATATTCCCATCGTGCTGGGCACGTTCCTATAGACACGGGACAAAACTTCCCTCTAATAATTGCAGAGCAGTTTTATAAAGCAGCGTTCCCCCCCCCCAGCCTTCTCAAGAGCTGTCTGCTCCTTCGCAGCTTTTCGCCGTGCTGCCTTCCCAAATTACTGCAAATCTAACTTTTCCATGCTTGCCATACTTCCGCAGCGCACGGATTTGTTTTCTTTCGGCTTTCAAGAAAACTACAGAGTTTGGCAAGAGACAAGTTTGATGGATTTATACCTTCTAGCTTTTTTTGCTTGTTCGAGATAAAAATTTAAGTAAATCCAGCAACCCCCCGCCAGCCTTATTCAAAGCATAATCATCTCTCCTGGCATCTTTCTCTGCACCATAGTCGCTTCTGACATGCCTTTAAACCATTAAAACCAGTCACCCTTCAGGTTGCGTTTCTTAAGGGATTCCCTTTCTGCTCCACCCACGAATTCCAGTTATTAAAGTTGCATTTTGGCTTAATAATTACACCAAAGACATCTACCATACACCCAAATTTTGGCACACATGTTAAGCCACTCAGAGGATTTGGGTATATTTGTGGGGGATCTCAGCACGTTCGCCGCTCGAGAAATTCTTCCCAGTTCTCCTTCCCGCTTTAGTATTCCGCAGGATAAATTATACAGAGCATACAAAGCATTAAAGAGTTTAAAGAAATTAAATACCGACAATATTCCAGGCAGATGCACAAATAGAAATTAGAATTACAAGATTCAGGACCTAATCCCTCACAACGAACAACTCAGATTTTGTTTTTAAAGAGAATTTATACACTGATTGGTCATTTAGAATCCTGGTGGTGATTTCTATCTTGGAGGATTTTATAAAAACTTCCAACCACGAGCCAAATTAAAATGAAAATAACTCAAAACTCCCATCCTATGGCGCCCGCTGGAATCAATCATGGCCCCACACTGTACTCCATCACTGCAAACCATACACCAGAAAACATAAATATTAAGATACTGATGTCCTGATCCTGTTTCACACCTCCATAGTTACCTTCTGGGCCTTTTATGTTAATTAATACTTCATCTCCTACAAATGTGTCTGTATACTGTTTGAATTTTACAGTCAAACCATCAGCTTGTAATTAATTTACTGCTACGGGGACATCGCAGGTGTACGTTTCTACGCCATTCTACGCGCCGACAAGTCTCAAAACCACAAATGCACCAAGAAAGACCATGCCAAAGGAGCGCAAAAATAAAACCCATTTAAGTCAAACAGCAGGCAAAACTTTTTTTATGCTTGATTACACCTTCAGCTTTTATTTCGCTACTGTGTTTAACTCAAATTGTACAGGAAGACTTGAATACAACATTTGCCCGCTGCTGGACCAGTCTGTGCATTTATCTGAGCTACACTTGATATATTCTCCCTGCAAAAGAGAGAAACGTTTCCAAGCCCTGAAGAGAGCAGACAGCCCCGCTCTAATGTATATAACAGTATACAATGCACCTCACATCTTAATGGACAATTTTAATGGACTCTCACTCTTCTGGAGATACAGCAGCATCTCTTGGGAGGGGAAACGCAACACGAAGCTGCTTCACGGCTCAGTGTTTTTCAGGCAAGCCATCAGCTGTGTTTTGGGACCATACGTAATTTTCTGTTCTAATTGACATTTAAACTAAACGAACAGTTATCCATTATGCTGGAACCGGACGCACGGGAGTGCGTTGCAAAACGCCTCCCCAAAACCAACGTGTGTCTCTATCAGCTCAACACCAGAGGAGGGTTCAAAGGAGCATCTTTATTTAGCCCCACAAATTCTTAAATCTGTTCATTTATGCTACAGGGAAACATTTTCCCTTGACACGACATTGTTTAAATGAGTTCATTTGTGCTAGAAGGAAACGTTTTCCCTTTATTTGAGTTTTCGGGGATTTATCCAAACTTTTACCTGAGAAGAGACCAAGCCATTCGATAACAAAGCGGATGTAATTAAGCTAATCATTGAGCAGCAATCCAAACCGTAGCTGGTGGAGGCAGCAGAGCGGGAGGTTCCTGGGGACAGCAGAGCCTGGTCCTGGTCACAGGCTCACCAGGGGGTCCCTCCAGCCTGTGCCAAATCCAGGCTTGTCCCTCCCTGGCCAGACAGCATCTCTGCTCAGCCAAACCACCAAAGCCCTGGTTGACCCTCCTGCCGTGAGCTCTGGGTACAGCCTCCACCACCTTCCCGTCAGATTTGGCTTCAAAGAGCTTATCAGGAGCACTAAAGCCACTGGCATCTCCGAAACCCCACTGGGGAGGCCAAACCTCGAATCCTGGGGTCAGTTCTGGGCCCCTCACGCCAAGAAAGCCCTTGAGGGGCTGGAGTGAGTTGAGAGAAGGGAAGGGAGCTGGGGAAGGGGCTGGAGCACAAGTGTGATGGGTCTGAGGGAGCTGGGGGTTCAGCCTGGAGAACAGGAGCTGAGGGGAGACCTTCTGATCTCTGAACTGCCTGAAAGGAGCTTGGAGCCAGGGGGGGTCGGGCTCTGCTCCCCAGGAACAAGCGCCAGGACCAGAGGAAACGGCCTCAAGTTGCGCCAGGGGAGGTTGAGGTTGGATCTTGGAACAATTTCTTCCCCAAAGGGCTGTGGGGCATTGGAACAGGCTGCCCAGGGCGGTGCTGGAGTCACCATCCCTGGAGGGGTTGGACAGACGGACATGAGGTTCTCAGGGACATGGGGCAGTGCCAGGGGTGGGTTATGGTTGGAGTCAATCTTGATGGTCTTTCCACCACAGCCAACATTGCGGCTGCAGTAGTTTGCGCAGGGCTGTGTCAGGGCAGTCCCCAAGGATGATGAGCCCACAAGCCACAGCATCAGCAGAACAGATTTGGGCACCGACTCACAAAGTCCCTTTCTTACCCAGGTATGTGACCGCCACCTGCTCCTTCCACTTCTCAAGACCCCACTGGACACAGCCAAGAGATTTGGTGTGGTTGTTCCCCCTCCTTTGTAGAATTTTGCACAAATCTTGGGCTTTGCCCCAAACGTGAGTTTGATCCAAAGACATAAGCATCCCCGTTGGTGCTTGCAGATCCCCATAATTTGGTTTTTTTAGCATCTCCTCCACATGCACATGCCCCATTTATGACTACAGGGTTGTATTAGTAACAGAACAAATATGCTCAAAGAATATCCATGAGCAAAATGTAGAAAAGCCCTATTAAAAAAAAAAGCATTCCTCATCTTTTCCAGCCGGGAGGTCACGGCAGAGGGTGAAGCTCTTTAAGAAGCCCCTTTGCCAAGCTGTTAGATATTTTCCAGGACACGCATCAACTCTGCAAGCAACCAAGTGGATATCTTAAGAAGGCTTTTTCCCCAGTGTTTCTCGTTAGTAGAGCTGCAAAGAGCGACTCGCAGACTTATTTTAGTCCTTGCTGTCTCGTTTTACTTTCATACACTTCACCGCCCAGGGGATTTTCAGTAGAGAATTACCTTTTCCATGGTACGGTTCTGACAAAAATGATACTTGCTGTGACTAAAAAGCAGCCAAATAAAGAGTGACTGTGGCCAAGCACTTTATAATACCATATATGCCCGCATCTACACAGTGCTTTTAAAAATGCAGCGGCAAGTGAGGCACGGGATCCTTTTCCTCCTCCATACCCAGTGATGTCCACAAGCTGCCATGGAAAAAATAACGCAATGCATTTGCTAGATGCTGTCTCCCTTTTATATATATATGTATATATATATATAAAAATAAATATTTTAAACATCAAAGACCTGAGAGAAAAAAGCAGTTTTTCAGGACCTTGCCTGGGAGCACAGCTATAGGTTTAAAGTTTCTATGCGATCCCATTTTCAGGGATTTGTCACCAGAGCAGGCAGAAGGTGGGTTATACAGTAACCTGGCAGCTGCCCGAAAATGTCTCTGCCTGTGGTTTAGTCCCCCCAAGGGAGGCACCGAAAGCCTCATGACTTGAGGCATTTAAAAATAGGCAGAAGGAAGAATTTGCGATGACGCCGCTGGGAACAAGCCCACGTCAGCCGGGGACGGGCAGCGGCAGCTTGTCCCCATCCCGGGTCCGATCCTGCCCCCGGCGACCACATCGTCACCCCCTGCCCGGTGTCAGTACGAGGTGCTGAGACCCGGCAGGTGATGCATGAGCCTTTAGTCATGACGGCGACGGTCAGGTTTGGGATGTCATGACACGGTCTCGTAGGCTTTCCTCGCTGCAAAACCCAGCAATAAAATAGTGAAGCCAAATATTCCAAGTTTTCATTGAAAACCACCCAGAAAATTTTTAATTCTGCTGCCTTATCCTTTTTCACTAGAGCCAGGGATCATATTAAATAATCTATTTTTTTAAAAAATTTCATATATTTATATATAAATAAATATACGTTCTATATAAATAAATATACCTTCTATATTTTTTGCTGGAGGTGGAAGGCAAAGCTCAGTTGAGCTACTTTTGGTGTGCTGCTCTAGCACTGATGCTGTTCTGCCTGCGAGGAGGAGCTGAACAGATACGATGGAAAAGGCAGCATCAGTCACCAGGGCTGCTGGTGACAGACACACAGACGGATGCCCGGCCGTACCCGGCAGAGAGGTGCCATCCTTCGCCCTTCGGGAACATGATTTCCCCGCGTTGCAGCTCAATTTTCAGGTCTCCCATGAGCCAAAGGAAAGCAATGCCCAGGGAAGGAAGGAGCGGTTACTTCAGCCCATTAAAAATTAAAAGGAGGGAAATGGTTTCAATTGATTAACCATAAACATTTGCTCCTTTCTTTCTCTAAAATCCTTCCGCTTCTTTTACTGACCTCAGCCCTCTCGAGGGACCCGGTGACCCGTGCCGTACCTTTTCCTACAGCATGCAGCACCCCATATGTCTCCAAATTTCACTCAATATCGTTCACAGCTTCATGCCACAGACTACGTTGCTCCATCCAAGTAATTAGAGCAGAGACTGACCAAGCAAAGTGTCCATCTCACATTTCAGTCACTCCCTCTGCGACGTTTTCCAGCTATCCCCAAGTTAAACAACACCTGGTCAAACTTCTTCCTATTTTCCTCTCTCTTTGGGCCAGCAACGCACTACGGACACTGCAAGCAACGAGACCAGCGTTAATTGTTCCTATGTCAATATAATTTAATCTAATAAAATCTTTACAATCTTCAGTGTCGATCACCCAAGGATGAAGCATCCAAGGAACGTATGGTCGCAGCGCACCGGGAGCAGGTCCATGATGGGTAAATGAGGGAAGAGAGGCATTTTTTAGGGTAGTAATTAATGTTAAAATTACTGCTGCCCCTCTACCCTTCCTCTGAGTTTTGGAAAGCGATGCTGATTCTTACCGAGTTATCTCTAAACAGAAATAGCGGACACCCAGAGGACTCGGAGGTGGCTTAAGCGAGCAAGTTTTGCTATTTAAGGCATAGCTGCTTAGTGGTATCAAATATTAGACGAGCTATAGACCCAAAATGTCCTTTCCTTAGCTTAAAGGCTGTCCTTAACCTCACTGAAGTGTTAGACGTTTGCAGCAGGTTACGCATTCACCTCCAACAGTTAAAAAAAAAAAAAAAATTGACAAATGCTCATTTTCCAGCCTCCCGAAGCCCCGAGGGACGGTGGTTACAGGTACCGGGGAAGCAGTTGGGTTGTTTTTCAGATGGAGGCCGAACGCAGGATCGATATTGCTTTAGCGGCTGGCGGATGATGAGATCATGTCTAAATTAATGCAACTCAGCCACCCACTGGGAGCTGAGTTCCCAGAAAGGGGCTGGGGGAGGACGGGCTCAGCCCCAGCTGCTCAGGAGGGACATGCTAAGGGTTGGTTGGACCAAACCATGGGTGAAATCTTCAACGGCCCAGCCCTCCCCAGCTCCTGGGGTGGTGGACATGGCCGCGGCAGGCAAGCCATAAGCCAAAACTGGGATATCCGGGAGGGAGAAGTGATGGAGAAGCACGAGGGATCCCTTTGCTTTAGGCTGGAGCGACCCAAGCAGCCCAGTCCAGCTTTGAAGATGACCTCTCCTTGAGTTTTGGACTAGAGATGCCTCGCATTGCCCAGTTTTTACCCTCTGTGTGGTCAGTCCTGGCCTGAGCGGTACCCAAAACCCATGAGATGGCTTGAACCTGCCATCAAACACCAGCTTATCACAAGCGTCGGAGCCAGGAGATGCAAGAAGTTGAGAGCATCTGCTCCAATAAACACCCGCTTATCACAAGCATCGGAGCCAGGAGATGCAAGAAGCTGAGAGCATCTGCTCCAATCCTCCATCCACAGTACCGTATAGACCACCTGCAGCCTTTAATACTGAGTTTAATCACCACGGCTGAACACGCACTTTCAACAACACATCCCCAACACCTCCAAGAAGGTGGAAAGGGGAAAAATGATGGATTTACTCCAGGATTTCACCCCAAAAAACACCTGCAGCACAACTAGGCCAGGGCTGTGAAGCTGAAACCACAATACACCCCAATATCTCACCTCAAACATTAGACCCCACTGCCATCTTGTGGCAAACACTTCCCAAAATAAAGTAAAAGAGGGGAAAACCCCTTAAAAAGCTGCAGATAGAGTTAGCTGGTGCAGCAAGGAAGGATGGGTCTGTTATTGGGAACAGGGTGGGGAATCTCATAGTTCCTCTTAAAGGATGCTGAGGCTGAATCTATAACGCTATGCCAGATACAAACGGGCACGGCAAAAACACAGAGACAGGACAGTCCAAACCAAATTTGCAAAGCTGAGGATATAATCGCATGCAAAAAAATGCAATTGCTTGTATGGCCACGACTGCCTTTTAGTCATGGCTCTGGCGCATTAATACCAACAAAGATTTAGTCGCTATTTCAAAACAAGTAACAGTTTCCAAAGTAATTTTGCATTGCCCTGGTTTGAATACGGCTTGTTGACTCCAATAAGCAGGATTAAGCTGGAATTAGATATTGCACCTCTGAATTAAAGAATGCATTTGCTGGAATTTACTGACAGGACGATTTAAAAGACTGGGATTATAGCTCACGTCGATCATTCGCGTGGCACGAAGCATCTTTGGATGCTGAAAACCTGCAGATTAGCACCCCTCGGGTTTTCAAATAGCCCCTCGCTGCAGAAACAAGGCAGTTTTGAAAATCCCCGGGGTCCTTATCTGGTTTTTAGTCCCAGTCAAGTGCTCCGAGTGCACCTCGGCATTTACTTTTTGCATCATTTATCGTCTCCAGCGCTCGCGCCGTGGCAGAGCCTTTGCTTAGCAACTGGGGATCTCTTCCTAGGAACCGCTTTCCCAGGCATTAGCAAAGTGCCTCGATTGCTGTATCATCCCATCCCGCTAGAAAAAAAACAACAACAAATTGGTTTTTTCCTCCTTTATGTTGCAATAAGCACCTGCCGGATGCGGTGCCAGACAATGTCAAACCTGCGTATGATCCGAAACGCTTATCGGGTTTAGGTACAAGTGAATAAAAACTCACTGAACAAACAAATTCATGAGTCATTTATAATAAGTGTGTTTCTTTCCTCTACACAAGTCTCTGCTAGCAGTAACGAATCGAGAAAATACCAGGGAAGAATTATATTTTGAAAAACAGACACAGACAGTGGCAGTGTCCTGACTATTTGGAAAGAAAATCTGATTTATAACAACTCTATACACCCGACTATCTACACAGCAATACTTTCTTCCATTAAAATCTATACAACTAAGTTATCGGGAGGGATAAGGGCATAAAAACGTACTTTCAGACAAAAGGTAACGCATCTTTCAACACCTTTCTGGTTTTGCAGCCGCTTTCTTTGGATCTTTGCAAGACTTCACAGCTTTGACACCTTACAGGGGTGGGTTACAAGAGACACAACATACTGCCAGACACAAACTCTGGGATTTAACTCCTTTTGGAGTTTCTATTGTCTCATTTACTAGTTTCAACTTCTTCAGAGTTTAAGTATCGGTGTACATTACAGAGAAGCTTGCCCTAAATAAAATCAATTACACTGTCAATAGCTATATCTGTATCTTCAGAGATGAAAAAGCATTTGAAGGTTGATCCCAGACCTGGATTAAAAGATTTCTATCAGCATTAATTTAAGATCAACATGCAAAACAGTCAGGTCTAAACACCGTCTTGGTGTTTTCATGGTCTGGAAGTTGTCTCCGGGTTTTAGAAAAGAGGTATTACCCATCTCCAACCTCTCAGGGAGCTGCAGACTTGCGGGATGAACAGTTTAGATGATGCTGTCAGCTGCTGTCACTAAAACACAAGCAGGAGACTGTTAGAGGTCTATAAGCTACCTCCATAAATAAATTAGCCAAAACGCTGTCAGCGGTTTTTAAGCCGAAAGAGCCAGAGAAACCCAAAGGCAACTGGCACCAGACAGGCCCACTTGTGCCTCTGCTCAGTATCGGGAACCAAAAAACCTCATCATCCTCTTGGCACAGCCCGACTGCAGCAAAGCCTTCACCCCCCGCACCCGGGATGCCGGAGCCGCGACTGGATCGATGGGTGAGACGGTTGTTTAACCCACTGGCGGGGATCGAAAGAAAAAGAGGCAGGTTGTGTGTACAGCGTGTTCGGTACAGCGTGCGGCTGCCCGTCACTCCTTCCAGCAATGAGTCGGTAGAAGAATTAAGCAAACCGTAATTAAACTCACGGAGCAACCCCAAACTGGCTTGGTTACCATCGTCATGGCTACCACGAGCGAGGCTGAGGGACGGGAAGATGCCGGGGACGAAGTGCCAGCCCGGAGGGGCGATGGGAGGTGCCCGCAGGCCCCACCAAGACTTTTTGCTGCGGCTGAAACAACACGCGAGTGATGGGAACGATGCAGGACGGGGCAAACGACCTTCACAGCATCACACAGATACAGCATTTTCTGGTGCTGGCCTGCCAGCCCAAGCTGGTAATAGCCAGCAAAGTCTTAGGTGAGGATTAAACCTCCCTAGAGCTGTGAGCAGGTTTAATTACTCTTAAGTGAGTTGTTCCACATGGGTGGGCACCAAGGCCCCTGCCGTTACTGCAGGTGCCAGGTCGCTGTCGCCTTCCCCTGCGGTAGCCTGAGGCTTAGGACGATCACAGCATTCAAAAAAAAAAAAAGAGATAAAGAGCAACAGCAAAGGAAAAAGTTGGACCAGGGTTTCCTCTCCAGCTGCAATTTGCCGCCTCTGCTTTGTGCAGGGGGTGTGAAGGGATGCGCTAACCCCGCAAAGGATGGGCTGACACACTCTGCCTGCGTGGCCGGCAGTCGCACACCTCTCTGGGCACGGCGGTTTATTAAATCACCCCATACAGTCGGGAAAAAATAATACATTTTTTAAAAGCCCAAAGCCAACAGCTTCCCATCTTTAAAGGAGTAACGGTCTCATTAGCGAAGGGCAGGGAGGAAAGGGCAGGAGTTTGGTCTGGGTGATGGCAAGGTACATTTTAGAAGCTTGAGGAGAGTGGTGCGAGCCCCCACCCAAATACACCCGGCTACGAGAAACGTTGTCAGGAATGATTTGGCTGAAATAAATCGCTACGCTCAGAAGAAACGAGACTGTCTCTCACTTAGCGAGCGCCAGTGACGGCTTCTGCCGAAAGGAGGGTGACGCTGGGTCCCCTGCGCTGCGGTCGCACCGAACTCCACACGCTCCCACTGCAACTTCTCCGTCACGCTGAAAATAAATATCCCCGGGAGCCCGAGCGGCACCGCGCTCCCCCATTTTCACACCGTGCGTTGAGGCAAGAGGGTCATGCACTTGAGATTCCCCAGGACCCTAAGTTGAGTGATGCAGACCCTGCATCCCACCCCCCCCCCCAAAAAAAAAAAAAAAACACACCAAACCAAACCAAAACCCCACAAAAACTAAACACCAAAACCCCACAAAAACTAAACACCAAAAACCCAACTGTCCCTAGGTGCCTGACACCGGCACAGAGGGATAACCGGAGGCAAAGCACCACTGCAAAGCCCACGGGTGGAGGAGCGTGGGCTTTAGTTTTTGGGGAGCACGTTGGGAGGATGAGGTGAGGAAAGGGGGGGTCAGGGGGGCAGCACCTGCCCCGGGGATGGGGGTGCCGGCTCCCTCAGCCCGGAGCTGCTTCTCGGGGAGCGGCCAAACAACTTCCCGGCCCCGCTGCAAACTTTTCCCAGCGCCGGGGGAGGCACCGCCGCCTCCCGGCCGAGCATCCCCCCGGGGATGGGGAAGGGAAGCGGGGGGCCGGGCTGCCGGTAATGGGTTATCCGATCCCCAGCCGGCTGAAAGCCCCTAATGTCCCCGGCGCTTCCTCCACCCCCCCCCCCGCCCCGGGCACAATCGATGCCGCTTCTCCGGGGAGCCGAGGCGGGGGGAATGCGCTGGTCCCGCCGCCTCCATCCCTCCCCGGCCACCCCACTCGGTTTTTTGGAAGGGAAAAGGGGGTGCCCATCCCTACCTCTCGGCCTTGGTGAACTTGCGGAAAGCCTGGCGGAGGTCGTGGAAGGAGCGGTAGGTCTGCGGCTCGGCCGAGATGCCCTGAGCCCGGGTGGTGCGGGGGCCGATGTGCGGGCTGGGGGCCGGCAGCACCGACTGGCATTTGTGCAGCCGCCGCCGCAGCTCCTGGATCTCCTCGTCCTTCTCCCCTAAACGCCGCTCCAGCTCCTTGATCCGCTCCTCCTTCAGCAGCAGCAGCTTGGTGAAGTCCCCCTCCAGCTCGGTCATTTTGGGGGTAACCCCCCCCCTCCCCCCCGGCGTTAGCGCTGAGCCGGTCCCGGGTCGGGGCGGGCGGTTCTCATGGAGCAGCGGCCGGATCCGCTCCCCGGGAGAGGGGCGGGGGGGGCGGCTCCTGCCCGCCCCGGGTCAGGGCAGCGGCTCCGGCATCCCCGAACGCTGCCCCGAGCTCCGCCGGCAGCCGGCGAGCGGGAAAAAAAAATTCAAAACCGTCCCCCCCCCCAAAAAAAAAAGCCAAAAAGAAAAAAAGAAGGGGAAAGGGGCGGAAGAAAAAAAAATAGAAGAAAAGGGGAAAGAGCTTTTGTGCCACTCTGCAAGGCTGAGATCCTGGAAATAGCAACAATTACCATGTGATCGGAGGGTGACGCAGCTCCTTGTAACTGGAGCCGAAGACTTGGGATTCAAACAAGAGCACTTCATAAATATTCAATTGCTTTCTGCTAATGAGCCACGCGGAGCCGCCCCCCGCCCCGCCCGGCAGCCACGCCCGCCCGCCCCCCCTTCCCCGCTCCCGGGAGCTCCGCGTCCCACCCCCCGGCTCACCCCGCAGCTCCCGCTCCCCTCCTCGGCACCCCAATCCGTCCCGGGTAACCCACATCTGGGCATCCGCATGCCTGGGTACCCCCATCCATCCCCGCTGCATCCCACGCCCCCGGGTACCCGACCTCTGTCCTTGCCAGGGCACCCTACATCCCAGCCCTACATCCCTCCCTGCCAGGACATCCCATATCCCCCCCACTCTGGGGTACCTCACATCCCACCGAGCATCTTTCCGCCCCTCTTGGGCACCTCACATCCCACCCAGCCTCTTTTCCCCCTGTCTCGGGCACCCGCATCCCTTCCCACCAGGGCACCTTGTTCCCCCCCAGATGCCCAAACATCCCTGACCTCCAGATCACCCCAGATAACTGCCACACCCCCCCCACCCTGTGGGAGACCCAGCTTGCCCACACATCCCCTATTATCCCCAATCGCAGCATGCACAGACAAGCTGCACCCCATGCCATGGAGGAGCAGAGCCCATCACCGGGCACGCAGACACCAAGGCACCTTGGTGGCACCTGGTCCCACAGAAGGGACCCTGGCTGGGGAGGGCAGGCAGCCTGGGTGCTTGCCAGCAGCTCTGAGGAGGCAGGAATTCACCCTTCCTGGACTTATTTGGAAGAGCCCATCAGGCACATGAATTTTTAATGCTGGCGGGCAAAGGGCACCATCAGCTCCCCTATCACATTTCCCTCCCAAACCACCCTCACTCCTAGGAGCCCCTTGCTTGCAGGCACAAAGGGGGGACCTGGTCCACCCCCAGGGTCCCCATCCCAACCTGGGGCAGCTTGTCCCCTGGCTTTGGGCTCACAGACCTGCTGGAGCAGAGCAAGGAGGAGGCAAAGCACCTGAGCTGGGCTCAGGGGACGAGGCTGTAGAGGTGGGGGGGAAAAAAAAAGAAAAAAAAAATTAAAAAATAAAATAAATTTTTTAAAAAGTCAATCAGCCTTTCTTTTAATGAGCTGAGGTGCCGGGGTGGTTTCCCACACTAATATCTGTCCCTCCAGCCTTTCAGGTGTGGTTGGAAACCTGCGGGGTCAGAGCTGCTCCCGGTTCCCATCCTCAGCCCAGGAGCATCCCTGGGGCCAAGGCAGCTGGGCAGGGCTGAGGAGGCGAGAGCTGGGGGCTGGTGGCAGAGATAACAAGAAAAAAGATTAGTAATAATTGCAATTTGCTTTATGGAAAGGCAGAGAGCGCCATCTCGTGTAGGAAACCGTCGGTAAAGACAGACAGACGGACCCTCCGCACTGTCACAGAAGGGAACTCATGGCCACGCACTGATGCTCAGCACCTTCATGGTACATTTCCACCCTGAAATCTTGCTGCTTAGAAAAGAAAAAGCCTCATTTTAAGGAAGCCAGGAGCACCATCCCTGCACTCCTCAGGGCTCTTGCAAAACTACTTGCTGCTGAGGAGCTAGGGAAAGAAATGCATGAGAAAATACGTAATTTCCTTAAAAAACAATGAAGCAGTCATATTTCACCTATGTCAAACCAGACTTTTCAGGGTTATGGTTTAAACTCACTGCTTATTATTAATATTCAAGGACTGCCTATAAGCTTTGGCCTCCACGCAGAAGACAGGAACCAGGATAAATACTGAAATAACCACAATTTAAAGAGAGATGGTAACTGAGCAACACGAGTGCTTCATACCAGAGTTGTGTACACTTATAACGGGGTTTTAGTTGGAGGTGGAAGTGGTTCCCTGTCCCGGGGAACATCAGGATCACCTGTATGCAATGGCACGACACTCTCCTGCATGTGACAGGGAAGGTCCCTCCCAAGGTCCCTGGGGTCTCTGAAAGCCCCAGTCCCTGAGATCCAGGACTCCTGGAGAATTTCAGCATCTCATAACTGCAGAAATAACTTCCCACTTCCACAACTGCCAAGACACACTTCACTGATTGCCAAGACCAACCTGGAAGCATCACCAGAAACCCAGCAGAATACGTGTAAAAAAACCCAAACCCCAAATATACTCAAATCAAGTATGTTTGACGAACAAGGAGAGCAAATCTATAGGGGTTTAGCACTCGTATTGGCCGTGCTGCTGCCATTCCCCATCCCTGTTTCTTTCCTGACCAAGGAAAGCAGAGAATGGGCAGCAGATCCGCAGGGACCTCCAACAAGCAGCAGTCAAAGACCATTCCCAAATATATTTTTACCTTTTTGCCCTACCACAGTCACGTGTGCATCAGAAGAAGGATGCAGCTTTCCCCAAAGAGGTTTTTAAAAAGCAGATCAACACTTTTTTTACTGGAACTGTGCAATTCCATGTTTCTAACCCAACAGCGGCACTTCTGGGTTCGAGTTGTTTTGCAGAACTGGGGGCCAGCGGTGCAATGAGAAAACTCCAAGAATACTGACAATTAAGTATAATTATATATTTACTGTGAATTAAAACAACAGCTATGATCTTGTCATCACCACCATGCACTGACAGGCTCTCCAGTCTTCACCGCTACATCACTGGACCCCAAGTACAGACACTGCCTATCACTGTTTCTTTTGATAGGTGGAGTTTTTGCTTAAAATAAATAAAATCCCTGGAGGAGAGGACAGCTGAAGCAGGTCCCAACCTGCCTTCTTGCCTACACTACCTCCATTTTAAGTATATGAGCAGTCCAGCATGTGATCATTATTAATATCCATCTGGCTTCAGTTGCTTGGGAGTCACAGCAGGGAAAACACAGTCATCTACTTGAGATCTAGATTAAGGTCTATATATATTTATATATATATATGTATATATAAATATATATAAAATATGTACATGCCACTAAGAAAAGACAGTGAATTGAACCCGTGAGCTTACTGACAGCCACAGCAAGTCGACGGGGAGCGTTACCAATTTTACAACCAGCAACTGCTGCGGCTCCAAGGTCAGCTCCTGGGGAAACCCAAATAAGAGTCCTCAGTCTCTACATCAAGCCAAAGTCACCCCCAGCATCCATCGGCCCTTCCAGGAACACACTTGGTGCCGTGTCTGGATTTAGCTCAAAGCAACTGAGGTTTTATCTAAAGACGAGCATCTAAAAAGCACAGAGATAAAACACGCCCTGCAACAGAGCTAGAGCAAAAAGAATTAAGTTGCTGCGTAGGGCCAGACGTCGTAATTGACTTTGACCCTCTTAAGCCCTCCAGACATCCCGTATGTATGAAAAACTGGGCAGGGAGCAACGCAGCCAGCGACCTCGCAGCAACGAGAGGATTCAGCATCATCCCACCTTCTCAGGTGCCAAAGGTTCTGTACCTGCCCTGCCTTTCCTGAAAATTTGCCCGGTAGTTGCAGAAAATACAGCACAGCCAGTCCCGTTTATTCTGGGTAATCTCAAGTATTAGCATTTTTAAGATGGGGCAGTTGCAGCTATTGCCAATGGTAAGGATGGGGGTAAAAAAACCCAACTAGTTGCAGCCCAGGTAGCTCCTGCAGGACTTGGCGAAGAGTTTTACAACCACTTAATTATCGGTGCCTTTTATTAGCACTTCTTAAAAATGCAGCTTTTTGAGTCTGGCTCGTGATACCCTGAGGGATTACAGTTTATCCAAGGAAAGAGCGTGATCCCATCTATAACAAAGGGTGACGCTTTGCCGAATACACCAGTCTCAGAGCATCCTGAAGCAGCAAGTCCCTGCGTTCCCACGACTAACGTTCCCCGAACACGGGTGAACACGCACAGTGACAAATTTCACGTACAAAGGAGGCAAAACTCAACCTGCAGCTGGCAGTAACCCTGTTGGCTTTGGCCAGAGTCTGCCAGAGCTTATTTTCTTGGCTCCCAGCATCTTTTCTGTTACGAAGCACTATAGAAAACAGCTTACAGAGAGCAGATATGTAAAATATGCCAGCTATCGAACCCAGGAAGGATCAACGCCTTCATTCCTCATTCAAGCCCCTTCTAACAAAGGCAGATAGATCACTTTGCAAGCCTTGAGCACGCAGACATTACTCAGACTGCAGCTGTAATTACCCCGCTGGAGGCCGTGCCAGCTACCCCTTAGTGTAACTTTAACAGAGTATCAAAGGTGATGCTGGATTTTTATAAAAATCAATACCCTGGCTCTTATTCTGCCTGTACAGCCCCCACCATTTCTCTTTTAAACTCACTTTTGCAAGCAAAGAGCCTCTGCAGCAATAGAGCGGATTTGAGGTCGCAGCGCTGTGGGCTTTGGAGGAGCCATGTGGAGTCAGTAATCCCCTCCCATGTTAAAAAAAAATAAAAATAATAATTTTTAAAAAAATCAGTATTTATGTTTTATTTAGACAGTGACAAAACTCTATATGTATTTTTCCCCCCTCTCAACTTTTGCAGCAGCTTCCTAAGGGATGCAGCTGTGTTAGGGACCAGACAATACAGATGCAGCACCAGGTAGGACCTTAAGATATTTAAAGGGGTTTACACTTGCATCTATAGATGAAAAGTGGATTTTTTTGTTTGGGCTTTGGCTTTTCTTTTTTTTTTGCTAAATCACCCCAGGGAACAAGTGGGATGCCAAAAGCAGGCTGGTATCAGATCGAGTGCTAATTGAATTCGGATAGGGGGATCCAGGCAATTTTTTGCTTTCTTCCAGGTTTTCCTTCTGATCATTTTTTTCTTATCATGCACAAGGTAAGGTGTTGTGGGAGGGCATTTTAAGATTCCAGAGAGGAGGGATTAATTTTGTGCCATTTCCATCTTCAGTGAATGTCATTTTAGTCCCTGTTTCACTGGGTAATTTAATAAACTGTGTCACCTCCTCAGTGTCTAATTTACTAACAGCTACGAGGCCTTTTCTCCACGCAATAACTCCCCAAATGGGAAGCAGAAAGCATCCAAGCAGTTTTCTTTGCGTGGGGAAATGCAAAAGAGTTATTTATATTTAAAAAACCCCAAACAAACAACAAAAAAAATCAGCCTTCTCAGTTCCCCAGCAGCTGATGCTATGGAGCAGTCTGCGTGCTGAGCTCCTTGCAGAGCTTCTTACAGTTTTTCTTGCTCCTGACACCTTACAAAATTTCATTAGCTCATGGAAATACAGTGATGTCCCACATTAAATATTTCCCTCGCATTCATAAGCTGGAAATATTTCCCTGCATTCTTCTACTCTTGCTTTTTGGCACATCTTCTCATGTTGCTGGTGACTTATTGTTTTGTATACGGTCCCATAGTTTACATTTCTTCTTGTATTAATATCAATTAAAAATCATCAGGAGTGCGTCACAAGCAGGATGTCATTTGCCTTAACTTAAGGAAAAATAGGAAGCCAAAGATATTTATTGGAATACATTGGTATCATCACGTACATGCTCTTATTGCCAAGCTCTCACTGCAAAAGCTCAACAGCAGAGGATACAGACTGCAAGGAGCACTTTGCTTTTTAATATTGAGAAGGTAAAAAAAAAAAATTAAACTGCACGAGCGAGACCTGTAGGGGCTAAAATACCCAGCATCCAAATTTAGATGCTCTGAACATCTACGCCTGAATTCCTGCTGCCTTTTTTTTTTTTTTTTTAATTTTTTAATCCTCTCTCTACTATCGCAGAAGAGTTTCCCTCTCTGCACTTGTGGTTCTCGAGGCTGTGTCCTCACTATCATTCTGCATGGGGTAATTTTTGCAAAATGCTGAACATGCAGAAAAACCTGGGAGCTTTGTCATCACTCAAAAAAAAAAAAAAGTCACTTTCTGCCAGGCTTGTGTCCCTCTCTCACATTTAAATAGAAGATCATGGCGTTATAACTCCCTTTTTATCATCTATTACAAATTTAGGTGCAGGCTTTACTGAACTAAATGTCTTTTCTGTACAGATTTTTAAAAACAGAACTAAAAAATTAAAAGTAATCATAAACGGGTAATAAAAATCCCTTCCATGTGGGGAGCAAAGGAGAACAACTTCAAGAGCTGTAGGAATTCAAGCCTGACAATATACATTTTTCTGCTATGAGACCCATTGCAGCACTTTCTTGTTCTTGCAAAGCCATAGGAATGAAAGAACCTTCGCGATCGCTTGCTTCTCCATCCAAAAAAATACGTTATTCTCTCCAAAAATGAGCTGCCACGCTTGGTAGTTGCATTTCCCCAGCATGAGCAACATGGCCTGCAAATGGCATTGCTGTGGAATAGGGTTCTGACACACGGAAAGTGTTCAATCCCAAATATTACATCCCAATGTCTCCTTCTCCCGAGACAAAGGGGAAAACACACACAGTAAGAAGAGTTAAGTTCTCAATAACGTGGCTTCTCCAAGGTTCCTGATGGAAAAATGACACAACTGACCAAAATCTTCTGACTTCATGCAACGTGTTACCACGTTGAGCAGTGACCGTGCCCTTCACTTCTCTCGAACCAACCAAGTGGTTCCCAGGTGAGCGCTCTGAGGCACCTTCCATGCTTTTCCAGAAAAAAAACAGTTCCAGATCTCAAACATTTCCATCTCCTTTCATTGCATGGTGGTGCTCTCAAGATGAGCAAAATAACCTTATTTTCTTCTAGATAAGAGACCTACATCATCCAACCATCACCATGGAAAGAGTCACTAATTTCTGTTTTGTCTCCTTTCTGAAGTACTGTCGATACAGACTGGAAATGTAGTCAAGATCAATACGCTTGGCACTTTTAAAAGCAAAACCTCCGACATCAAGAAAACAACAGGTAATAAGGTACAGCAGTCAGAGGCTTCTGTGTTTGCCACCACGCAGATGATCGAAGGTTACCTGAGGGTCCACCTATCACTCCTAAAACATTTTGTTACTTCCACTAGTATGTCGCCGAAGAGACATGAGATCAGAAGGTTTTAGGGTCTTTTCAGGGAAACTGGTACAGACACCCAGTCTTACAACCACAGCTCAGGCTGAAGGCACCAAGGTTGCTGTCCCTGGCCCAGCCCCACTCCCAGTAGGGTCAATGTTGGATGGTCAACGTTGCAGCTACAGCAGGTTGTTCATGGCAAGTCAGGGAATCTCCGTCTCAAGAATGGATACGTACGGAGGTGCATTTTTGTGGTGAGAAAAAACAAACATAATTCTCCCAGTCTGATGTGGGAATAAATCAAGAGAACAGGACCTAAGAACGACCACTGAAGGTGGGGAAAGGGATTGGAGATCTGGAAGAGGATGTCCCCTTACATGACCAAATCTACCACTGCTGATACTGCTAATGTTGCCTACACTTGACAAACAGCAAAAGAAGCAGCTTGAAGGAGAAACTCAAGACTTTCAGTAGCTTTAACACAAAGTGGCCGCGCCATGGGCTGCAACAAAAGAGGCACGAAAGAGTTTCCCAAGCCAACAGGACACAAAGCAGAGCTCTGCTCCAAAGTAATCTCCCTGGGCACTGACAAGGTGCATCACAGCCCTTGCATCAACGGCTTCGTTTTCCAAAGGACTAAGCCCAGGCTTAACATTCTCCAGTATGCTGCAGACCATCAGCAGCCAAGGAATAAAGCGCCTTCATCCTTTCTGCTCTGTGCATCGTGTCATGCCTGATAACATCAGTGTCAGAGAGCGAGGTCCAGCAGCACAACACAGCTGCTGACAGCCAACCGGCCAACCGCAAATAAAGCCACCGATGGTCTATTTGGAGACAGAAACATTTCTGTAAAATGCTCAGCGTCTCACCTGTGACAAACCTAAAAAGCTTTCTGCTCCTTGCAGTCATGTTCAAGTGCCAAAATAAAACCAGCGTGCTTAGCGTGACAACCGATGGTTATCTTGGGAAGATGACACCAGGCCTGACCACAAAAGGCTGCTCTTCCTGAGCACCCTCTGTGTTTATATTTGATTGACTCCAAAACCAGGCTTCCGCTGTGGCTGCGGGTATTTGTGGAAGGCTACTTTGAGATATAATCCAACTTTTCCTTCCTGATAGTCTGCTAATCTCTCCCCTTTGAACATAGCACTAGAGATGACAACTCCAATGTAAACAGCAAGAATAAACTCAGTCGAGATGTCAAAAATGGCTCTTTAAAATTAGGAAGGTGACAAAGTGGTTGGAAAAACGACCGTTGCCTGTTTTGCTATAAAGGGAACTTTCAGCAGCAGTAACACCAAATGTGAGCTGGTCCTGGGCCAAAAATGCATCTATGGGATCTGTATATAATTTTGAGTGATGACCGTAGGGACAGCAAGGACCTCCAATCACAGCCCTGGACTCCGTGTTTATTCGCCCACAAATGACTCCTGCATTGTGCTATGCTGACTTTAAAACACCCCTCAAAAGTTGCTTTCATGAAGTGGCAACACGTGCAGTCACTCTAGCTTGGCACCACCCCATCGCCAAGCGATCCCACCAGGCTCCAGCTGGATCACTGGGGTAGGGGTCTCCAGCCCAGACCCATTCCCGGCGTGGCCAACTCCACCATAGGCTGCTCAGGGCCATGTCTGGGTGCATCAGGGCAGTCCCTAAGGATCATAAAATCACAGAATAGTTTGGATTGGGAGGGACATTCACAGCTCATCCAGTGCCCCCCCTGCCATGAGCAGGGACATCTGCACCAGCTCAGGTTGCTCAGAGCCCCGTCCAGCCTGGCCTGGGATGTCTCCAGGGATGGTTCATCCACCACTTCTCTGGCCAACCTGGGCCAGGCTCTCACCACCCTCAGGGCCAACAATTTCTTCCTTATGTCCAGCCTGAATCTCCCTCCTTTAGTTTAAAACCATCACCCCTTGTCCTATCGCAACAGGCCCTGCTCAAAAGTCTGTCCCCATCTTTCTTATGGGCCACTTTTAAGTACAGAAAGGCCACAACAAGGTCTCCCCGGAGCTTCTCTTCTCCAGCTGAACACCCCAACCCTCTCAGCCTGTCCTCCCAGCAGAGCTGGTCCAGCCTCGGATCATTTCTGGGGCTCCTCTGGCCCCTCTCCAGCAGGTCCGTGTCTGTCCTGTGCTGAGGACCCCAGAGCAGGCCCAGCACTGCAGGGGGGGTCTCACCAGAGTGGAGCAGAGGGGCAGGATCCCCCCAAACCTGCTGCCCACGCTGTGGGGATGCAGCCCAGGGCACCAGTGGCTTCTGGGCTGCAAGTGCATGTTGCCAGCTCATGTCCCATCTCTCACCCACCCATTACTCCCAAGCCCTTCTCCTGGGGGCTGCTCTCCATCCCTCCACCCCCAGCCTGGATTGATACCAGGTCTTGCCCTGACCCAGGTGCAGACCCACTTGGCCTTGTTGAACCTCATAAGGACAAGAAAAAAAAAAAAAAAATAAATAAAAAGGGGAACCCCCCACTGCTGAGGGCCCTGCCCCAGGGATGCTCTTCCAGGGGTCTCCCCATCCATCAACAAGGTTATTTTCAGACCCCAGACACAGCCCTGTTCCTCACTTTGCTACCGCAGCCCAGCTCCTGGACACCACAGCCATTAACTCCATTATTTGTCACCGTTATTATTTTTTTATTAGTTGGTTCACAACCTGCTTTTTTTAGGACACCATATGAGCATCAGCTGCTTTGCAGACACACTGAGAATATTTGGCTTTATGAGACCAGCCAGCACCCTGAGACATCCCCATCACGTGCTGTTTTGTGAAGCTTTTTAACTTTTACATCTTTATATCAATATTTAGGTGTTTGAGATGTACTGTTTATTTCCTTTTCTTCCAGCAAAGCTCACATTCTGGGAGAACATCCTGTAGCTTCCTAGTCTTTATTTAGATTTCCACAGCATTTTAACAATAATAATGTAATTTCCCAGCAGAGTTGTCAACATCAATCTCTGACTGTGAGAAATTAATACACTGAGTATCTGTGTTCCTCTCCAGTTCAGTTTTGCAAGTATTTTCACCTTGTTTCCCTTAAGGACTCTGTGCTTTCTAAATATATTCCCATTTTAAAATCCCAATTAACTGTACATTCAGCATCTATGCCCTTTGCTCTTGGTAGAGAAATTATTCAAAGAAGAGAGATCCTTAGCTGCCTGCAAACTCTTCCAACACAAATTTTCATCAAATTTTCCTTAGAAACAGGCGCTTTTAATGATTAAGTACTTTTAAACTAAGAAATAACACCATGCAGTGCTCACCATAAACGTTCAGACTGTCTTGGGAGTGGAAAAATAATTAAAACTCCCACAATTTGCAAAGGTGCTGTGAAGTGTACAACCTGGAAGTTCAGTCAACGCTGACTGTAGCAGCAAAATCTTACATATTTCAGGTAGAGCAGGTCAAGCAAGTTAATGAAGGTTCATCTCATTAGGTACAAATAGATAAGAGAAACGTTACAGCTAGGGAATATTATTTTTTTTTTAAATCTAGCAAATATTTACAGTGAAAAAATGAGTAGAGTTATTGATGCTACTGAAATATCTTGCATATGGTGAGACTATGTAGTTGTCGTAAACTGTCTTTAAAAGCAATTATTTATGTAACCTGAAGGCCAGAGCTGTATTTATGACCCTTTTTGTACTTTCTGTCAAAGATGAAAACACAAGTTCAACAAGAGGTGCCTAACACCAGGCGAGCATCTGCAGTATTTAGTGGTTCTGTGCAGTGAGCAAAACCAACAAAACCAGATGCCTTTTTAAAAGTATAAATTAATGTTTTTTCCTCTGCTCGATTTGTTCTTCATTTGAGCATTTTGTGCATCACCTGCTTCCCATATGAGAGCCTGAAAACAGCTAGATAAGCACACTTTGCTCCCACAAACCATTCATCAGCTAAGAGAAAGCAACATCCATTTTTCAAAGCAAAAGGACAAGGGAGAATTGCTATTCAGTCACCGTTTACCACCCAGGTAAAGATATGCTTACACATATATTAAAAAAACCCACCCAACAAAGTGATGGAACCGGCTGTATCATTTTAGAAATCTTTTTTCTTCTCCTTTCCAGGCTCAGTCCCATGGACAAAACAGCCTCTTGTGGGTACCAAAGCCTGGTGCACCCAGCAGAGATCTAAATGGTACCAGCATTAAAGAAGTCTGACAAGTCCTCAACCTAGTCAGGATTTTCAGGTTGATGCTTATAATATCTTTCTGTAGAAGAATATCAAAAAGTGCTGCGTCTTAGGTGTCTCATACAGCCTCTTTTTTTTTTCCTCAGAAGTCATTTACATGCAACTGACATTCTTCCAATGTCTAAACCACCCTAATTTTAGTTAAAAATCAAAGTACATTTGTGTAATGTCAACCAGTTCATGCAAGCAGTCTTGCAGTACTTCTGCACTCACATTTTAATGAGACTTAGTGTCTGATGTGCTCTCTGCTGCATCTCTGAAAAAACATGATCTTTGCTGCATCTCAAAAAAAAAAAAAAAACAAACCCGAAACCCTGCAATCTTTGCAGGATTGTGTTACGGCTGACTTGGACTGTATGATGCACGTACTGCATTCGACTCTCACACTCCCCCTCTAAACCCTTTCCTATAACTTCTGATTCGAGAAGAACATGCTCCTCAGCATCTCATGTCCAAGCCGTGAGGGTCCCATTCACTGTCCAGGTGTGTCCTGTCCCGTCCCACGAGGTTCTTGCCCTGGAGCAAGTCTCAAGAGAAATAACTGTTGCAATACATTCTCTCCATGGCAGGTTATTTTTTTTTTTTTTTTCGGTCTACTTTTTGCAGAATATATAGACTTTGCTTCTTTATGGGGATACATCGACCTGTATGTGCACTTCGGCTTTAGCCCCTTGCACAGGTTGCATCTCCAGCCGAGGTCAGGCATTGATTCCACCTGGGCTTGCTCCTGCTCAATGCACCACCGGTGCTGCCTCCTGCAAATACACCTTGCAGCCAAACCCTTCTACTCTTTGCTTTTGCTCTGTCCCTGCAAATCACAGGGGGCCTGTTTCTCCCAGATTTACTCTGTGAAGAGAATTTGGCAGAGAAGACAGCCTGAACTATCCTCACCTAGTCCTTCAACACCGCAGATTTTTGCAACTTTGTCCCTATTCAAGCAACGACCTTCTCACTGTCTCTTCTCAGCTTTGGAGTACTTGACCAGAAGGCATCTCCAAACCATCTAACTGGAAGAAAAACACAAAACAAAACAAACACCAAAAAACCAAAACCTCAAAGCCCTTGTGTCCTGCTGAGGAGCTTGGTTGCTTGGTCTCCCTACAAATAAGAGCTGTCACAAAGCTTCACTCCTTCCTGACGGGTTCATATTCTCCCACTATTTACATCACCATCTTAAAACCAGCTTGTTCATCCCCATCTAGCAGTAGGACATAGACCATGTCTTATACTCCTCCACCCCAGCAAAACTTTAAAAGCTTCATAGAATCATAGAACAGTTTGGGTTCAAGGGACCTTCCCAGCTCCCCCAGTGCCCCCCTGCCATGGGCAGGGACATCTGCACCAGCTCAGGTTGCTCAGAGCCCCGTCCAGCCTGGCCTGGGATGTCTCCAGGGATGGTTCATCCACCACCTCTCTGGCCAACCTGGGCCAGTGCTTGAGAGAGGAGCTTAGGGGACAGATGCACAAATTGCTGAAGACATCAAACAAGAAGTTGGCCACCTTACAACATCCTGGGACATGTGGTGGTGCAGCTTGGAAGAATCAGTCACCACCTCCACGTCCAGCTTGTTCCAAAGCCAAGAGGTGCTGCACAGCTCCTGGGTTTGATTGCAATAACCACAGCTGACAGTGGACAAGATTGCTTCCCTGCAGAGTTTTTCCCCCCCCCCAGCCCCTCTCAAATCAAGTCCTTCCAGAAAATAACTCCGTCTAAGGTTAAGTGGAAAACATCCAGCCTAAGTCTGGCAAGTTTATCAGCAGCTGGAAGTGGGTCGTTTCAGAGGAGCGAGCAGTAGCCTTGCCTGGCAGAGCCCAGTAACTGGTGAGGCTTTGCTGTGTGCTTTTCCTATTTCTACAATTAATATAATGACTTTCAACCCCCAGATTGAAGTCTGGTTGCATCTCCATGAGACCCGAGAGGAGCCAACCTTGTGGTGAAAGCAGCAACGGCCCAACTATTCAGTCAGGAATCAGAACTGAAACAGAGCTCCAATACTGATAAATAACAGGTAGAGTTACTGAACACCCTGAATAGTTTTCCAGTTTTATTATTTAGGACATTCCTGCAGGACCACTTCTAGAAACCCAGGGGGTGTTCTGCAATTTCAAGATAAACACATTTATTTCTTGTGCTGTCTTATAAATACAATTCACACTCAACAGCAAAAAGAATTCATTCGCTATAAACTAAATGACTCTGCTTACATATATTCAAAATTGCTATTTTAAATATGATTACTTGTTGCTTCCAGAGAAGGTAATAAAAAAGGAAAAACGTTTGTTGAGAGAGAGAAGTGGAGAACCAGATCCAAAGAGAAATATGTTCCCTTTGCAAAGCTCAAAGTGCCCAAAGGAAAATAAAACTGGTGGGGGGGAAAAAAAAAAATAGCAGTCTGACCTGCGGCAGTGCTGCACCGTGGATAACCAACAGTTTCTGGGGACTTGCAAGAGCCACGTCCCAGGGACTCCACCAAATTCTTAAGAAATCAGCACTTCCTAAAATTTAAACTTTTAGACACCTTGGACTGATCTAAGGTTACAATAAATGTAGAAGCTATACTTCCATTCACAGTGAAAATGTCTTCAAAAGCTTTCATGTATGCCATGAAAGAGATACAGCCCTGCCCTGTGATTTCTTACAGTTACTAGATGAATAAAAATATTGAAATTTGTTCCCACATCTGTGTTAAATATAGTTTTATAACAGCATTGATAGTTTTATAATAGCATCTCAATAGGCTGGTAGGATTTTTATACCAGCGTCTTTCTCTAAAAGGTTTCAGTAATTGTGGGGTGGTTACAAGGATGGTGCATTATGGAAAAGTTATTCACCATTAACAGACAGAAAATCTCCAGTTCTCTCATGGATAGAAAATGTGCTGCTCACCCCTGCCTGTTGCTGCCAGCAGTAACTCCTAGACAAGCCAGTTTATCCTGATAAGAGGTTATTCCATTGGAAAATGCAGGTAAATTTAATTACAGAGCAGAAATACAGCTCAGGACACCTGCCCATCACAGGGAGCACAAGCAGGAGACATTCACCCCTTTACAGTGACTCTTGTGACATTTCTCACCTGCAAGACGTGACAGTGGTGTTAAGAAGAAAAAAATAAAACCCCAACTAAGTCAAACCACATCGACTCCAAGAACATGACAGAAACTTCATGGCCACTTTCAGCCCAGAGTTGGTCTCCTTCCAGATCCACAAATCAGTCTGTGGTTCTTTCTGGACTGGTGACGGCGCAGTTACAGATCAATACGTTTTTTAGAGATAGTATTCATTCATCAAAACCCAGGTTCCTCCCCCCATTTCGAAAAACCTCAGTAAGGTTTCCTGCTTGATATACAGTAACACTCCATTAACACGAAAAATTAAACTAGGCCACTGCGACATCCCATGGAGACCCTCTTGACAAGTAGATTAAAAAAAAAAAAAGGAAAAGATAAAATATAATCAACTAGTATTGACTAAAATTAACTCTTTTTCAGAAAGATGTTTTTAAAAATGCAAGGTTTTATCTTGAAACAGTCCCAACAGTTGAGTCAACCCAAAAGGAATTTCAGGTTTCTTCATTCCACAAGGGGAATGGAAAAAAAAAATAAAACACATACACAATTATTCCAGCTGACCAAAAGTACACATTTTTTTGTTTGCTGGCCGAACGAGAAAGCAAAGTTTTCCACCCAGCTCTGTCCTCGAGGGCAAGGTTTTGCAAGTGGAAGCGAGCTGAATTCTTTTGATGATGAGTAAAGCAGAAGAGTGGCTATCACACTGCCGGCTGCCTTGTCCGTACACTGACACCCTTTAAAAACCTACACGCGTCACCCAGAGCAGCAGCAAACTCCAGCGCTCTTGGGGGTGAAATCAGTGAAGTTGGCCCCAACCATACTTTAAATGTAAAGTTATTCTTATTGCGGCACATGAGTGCTCAAGATCGTGTTTGGCCACTGCTTAGAAGCAAAGATGTTCTGGAAATATTTTTAATTAGAGCAAACTTCTCCAATTGCCGATTCAAGATCAAAGGGTTCAAGAAGTGAGTGGACAACGTCCTCGGACACATGATGTGAACTGTGGGGTCGTCCTGTGCAGGGACAGGAGTTGGACTCCATGATCCTTGTGGGTCCCTTCCAACTCAGGACATTCTATGATTCTATGATGATTCATGAAAGGGTCTAACAGTTTATGATCTAGTCCAGGTCTGCTTAGATCAACCAGCTTTTTTGTCACTCCATTGGAAACCAAAGTGTAGGACCAGAAACCACCTCCAGAGGTGATCTCCCAGCCCTTTTTATTTTCATGAAGTTTATTCTCTGAAATCTCTTACAAATACGTACTCCTAAACTTCAAGCTAATATTCACTCATCTACATGACTATGCATCAACTACTGTTGATATTTTCAGACCAAAAAAATTGCTATTGAACAGACCGTCACCACACACATTTTATATTTCCACCCACATTCTGTTTAAAGAGTTGCTCAAGCAATCCCATAGGTAACATGGTACCAGTCGTCGTCTGCGGGAAATACGGCACCACTATTCAAAGACCCGATGCTTCGGAAATTATCAGCAAGGTTAGAGAAGAAACCCAACAGCCTATGAATATGCTGCTTTGATCCATTTGCGACATTTTCACAACAGAATTGACTCATGCAGACCATGACTGGGACAAAACCTTGAGTTTGCTCTAAGCAACCGTTGGCTCCTGTCACTTCCAGAGGTCCCTTTGAAGGCTTTTGCTTCTCAACTCCAACCTTATTGAACTCCAACGCAAGGAGAGGTCTCCCCAGTTCAGGCAAGGCCAGTGGTGCCACATCCTGTCCCCAAAATCAGAGATATTCTGGTTGCTTTCTCGACAAGCTGACTGAATTCCCATTTAAGCCCCACTTCTTTTGGTAAGCTGCCAAAAATCCACCATTCTAGGGAGAATATTTGTTTACAATTCAGAATTTACACATACGTTGCTCACTTGCATGGTATCTAAACATTTTTTCCCCAGACATGCAAATTAGTAACTAAAATAGCCAGAACACACCGTTTCCAACCAATATGCAGGGCTATGCATTATGTTAAGACTGTAATTTGTTACTGAACACTAGAAAGACTTCAGCAATTTTCAGCTGCGAAAAGCTTCGTGGCCAATTTGGCTGCTTGTAAAGGGGAGAAAAAACCCAGCACGTAACATCAACGGTGCTAGCAGGGTTTGCCTGGAAGGGTGGACATCTATGACAGGTCCAGTAGAAAACTAGTCTGGAGCTGCCTGAAAAGCCACTTTTACATTAAAAAAAAAAAAATTACAATTTGCCACAGCTGAAACCTTCTCCAAGAGATATCAGTGCTTCAGAGGGCGCTGTTGCTTGAGTCCAGGGTGGTGTCTCTGCTCACAATGGCCAGGAAAGTTTGGAAGGTGGGTGGAATTTTAAAATATTTTAATTTTCTAGCAAGACCATAACTATCCGGGCTCCTACACCATCCCATCCACCACGGGAACCTGTGTCGCTTCACTCTTACTCCAGCCAGATCCTCCTGCCCATAGGAGCATCCAACATTTATTTCCAGGAGATAAATAGTTATCAGAGGTGTCATATGAACAAAACAGAGCTAAAAAAGGAACCTTCTGAGAGGGAGAAGCCGAGCTTTTGATTAATAAATACATTTTGGGGGTATGGATTCAGACCTGTCTATAGATACACTAAATTCACCAACCTCAGATGTTTTATATTTACAGTTAACTTGAAGTGGAGCTGGATCCCTGTGTCTTGGTCACAGCTTAGACAAAACAGTAGGAATAGACTCTGGAGCGGTGTTCTCAGTCTTTATTTATTTAAAAGTAACACCATTTCTCTAGGCATGGAAACATTTGATGGCTTATGCTTGGCTGCAGCTGAAAATGAAGGTATTTCCCATACATCATCATGCAGGGCAGCTCCGGGGAGGGTACCGGCAGAGCTCATTTTAAACAGCAAACTGCAACACCCCGAAAGCTAACAAGATCTCAGATTCATTTAAAAAGATAAAATTAAAAAAATTAATGCTTCAAAGGACAAAAAAATACCCCTTACACCCATGCTGAATGAAACAGGCCTGCCTAAACTAGTTAGATTAGTCTATTTTTCCATTCTATTATATTAAATATTTACTCTGCTAGTGGTTAGTAGTCACACATCCAAAAATAAACACTGCTACCTTGCATCACAGACCCTGTTTTGTTCGGATTTGGCCTGATGCAGAGGACCGGCCCAGCCACCCACCCGAACTTGGGGAGAGCTCAGCGGCCCCGCTCAACGACAACACTGATGTCACTGGTTGGACCCAAACCCGAGCCCTCGGGGAAGTTCACATTTAGACCAGGCAGAGGGGCCAAGCCTCATGGTTTGGACTTGAGCTACATTTGTCATCTCCTGAAGAAGAAACGAGCCTTCCCGCTTCTGCTCTGGGCTCCAGCAAGGCCTCATACCCAACAAGCCAACTCTACACCAGCCTCTGCCAGCAGGACCCTACACCTTCAGGCTCAAGACCATCCACGATTGAAACCAACCCACGAGAAAACAGACTACCCAACAAGCTGTTGAGAGAAACGAAGAGGAAAAAAACCCCACCACGGACGTAGAGAGTTATTTAAGATATATACATGTATTTCTTGGCCAGGACTAATGCTGGTTCTCAGCACTTTAAGGCTGCTGGGCCAGAGGCTGGTATCTAACGGTCCATCACAGAGATGTCCATATTTAATGAGACAATAGGGTCAAAGTAGTTCTTATAAAACACTGTTTGGAAGAAGATACTGGCATTTCTCCTGTTTGTATAGGTGACTAATTTCTCCTGTACCTACAGAACTTGAGGAGTTGACCACCTATTCGCAGCTCTGGGTTTTCCTTTCATGGTACTACTCAGCACCCACTTGTTATTTCTCCTTTGGGTCACATGAACTTTTTTTACTTCATTTTGCAGTTCTTCTCATACCCTTTTTTAACCATTTCATCCCCAAGGGGATTCAGTCCCACGATCATAATCACACTGCAGGAAGCTCACAAGAAACTTGCCAAATAAGAAGAGACGAGCAATTTCACCTGCTGGGCTTTTCTCTGGAGCACCAGATGCAGCTTCTCAGGTAGTTCCAGAGAGGAAAAACACAACTAAAAGAATGCTGTTGGGCACTTGCAAGAAATGCAAACCATCAGCACAACAGCAGTATCAGTGCAACGAAAACTCGATTTTCTCCATTATCCACAGCACTTCTTGCTTCCTTCTCTAGCTCACTGACTAATTAATGGACTGGTGTGTAGATTACACTCACCTCTAGTTTGATGGGCATTATCTAATACGTAATTTTCCCCTTCTGCAGAGAAATAGCTGGACCGCACTCACTCCTTCTGACACAACACGCTGCAAGATTAAATGCCACTTCCCACTTTTTTTTTTCCCCCTTTCCCCCCTACACAATTTGACCAAACCACTTTTCTTATTATAGTTGAAGATGTCCCTGCTCATTGCAGGGGGTTAGACTAGACGACCTTTGAAGGTCCCTTCCAACCCAAACCATTCTATGATTCTATTTCTCAATGAATTACCAAACCAGTGACTTACAAAGCCCAAGTAAGGACATTAAAGCCTAGCACAGCTGTGAATTAGTTTCTGAATTGCCATTAACAGCTCTGTACCTGTTCTATAACCTTTTGTATTTGATGCCTTAACAGTATCAGAATGTCCCAAGTCTTTTTCTGAAATACCACAAGAAAATAAAACATGCTTTAACGCAATGTGCTGCAGAAATACTTTTCAGAAGAAAATTATCACATATTGGAAAGGTACAATGAGTCATGGAAACATGACTACCCTTTTAAGAGTGATTTGGGAAATATTCCGCATGCCTGTATTCACCAGGCTGGCACAGGAGTTATGAAATGGTTTTTGAAGCAAAACACAACTGGGAAAAAGCAAAAGCCACATGGAAGAAAAGAGCATCCCAAACTATTTGCTCTTCCCTCCCCAGGTGGCCAAAGCTCAGAAGAGGCAAAAGGCTCAGCTTAGTGGGTTAGATCTGGCCTACAAGTACCAACCTGCTGCTTAGAAAATTTTCCTCTCTGGTCTCCCAGCAGAAGAAAAGTCAACATGGTACATCAATGTCTTTATTTTTTAAAATTGTATTTATATGTAAAAGTAAATAGAAAAAGCCTCCAAGCCTCATCTCCGTCATGTCTCCTAGCTAGACTTGCCTAGTACTTTAAGCAAATTTTTACATTTTCTCTTATCAATGCCTTTATATCCCAAAATCGATATTACTTTTCCTACCTCCTCTATTTTACATATAACTGTGCAGAATTCAATATTTGCTCCCTCCAAAAAACTAGAACAGTGGCACTGACCCCATCTTCTTTACACCTGCACTCCAACCACAAGGAGATTTCCTTTTCACCCCCAGCTTTCCCTTATCCAGTGGGATTTTGGATTGATGTTAATATTCCCAGCTTCTCAACTCCCAGATGATTCCTGCTGGTTTGTGGTGCTGTGATACATGGGCTCACGGGAGGACCAGAAGATATCTGCAATATTTAATGAGAAGTTTCTTGCTCCAACAAACAAGGACCTCACTCAACAGCATATCATTTGTCTCTATAAATGTCTTGTTCCTTAGGTGGGCTTATAGCCACATGGATGAGTTCATACTTGCCATTCTTCTCCCTTGGACACACCAACGAAGCACATTTCTTCACTTTGGTTTGTGACATCTGGCAATGGCCATTTCAAGCTACTTTGTGCTGTTTGGGTGGTTTCCCCTCATTTGAACCTTTGTCATAAGACAAGACCCTGAGGAAGCTCAAGTTACACCTGTGTTAGAGCCTGGGCACCAAGATCCATGTGCTATTGAACAGCTTTATTTCAACCAATGCTTCAGGATCTCCCTTGAGCTGCAAAAAAAACCCTCTTTCTCCTCAATTGAAAATAGGTTATATGCTGTAGGTAGACTGTGGCATGTTGAGTTCATGCAGCCTCGGAGTGTCCTTCCAAAACAAACAGACAAATAACTGTGCAAGTCCAGGATTTTCCAGGTCACTTATTTGTCCTGAAACAAAAAAAAAGGGGGAAGATTTTCTCCTGCACACACATAAGCCACAAAACGTTGCTGCAGAAATAACCACATCTGGCCTTTGAGTTTAATTATTTGTTTTGTGAGCTTTGGTTCCAGCTGAGAGTGCTGTAAGTGTGTATTTCATAAACTGAAATGTTAACACTGAACCTTAATATTTTTAGTATGCGAAATATTAAGACAACATTTATTTTAGCAAGTCCTAACAGTGTTAGGTTGCTTGTTGTCATTGATTTATACATTAAATCCAACTGATAGTTTTCACTTGTGTTTAATGTGAACTATTACTATTAGAACATCCTATTACTTCAGAATACACTTAAAAGTGAAATAAGAACTGGTTGGGGAGTCAAAGCTTAGCGAAACTCATTTCCACATGAAATAATTTTAATGTCACCCATTTCCACATCAAATAATTTTAATGTCAACTTACTGTGGGAAGAACAGGCGAAAAAAATAACCAGAAAGTAAAAGCCCGACTTAGCTGTACTTATATTCCCATTGGCTGGAAATATTCACCTATATCTTAATTTTCATTGTCACAGCTCTTCTATTTTGCCTGTGAAGCACGTATTGAGAAGTTTCTTTCCAAATAAATACTGTTTCCTTCCATTTTGTGAGAACCACAACCATATAGAATGATGAACTAGCCACCATCATTATTTTTGTATAAAGAACAACATATTAATATCTTTTTTGCAGAAAGGGATTTACAAAAACCTTAAAACCTATGACTTCAGGGTTCACCTTCACATCCTACTTAGGTAGGACTTTGCTTTATGGAAAAAAAATAATTACTTTTTATTACTTACCTCTAAAGTACACAGTATTATTAGGTCCATGATAAACCTGTCTTTTTCTAAGAGCGAGTAGAGGTCATACTATTAGTTTCAAGAAACCATGTGAACGGAAGTGGGAAAAAGCCAGGAAGCAAGTTGGGAATTCTTCAGTATAACTAAAAATAGCTGAACATAACTTTCAATTAACTCCCCAAGCATTTGGGTCTAGTGACATCTTTTGAAAACTTATTTAGTACAGAATTAAAACATGCTTCTAATAACAAGGAGGGAAAAAAAAACCCATTTTCATAACCAGTGTTGCCACCAACTTCTGTTTTAAATCACTTTTTGACACAGATTTTAGAAAACAATATATATACACGTGGAGGTAAATTTACACATGCACACAGGATATTTGCTCCAATATAAATTCCTTTGCAGCCTAGAAGCAATTCTCTAGCAGGGTATGATGCGGGCTGCTGAAACAGAGGGTTGTTTTTCAAAACCATTAAGACTTAAATTGAATTGTTTATAATTATAGACTACAGTAGCACCACCGTATGCAGATTTATTCTGGGGAAAGGGAGCATAATGGTGTTTATATAGCTATAATGAGTTGTGATGGTTTATAACACAATCTGTGACTCATGACTCTTTGCACATGCAGCCTTCCCTAATAATGTATACATGACCTACAGAATCTATTGCCCACTTGGGAAAAATCCAAAGTCCTTTTAGCAGCAGCCCGCTTCTTCCTCCATCTCCAGCAGTAAGCATACCGTGAACCAAAAGGGCCACCGCAGCCAGGCATCCCCACACCTGGACCACAGCATGGTCAGCCTCACCAACACATTCCCACCAAGGGAAGCAAACAGAAGACTCAGGAGATGCTTTCAAAACTATTAACACTCAACCCCATCACGATTTTTACAGCTTTTCAACCTAGAGAAGGTAGATCCTCTTAAATCATAGATCACGCAACAACAGCTGAGGTCTTGTGTTCCTTAAGGCCCTGCACCCAGCAAGGGTCTTCACATGGCTTACTGGGTTACGTGAAAAACACACACTTCCTCCAAGAGCAAGGACTTTCGGAGGAGCCTCCAGCACCATCCCACATCTCCAGATGCACAGAAGCACCTGCCCCAGGCTCCTTCAACACCCCAGCAACCAAAACCAGATCAGTCTTTTGGAAAGAACATGTGTATCCATAGCTCTCCACCCCCCAAAAAAAGCTCCCCAGCACCTCTCACCTTAGTAGAGCCTCTGCTTTCCTTCCCACCACATGGCAGACATCCCCACACAAGGTCTTCTCTCCATGTTGAAGCAAATGTGTCCTTGGGCTGGGTCGAGCCCTTTATCTTCTCACCACTTGGCAGCCAGTTCTCCAAATCTGCTGCAGCTGGGTCTCCAGGGAGGACTGGGTTGGTCTCACCTGTAGCTCAGTTCCTATGGGCACAGCTCCATGGGCTCCAGGACTTCTTGCAGACCTGGCCCAGCTGCAAAGCTTTAGTTAGAACACCTGAAAAAAATCTGTCAGGGAGAGTCACACGAGCTAAGTAAAGAGGGGACGTGGTTGAGATGGACCTGCTCCCAGCTCAAGGATTCAGAAGGAAAAGCTCCAGTGCAGAAAGCTAAAGGAACAATCAGGGCACTGGAAACGTCGTTGAGGTCCCCCTCCCAGGCGTGATGGAGGTGAACCTTCCCCACCAGGCTGATAACCAGCCAGCAAACTCCCCTCAGGTGTCTAGTTGTGGGTGGTGAACACCTTACTGCTTGGCCTAGAAGCTCCCAAGTCTCAGCTAACCAACTCATATTTTAACCAGTAAATATCTGCTTTACACCTTCTAAGCCACATCTGCCCTTCTTGCAAAGTCTCTTTGTGCACCATAAAGCTGCCCAGGCCAAGTAACCCGCTGAAACTCATGTGACTTTGAGGCAATGTGGAACATCCGCCCACTGTGGCATGTCAAGCCATTTCTAATGGACGTGGACAATGTCCTGAGCATGGATGGTTTCCAAACCCATGTCCTCCAGAGTTCTCACCCTCTTCTCCCCTGAGCCTTCCCAGCAATAGCCAAGGAAAGCTCGATGCTAAATTAAAATCTTCCCTATTTCAAAACCTAGGCAAGCAGAGATGGAAGAGTGACCTCCACAAGAGGTCCTGGGCAGGGCACCCTGTTCCTCCTGAAATCAAAAACGTGTTTAATGGCTTTGTTACTATGCTAGTGGCCAGGGACTGATCCACAGCCACAGCTGAGGTGGAGATTTGCCATTGACCCTTTGCTGGGCATCCCAGGAAATTTCCTGCAGCACTTCCAGTGTAGGAAGGGCCCACCTTAGGGGTTCTGTGGCAGTAAGTAATTAACACGAAGGGGCGACTTCTGCTCAAACCTCATTTTTCTTGAAGTGCCTTTACCTAATCCCACCTGGCAAGCAGAGGGAAACCCTCAAACGGGCAACCCACTGCTGGTATGATTACGGAACAGGGAACAATTCTGTCTTGCTGCCCTTGAGGCTTCCCAACTGTGCTCCTCCAGAGGCTTTCAAGGAAATGTAAACGCAGCTCACATCTCCTCTTCTGAGCAAAATCTGATCTGGAGAGAGAAAGACAAAGGAGAAAAAACTCACAGCTGCAGCTCTCCCACAACATTAAAAATATTATGCTAAAATCCCAAGTTCTTTGACATCTGAATGGCTTTCCGTGGTCCCCCCATGCCCATAAGTGTTGCCCCTGCATCTGTGGGTCCATCTGGTGGAAGCACAGCCGGTTTCTACCCAAAATGGGGCTCGGCCACTGGCTTTCCATCCCAAACTCTTCTATTTACACATCTAACCCCACTCGTTATCTGCATTTTTTCTGATGACCAGGTGGCTTTTCCTCCCCAGCAAGTTTATCTCACATGTCACCAGACTCCCAGCCCTCCAGACCCCAACCCTCCCCGGGTACTGAGCTCAGGGATAGGTGTTCGTCGCTGGGGTTTTGTTTGTTTTTAAAAAATAGGCTCCAAAATCTGCATTTGAACCCCTGAATTCAAGCAGAAAGGCGGATACTGCAGGACAGACTTTTCCTCAAGAACAACAGCATTTTTGGGCCAAGAAATGGGTGAACATGGAAGCACCTGGAGAGACAGCGGTTGGGTCGAGTGAGGAGCGCGATGCTGCTCGCATGGAAGGAGCAAGGCCCCCATTATCTGCCCCCCACGCAGGAATACCTGATGCTTTTAAAGCTGAGCAAACACTAGTAGGGCACTTTTCCAAACCTGAAGTGTCAGCAACAGCTGATCGTAAACCACTTCATTTAACACGCCTCGAAACAAAGCCTGACGTGGTCTTAAATGTTTCTCAGCACCAGCGTAGGCGAAGGCTGGTGGTGGGGATCAGCTTTAGGACTGGAAAACTGGTGTGGTCATGGTCCAGTGTCGAGGTGAGAGAGAGCACACAGCAGGATGCAATGGCAAGGACGAGTCCCTGTGGTGGGACACTAAACTTGCACGTCATACAAGAAATAACTCTGCCAAACCACTGCACAGTGCCCATTTCCTTACGGTTAGGGTCTGGAAGGATTTTAGCAGAGGCAAATGTTCACTTCAGCTGTTGCACCAACAGATGCCACCCTTAGGACCGCAACTTCTGGATGCTCAGAGGCTGCCACACTCGGAAGCCGCCGATCGCAGAGATTTGTGGCCGCTGAATTTATTTGCAGCCTTTTCTAGGTACAACAAACCACCCCAGAAACCTGCGTTGGCTTTCCCTGCTGCAAGTATATTTAGTCATTGCTTGCATGACGGTTTTGTATCAATTCCCGCGAAGCTGCAGTTTGCAGGCTATGTGCATTTAGGCCACCAGCAAGAGAGATTTGTCACTCCTGGCACCTTTGTCCAGCAAGCCAAAACCTCCTGTTGGAACCAGGACTGGCACCAGGCTGTGTCCCTTCTCCCAGCGTTGGGAGCAGCGGCGGCACCGGTGATGGATCGGCTGGGAAAGCCTTCGGCACGGGGCGAACAAACCAGCAACGAAACGTTAGCACGGCAACGGCCCTTAAGATGTGATCTGAGTTCAGTCCTTTGCATTTATTTACCAAAAAAATGGGCCCGGGGAGGTGCTGTCAGAGCAGCGGTGACCCAGCTATCTGGTCAAAGGCCTGCGGGGAGCCGGGAGATAGAGCAGGTTAACGTTTAACCGCGGGGACTGTAAACCAGCCCTGGGGCTGCTGAACCTTTGGAGTTTGATATGGTGATTAGGGAATAACCGGAGTGACACGTCGCAAACTCTTCACAATCAAGGAGACCTTTTTCCCCGGCGGTGATCTCCCAAATTGCTCAGGTAGGCGGCTGCTCATCCCACCCCGAGGTTTGGGGCGCGGGGACGGGGTGTCATGAGAATAAGGGCTTTTGGCTTGGATAGGGAAGGAATAGCTCTACCATGCACCTTTCCCCGCTTCCCCAGTGATGTCCCACCATCCAACCCACACCTCGGGTGCTGTTGGACACCGGTGGGGCTGGACCGGGGGTGCCAGGACCCCCCTGCACCTTGTGGCTTGACTCACCCACGGCACCACTCGCCTCAATTTTCTGATGAGCAAGGTGGGTAGACAAGGGCTCCTTGGTGACTTCGGCATAATTTCTGCCCGCCGGTGGCAGCAGGGAGCTTTTTTTTACCTCTTTTCCCTTGGGGATCACTGGTGGTTGCCAGAAAAGCAAAGCCAGACAAGGTGGAGGGTGGTGGGGTGGAGGGATTTTCCTTGTGATAATCCAGTCTCGATTTGTTAAAGCGCAACTTCGTAGGGCTAATCATTAGAGGGCTTTCCACCCGACTTCTTATTCCTCCTTCTCTTTGCGAAAGGTTGGTCTCCATTCCAAAGGCAATTGCTGATCCTAAAAGAAAATCCCAATTTTTCCCTAAACTCTTCAAACTGGCAGGCTTTCTGCCCAATCCATGATGCTTCTCTTAAGCATGTTGTGTGCATTTGGTAACACATCTACAAAAGCTGCGCACGCGAGGAAAGGTATTAGGAAGAGAGGAGCCCCTTCCTGAGCAAAACATTTGCCGGTTTATACACGAAATACGTTCCCAAGGCTCACGTGATGCAAAGCGTGCGGCGCTTTTCCATTACTTTGGATTTATCCCGTTTTCTTGCAAATACCGATGAGTTCCCACTTTCCGTGGGACCAGCTGAGCTGGAAAAAAACCCTGCGCCCTGGAAAGCAAAGAGACTAAAACCTTGTGCCGTGTTGCTCAATCGGACTCTGTCCCGTAGCGTGTCCCACCCCAGCAAAGGGCTGGTGGCAGCTCCCAAAGCTGGTTTTGGGAAGAACATGAAGAATGCTTCATGTTATATATATATATATATATATATATATGAATCCAAATCTTGAAAAACAAGCTGGTAACCTGAAGGAAAGTGTTTTCTCTAGTAACTCCCTATTTGGGTTATTAAGGGTAAAGAGTGAATATATTAATTAATAAATTAATACTTATTTAGTCTTTTCAAAGGGTGTCATTCTTTGCGAGGAGCAGTTGCACCAGCGGTTAGATGTGCCTGAGCGGCTCAACACATTCAAACACAAAAGTGTATTGATCCGCACAGGATAAACACGGTTTTGTTATCTCGTTCATGAGAACAGTAACCAGGTTTCCCTGAAAAGGCTGCGAAAGGTCCAAAAGCGGTGGGGGATGAGAGCAGGGTCTAGCCGCAAATATCACCTTTCCTCCTCTCAACAAAAACCCCAGCATGGGAGACATCCTTTAAATGGGGAAACCGATTCCCCCTTTTCCAAGAAAAGAACCCTAAAGTGAAGTAAAATCCATGTTTTTTGGGTAAAAGCTTCTGGATCCGTCTCACTCCCAGCTGAGCGGAGCAAAGCCGTAGGAGCAGCCTGCAGTAACTGGCAAGTAAACCACATATAGAAATAGTCCCAGGAAGGTGAAGCAGTATTGTAAAATGTTTGTTTCTTGTCGATGTGGGGTTTGCTAAACATAGAAGTACCTTTTGGAGCTTTAATAGAAACCTAAAATAAGTGACAGTGTTCAACGGACAGAGGCAAATCAAATGAAGCGATGCTCGGATTTAAGATAAAAGCAATATTTTCCTTTTCTAATGGCGCTGGGTTCTTGACTCTGAGACCATGGTACTATTGTTAAAAATTTGGTCCAAAAGGAGGATGAAATAGGAAACACACCTGGAAAGTTTGCCTCCTTGAAGGTCCTAATTTCAATATAAATATCTGAATAAAATGCAACCTCCCCTCCTTTTTCTTTCATTTTCCTTTTTTTCGTAGTGGTCAGCAAGCTATCTAAAGGTCAAACCCCTGAAAATGACTGAATTCCAAATCCCAGAACAATTATTTCTATTAAGCGTGGTTGGGTTTTTTGTTTGTTCGCTTCTTTTTGTATGCGTGTGTGTTTCAAATAGTGCTAAAAATACTGCCTTAATTTGCCGCAGTCGTTCACACTTTCCATCAGCAGCCATGAAAGGGGGATTTTCCCCCTGTGAGGGTGGATTTGCCAATTGATTAATGGCCCAGGGAACAAAGAAGGAGAGAAAGTAACCATGTTTCCCCAGGTCCTGTGACAGCAACTCTCCTCCTTTACCCTTAACGATTAAAAAAAAATAGCCCAGCACAACCGCAAGGGTTAAACTGGTGTCTGGAATAAGGCAAAAGGACTGAAATCCCACCAGTTTTGGAAATAAAACATCCCAGCGTGGCTTGCATCCTGGAAACAGATGCACTAATGGATACGGGCCCTTGGGTGGTAGAGGTGGGCAAGTGGCCTGTGCAAAAAGGTGTTTCGGTGTCCTCAGGCCAAGGGAGGTAGGAGAGGATGGGGGTAGAAGAGGTGCTTGGAAAGCTGGGGGCTGGAAAACCTCTTTTAATGTGCTTGGGATTCATTGTGTTGGGGCTTATGCCTCTTAAAAAACAGACGTGTGATTTCTGTCTCTACCCCCCCTCGGAAACCCAACTGATGGAGGAAAAAAAGCTCTCTAGCAACAAGGCTTATAAATTAGCTGTGAGTAACTTGGGGCTGGTAATTAGTAGGAGGCACCAGATTTCTAAAAGCAACACTAGAAAAGCAGATCTGGGTGGTGCGCTGGGTTGTCTGCACATGTGTCCAAGTCGGAGCATCCCCGGGGATGGGGATGCTCCACCGCTCACATAGGACAGGCTGCTTCTTTGGGGCTGGACAGGCTTTTTTTGAAAGCAGCAGCGCGTGGAAGCACTGGGCACAGATTAAGGTCAGATCGTCGCTAGCACACACCCCGAGAGCACGGTTTTCAAAAAATGCATGGAATTCTCCAACATCGGATTTCGCGGTGGCTGCGATGAGCACCTCGCACAACCTTGAATGCTCTTGCTCCCATGTTCCTAGCCGATTGCTGGAGCATATCCTTGAGCACACCAATGTCTAGACATGCTGGTCTAGAGCCTAAAAAATTTGCAGGATGCCTTACGAGAAGAGCCCAGAAGAGCTTGCCTGGTTTTATCTGATGAGGCAGAAGCCGAAGAGCAATATTGCTCTTGCTGTAAATGCATCAGCCGGCAAGATGCTCTATTCCCATCCCTCCCCCAGCCCCATGGCTTGTGCTCACTGCTCGGCATGAAACCAGCACCTGGAGCGAGATATTACTGGAAATTACTCCTTGGAGGAGGAGGAGAGGGACAGAGACACATGGCATTTAGAGCACTGCATGCAAATGCATTCAGAGCAGCAGCCGCTGAGCCACCCACCCCGTAGGGAAGCGCAGAATTAAATAGCGCAATCTGGGCGAAGCGGTAGGAAAAAAAAAAAAAAAAAGGCTCTTACACTACTCCTCTATCTAGGTCGCGGCTGGGGACAGACTGGAAACCTCAGCCGAGTTGGAAACCCGCCGAGGTTTGCCTGGCTGCGGTCCAGCCGCTTTCCCGGCAGGGAGAGGAGATGCTGCTGGCGCGGGGCGATGTCTCTGCCGGCGCCCGCTGCCCACCCCGATGCTCCGACACCCAGGCAGCCGCCCTGCCAGGAACCAGGTTGCTACAGCACTGATATACCTAATAGAGAAGATTTAAAAAAAAAAAAAAAAAAAAAATTATATATATATATATATATATATATAAAAAATCCAAGGCGGTGAATATCAGAGATATCTGCATAGTGCAGCTGTTCCTTTTTGTCCCCAGCTCTGCCCTGGCCTTTGGGTAGATGAGGACAGGCTTGAGTTCAGATATAAAGGCTAAGAGTCATGGAGCACAGTGCAAATTTGCACCAAGTGCTACAATTTCCTTGCTCAACCCTCTGATGAATCCAGGGTGCAGCAAAAGCAAAATATAATGGGCAAAATATGCAGTATGCCAGAGGTTTCCTCTATAGGGCACATATAGAATCATAGAATCATTTTGGTTGGAAAAGACCTCGTCTTTACCCAGGCAGGGGAGGATGCAAAACAAATTTGGATTTTTTTTTTTTTTTTGATACTTCTTCCTTCTTAAGCAGTCTGGGAAAGTGTCTGACTTGTTTTTACACAGCAGTATGCTAATCCTGCCCTGTGCCACGCTGAACCCCAGCTCCAGAGGAGTCAGCAGGCACAGAAACCTCAAGCAACAGCAGGGCTTTGCTGCCGCCCTCAGCAAAGGCAAACCAAAGCGGTAATCGGGCTCCGGTTGCTGCAGAAAACACTCCTTTTGGAATTAGAGACAGGAGAGAGCTATTGCATTGCACAGCCCACCTCCCAGCTCCTGCACGTCGGTGGTTAAAACACCAGATAACCTGCGAGCGTGACCAAAATAAAAGTCAGAAGGCACTCACGAACTCCAGCAAAAAAAAAAAAAAAAGCTCCCAAATCTGGCATTACAGATGTGTCTCTGTTTCCAAGTGTTTATGTCACAGCCTCCAGAGCTCTGTGTGGTAAAGCCCAAGTGACACAAGGCTGAGACCCCTACGAAGACTTGGGATCATGCCCCATTTTGGGCACTGAGTATGATCCACCTATTTAAATTTAAGCACCTACTTAAGTCTTCCAAGATGTGTGATCTAGGAGCGCAGAGGAACTAATGTCCAAAGGCAAAGAGGCCAAGCTCAAACCTTAGCTCTTCCCTTGATAAACCCCAAAAGCAGCATGTGCTACTAAAATATTTTGGTGCTACAGAGTCAGTCCTTGGAAAATGTTTTTTCTGTTATTCCCATAGCGTCATGCCACACTCACAAAAATCTGCCATAGTTGGCTGTGTTGCATTTCTTTACCTGCATTTCTTCACCTGCAATGCTCATGTTATGTGCACCAAGAGATCTGCTGTACGGGGGGATTGTTTAGGGTTGTCTCCCCAAATATTGGCATTAGCTCAGGGTGCAGCCACAGCAATCCATCCTCCTTCCACTTTGTCTGTCTCTCCCCTTGGATCGCCCAGATTTCCCTTCTCCCCAGCCCAGCATCGCCACCGCCATCCCGTGCTCTTCCCTGTGCTGTGGGGGGTCCTGGAGTGCATCATCCCCCTAACCCCCAGTGCACCCACCCCATCATCCCCTTTTGGTCCTGTTTGCTCTCCAAGCAAACCTTGAGTCATCATCGTCTTCCATTACCTCCACCTTCGTACAACTGAAAGCAAATTAAGGCAACAGCGATCATTTTCGATGACATGATTTAGCAAATTCCTACTCTGAGTTCTTGGTCCTACCATCCATAGGACATGGCCTGGCTACGAGAAGGCAACTGGTTTTGCTCCTCCTGGTCTTCAGCATCAGCCCATCATCATGAGTCCTCAAGCTTAGTGTTGCATCTGCAGACCTTGTTTCTACACCCAGCTCATACAAATGGTTTTTGCATAAGCCCAAAGCTCAACACGCAGGACAAATGGGACAGCTTGAAATTATAGGCAGCAAGTCCCTCTTACGTATGTCCCTTTGCCAGTGTGTAACCCAATTCAGATTCAGATTTCAACTTTAGGGTGTTTTCAACCCGAACCCAGAACTTAAACAAACAAACAAACAAACACAGCAACAAAACAGAAAAAAAGAAAATAAGAGAAAATATTTAATTAGATATGACCTAAAACTACAGCGCTGATCTAAAATCTCTGAACCCAAGGTTGTCCCAGCCCTGAACAGATCTGGAGTTCTCCCATATTCTTTTTTTAAAAAAAAACCTGGCCAAATCTGGACCTAGGTCTTGTCTCTTATGAAGTGCTGGACATGACTTGTACCAGGTTCTCTTCTCAGCATCAGTGGGACGCACTGACATGAAGGACTCACCATCACGTACTCAGAGCAGGATCAGGTATTTTACGTTACAATATCCCTCTGTGTCTCACTGGAGTATTGTCCAAAAATCTGACTGTGGGTTTAAATGCTGTTTATTTTTGCGCCACATGTAAGAAGGGGATATTTTCACTTTTTCCATGTTCTGTGGTGGTTTGGTTTTGTCTCAAAATGACTGATTTAGGAAGACTGATCCTGTTAACTTTCTCAGGAGGGTGGACTTTCTCCTCCTAGCCATATTAATTTATTTAATTTATCTTAAATTTGATTGCAGTGAGCACCCCTAATTAACCTGATTTTTTGCTGATAATCACTCACAATGGAATCAAATCACAAATCCGGGGATGGATTGACCGGCACACAGAAAGAAGCCACCCTCCGTGCATTAATTCAGCGAACGGGATATAATTTGATCCAGGTAGGAACTCACGGTCACGTCCTTTTTCGTGCGGTGTCTGGCTTCGTCCCGCAGCGACGCTTTGCGTCAGGGGCTTGAGAGAACAGATCTGTAAGCATGAAGCGCTCCTTGCTCCTTTTCTCTCTCTTCTTCTCTGATCTACGTGCTGCACATAACTACGTGTGACAGATGCTGTGTTTTCCGAGGCGGGATTTTATTCCTCCAGGAATTCTTTGCATGATGCCAAATTATGGTAAGGGTGGAAAAAACACTATGAGCACCGGTGAATGTTGAGGAAGTTTGGGTTTGCTGTCTGCAAAGCCATGCAGAAGTAGCGTAGCAAAGAGAACCCACCAAGCTAATTCCAGAAGAGCGCAGGTCCACGCTTGGCGGTGGAAAGTCCAACGTGTCACCACCAGATCTGCCGTTTGTGTAGATCCTCGCACAAGTGCATGCGAGGCAGGTGCCTCACCTGCCCAAACACCAAAGGTTTGTTCTCAGTTTAGTCTTCAAGGTCTCCAAGTGCAAAGCCTCCCCTGGTCAGGGCAGGTGGAGACTGGGCATGTCGTTCAAAAGCCATCTGAAGAAGTCTTTCTCAGTCGGCACGACAACGACAAGCTAATTTATCAAAAGCGTTGGGCGCCAACCTTGCATCCTGGAAGAAGTGACTGAAAACAGTGAATTCTGGGCAGGTGGCTGCCTTGAACTTTGCCTCGCTCTGTGTAGCACTAGAGGGCACAACAGCCCAAACCAAAAAGTGAGACTCCTGGGGGAAAAAGCACTCTCCTATAGTGCTTAATCCCATGTGTGCCCCAAAACCAGGCCAGCAGTTGGGTTAGTCACTCTTGAGGAGGCTTTCTGCTGTACCTGACTGTACCCGTAACTCTCTATAACTTATATTTACTGTGGCTTTCTTTATCCTGGTCTTCAGTTTTTCATACTGTCACATTCCTAAACTGGTCATTCCTAAACCACAGATTTCAAGCTCTAGCACCCACACACCTCCCAACAACTTCTTTCTCCCTACCTTTTCCATTGCAAGCTTACCTTTTTTTTCCTCCCCCTCCTAATTTCCTTTTCTATGTCCGTTTGTGCTTTTCTTCCAACCTATCTCTTGGTGCAGCCCAATGCCTTTCTCCTCAATGCGTGCCAGGGTCACCCATCTTTGTGAAGGGCACAACAGCATCTTCCTTCCCTCCAGACACTTGGCCAAGATGAGCTGGTTGAGATGTTGCCTTCAAGCCTCAAATGAAGCTACTGCAGATTGACAGAAGCCTTCATGTCTTGCTGTGCCCCCTCACACACTGGCTCTCACATACATTGAAAAAAATGGAGGGAAAAAAAAAAAAAAAGAACCAATTGATTGTTTCTCACTTGTCTTAAAGTGGGATGGTAAGACTCCTCTGGCCATTTTCAGCCCATTATTGATGAACTCAGCATTCCTCCAGGCGATCAGCTTCTTTCTCCAGCTGACACGCCAGTGAAAATTGCAGGCGACTGTGACAACACAAAACACAACCATCACTTTTTATCTTTGCCTGATGAATAGCTCGAGAGATTGAAAATATCCCATGCCAGCAATGTGCGCAGTTCAGCCAAACTGGAGGCAAAAAACCTCATGAAACATCATGGTCTTGTTAGATTTGCGATCAGAATTAATTCATAAATTCAAATGTCTTCATGACACGATACTATTTGCAAAACAGGAATGAGCACGGATAATTCAGGGCTCAGGAAAAATGAAAGAGCTCATGGTATATTCTTATTTTCCTGCAAAGATCCTTGTTTACTCATGTGCTTTAGGTCTTCCTCTTAAGTCAGCTGTACAGGAATTCCCTTGCCTGGAACAATCCCAGAGTGAGAAATGGCTACAGAAATGATCGGGGAGGGAAAAATAGAAAAATGACCAGAGTCCCAGCTCCTCTGGGAGCAGGACATGGCTGCAGGACAGGGGAGGGAGACAGAAGGAGAGAAAGGAAGAGGGAGGGATGAAGGGAGGGAAGAAAGGAAGGGAGGTGGATGAAGAGAGAGAGAAAGAGAAGAAGGAAGAAAGGAAGAAAGACAGACATGAGAATGAAGGCGAGAAGGAAAAATGAGAAATAGAGGAAAGATGATTAAAAATAAGGGAGGAGAATAGAGACACACTCACTTGGAAAAATATAGCAAAAAGTGGAAATATTGGCTGGTCTTCACATCTTTGGACATTACTTGGGGCCAAGAATTGCTCCCTGTCTAAAGAAACTCCTGGGAAGGCAGACATCAGGTTTTGCCCCCCACATGGCCTCCTCCCATCGATGGCCCTCCTCTGTCCCCTCCATGGGGCTACTTCTGGCATCTCCTCTGCACAGATCTGCTCCCCTGATGGGTCCCTCCGAAATGTCCAGCAGATTTGAAGGTCTTCACTTCTCCTGGGTGTAGGAAGGGTGGATGTTGGGGTCCATCTCCAGGCCCAGGTCCTCACCACACCTCGTATCAGGCATTGCTACCTCTTCACTAAGCCCAACTGTTGGCACAAATTTCTTTTTTCAGGTGTGTTGAGCAACTCCAGCGTCACCTACTGGCAATGATGCCTTGGGCTCCCTGCCTGGCCTCTTTAACTCTGTCCATGTGTTTCTCCAAATTTCTGCCTTAATCTCCGGTTTTCTCCCTGAGGTCTAGATGCCTTCTGCTTTTGTCAAGTCCTTCTGCTTTCAACATGACCCTTCTGGTATATTTTCTTCGATCTGTATTGGGAGTTCTCCATCAATTACTAAAACAAGAGGCAATGTTGTTGGTAATAAATGTTTGTGATTAGATGAAGAGTTATAACAAGCTAAAAATTTTGCAAGTGTTATATTACACAGTCCACAACTAACACGCAGTCCATGGAGATCCACCTCCCATAGCCAAAAAGATCTACATTTCCAATTTGACTGTGTCCATCTCTTGGACATCTGAAGTAGCAGTTGAGTTGCAGAGCATGCACTGACACATGTTCCTCAGCAAAACTCATCTAGCCGCAAACCAGACCATTCTCCAGTACATCACCAGCACACTGACTGGGGTATCAAAGCCTTTCAGTAGATATGGCAGAGGGGCAGCCAACAGACACTTAAGTTATCTCTGTTGAGACTGTTAAGAGTCGCTCCTTGCATGAAGGAGGGCATCTGCCTCCAGCCCAACTGGTAACAGAACGTGTCTGAAGTGTGATTCCCTGGGAAGGCATTGTTACAGCCACATTTTAAATCTACAGCTCAACCATCCTTTTCTTTTTCTCCATGGCAGGAAAATGGGCAGAGGAAATACGGAGGCCCACCGCCCGGCTGGGACGGCCCTCCGCCAGAGAGGGGCTGCGAGATCTTTATTGGCAAACTGCCCCGAGACCTCTTTGAAGATGAACTTATACCACTGTGCGAAAAAGTAAGACTTTATGGTGGGTAGTTTTCTTGCAGAGGTTACTGATCATCAAAGCTGCATTTCAAGGCTGAACTGGAGATTATTTGGGCCTTGACTTGGTGGAGCTCTGGTGTGATGTAGTCAAGGAAGCAGCTGGTCTTGTTTGAACACCTCCCACCTCGCTGACAAACCTCTCTATCAGAATGACTTTTCTTTCCATTTGCAGATTGGCAAAATCTATGAAATGAGAATGATGATGGACTTTAATGGCAACAACAGGGGCTACGCCTTTGTGACCTTCTCGAATAAACAGGAGGCGAAGAATGCAATAAAGCAACTCAATAATTATGAAATTAGGTAAGCATGCCGAACACCTTCACATCAATTTTAAATCATATATATTAATCTATTTTATACATACAATGTATTTTTCTTTGCAGCCCAGGGCAAAGTCATTTAGATACCTAAGATTTAAGAGGAATCATTTCTTGTCTTCCTGTGCAGTCATTGCTTTACGCTGTAGTACAAAGGCAGTACACAGGACTCAGCAGAGCCAAAAATATTTCGCACGAAATTTCTTCCTTACAAAAAAAATCTACCAGAACACTGGAAAAAAAAAAATTTGCTTTGGATCAAATTAACTTTTGCCTAACTGTTGCTGTTTACTTCATGTTCCCCTCTGGGCTGTTTCTTGTTGATCTATTCCTATCCGCAGTCTCACTTGTATTGCAGATATGTTCTAGGAGACAGAGTGATTACCAAAAAAATGGTGAAATAGGATGGAAAACAGTGGGCAAAACAGCGACATTTCCTAATAGATAGGAACAGAAAAAACCCTCATGTTTGTAACTAAAAATTGGGAGCAAAACACCCGGAAATCAACAACATATGGGCCAACCAACATGTTTTGTTTTTATTTCAACCACATTTAATGTTTTTTTCCAGTTCAAAGTAGGATGAGTAGATGCCTTTGCTTAGAAGAATCTAGAGATAAACCATTCTGGAGATTTTGTGGTTTTAATTTAAAAAAAAAAAAAAAAAAAAGAGAGTTGTGAATTGCTTTACTAGCCTCCCTAAGGACGAGCAGGTCACAAGGCATATGAGGAGGGCTTGGAAACACGATTTGTTGTCATGGCTAGGATGTCTCAAACATCAGACTTCATCCACCTCCACCTCCTCTGCTTAGTTCCCTTGTTCCAAAGACTCCTCTAAAGAAGTTTTTAACTTCTCAAGACCTGCGAGAGTTGCTTGGACCACAAGGGTTGAGCAAAGTGTGCGTAAGGAGATTTTTACTTTGGGGTTTGCACAACTCTTGGTATCAGTAAGCCTCCAAATGTTGTCTCCCCATGACAAGGGATTTTTTGGTCCCAAAACCTCGGTCACGAGACCCAATGGTGGCCAACAAGCTACAAGTCACCGATGAACACAGTGAACCCTGGCTCGTACTGGTGGCAACACAAGAGTCACTGCTGTGACCATGGGTGGGTGGTAGGTACACTTGGCTGGCAGCAGACACTTTTGCAAACAGCAAAAAGGCAAATCCCAGGAAGCAAAATCAAAATTTGGCCAAATTATCTCAAATCCCTCGTTTCAACTGTGCTGCCTTACTTTGATGTCAAATTTAGTAGCGGCAGCCTTCACATTAGATCTTGCTTTGAGCAAGACCACCATATGCTGCAGGAGCAGGAGGCCTTGTGCTTGACCTTGTGTTTTGGGACAAGAGGAGAGCTTTATTTTAAGTTTCTCCTCTCTTTGAAGATCGATCCCGACCCCTGACAAACCAGCAATGTTGTTCGTACGCAGGAACGGGCGTCTCCTTGGAGTCTGTGCCAGCGTGGACAACTGCCGCCTCTTTGTGGGAGGGATCCCCAAAACGAAGAAGAGGGAGGAAATCTTAGCAGAGATGAAGAAAGTCACGGATGGAGTCGTGGACGTCATTGTCTACCCTAGTGCAGCTGATAAAACCAAAAACCGGGGTTTTGCTTTTGTGGAATATGAAAGCCATCGGGCAGCGGCAATGGCCAGGAGAAAATTGCTCCCAGGTTAGTACAGATGGTGAGGGTGGTAGGGATGGCTTCATCTCAGGGTGTCTCTGTACACGCTGTGGTGAGACCAAGGTCTCCAGAGGACCCACATACCCAAGGAAGTGAAGCTGCTGGGTTTTCTCCTCTTGGCTGGATTATATGTAAAATATAGCCTCATTTATGGTCTCTCAGAGAGCATCACTCAGGAAAGCATCCAAGACATATTCAGCCTTGACAATGGATGTTCTTGAAAATTGATATTTTCCGTGTGGGAAGAAAACTTCAAATGAGGAATTGCTTTAGGATTTAAACAATATAAAAAATAAGTTTGTGTAATTAGTGCTGGGAGATATTCAAAGACCATTGCGAAGCAGAGAGAAGTTTGGCAGGTGTTAGATGGAGTCACTTAACATCAAGCGCATTTGTAGTGATTTCACCAATTTTCTCACGCTATCTTATGCTCGCTATCTCCCACACTGCTTTGTTGAACCCAGCTCGCTGCTGGTGAAAGAATCCAATAAACCTTTTGTTTTGAGACTTGTTCATAAACCACCAGCTTTCTTTCACTCTTTCTGTGTGACAGCCTGTAAAACACCACGAGTTATTTAAATCCTTTTTTCTTATTGTAAATAAAAGAGCATGATTTTGAGCACTGAGTATTCTTAGCTGTTGTGGGATATCCCACAGTGACTATTTTTCCTTTTATTCTGCAATTTCCGCATCAGTGTAACATCCCCCTGGTTGCGGGAGTACATTCCTTCGGTCGGTGCTTCAGCACAACTTTTTTTCTTGGTTTCTATACTGAGAACGAAGGAAGGAGCAGGAAAAGCCAGAGCTGCCGACGGCAGCCGTGAGGGAGCAGAGCACTCGAAATCCTGAACAAAGACAGTGAGACAGATGGGGACGAGCACATAGCCCCGAAGAGACATGTGCAATGTGATTTCCAATTTAGGGACATCTCAGTAAATGCTTCAGGGAATTTCAAAGGCCGGAGCAGGAGCCAGAGCCTTCTGATGTTGCAAACATACGGGAGGAACTTGAAAAAAGTTTCAAGCCGGAACGCAATGTTCTTCCAGCTGATGCATTGGATGAATGTGCAATGGAATATCATTAGCGAGACGCTTCCTTTACTCTGAACCTCGCTGCGCTTTGACGGAGCTTTGTAGAAGAGACAGATATGCTAAAAAAGAAAGATGCTTTTTATGAAAACTTTGTCCTGTCTCTTGGTTAAACAAGAGGATAGAGGATGACTTAGTTTTAGCAAGGAGTTAGTGCCGGCACTAAGCTCAGCTCCTTGCTGCAAGTCAGCCAGGTCATTATTTCCACTATTGATCAGAAAATGGCAATTCAGAAAGGGGCACACGGCCTTTCGTTTCCCCTGGCTGCCATCTCTCTACTCCTGGTTGCCAACAGCCCCGGTCAGTCTGGGCAGTGCTGGAAGCTGAACATCAGCCCAACCTCGCTGTACAAATCCTGGCTCGTTCATGAGCCCTCCTAGCAGGGAGCAGCACCTGTCTGGTTTGTTTCTTAATTTTCACTTCTGTTACAGAAAAACAAGTCCCCAAATTCTACCCTCACCCTCGAATTTTTCTCTATTTTGGAGCTTCCATTCCATCTTAAATGGGTAATCCAAGTGGAGGTGCAAGATAGGATGCGTTTTTTTAGCGGGTTTTTTTGCAGGATTCTTATTTTCCCTCTACTGGCATAGGCATCCCCAGGTTTCTTCCAGGTTTCAATATAGAGCCTTGGAGGACCCAGTCTTCATGTCATAAAGACCAGAGAGAAAGAATGAGCACAGAAAAACCCCCTTACTCTTTGGGGAACATTTGTAGAAGAGGCAGACATTTTATTTCATTATTTGGGAGGAATAGCTAGCACCACGCTGCTAAGACAGAAGGTGGTCCCTACTGTCCATCCAAAGAACTAGCTGCTGGGCTGGTCAAAATCACCAGAGAAAAAGTGGGCCACAGGTAGAGCACATGAGATTTGGGGCTCTGGACATTAGCGGGTGGCCAGATTTCAGCCACTCGTGCAGAGAAAAAAGGGGAAGATCTCCCTGCAAGATGTGCAGGAGGGACAGGGAAGAAAAAGAGAAGGAAAGAGGTATCATTGCTGTTCGGAGGAGACAGGAGGTGAAGAAAACCATCACTGTGTAGAGGTCCGTCTGCCCTACCTGGTGTCCTGCTGCTCATCACTGTGATGCCCACAGCTTCGAGACAAGCCCATGATAACATGGCAACGACATCGTTTTAACTACCTCTTCATGTGCTCCTTTTCTCCCCTGTCCCTCGGCAGCTCAGTCCAGCGTACACAGAGCCCACGGGCTTCTCTTCCACACCCACGTCCTGTTTTAAGCCTCGTTTCTTTTTTTGTGTCCCTCCTCTCTACTACTTCTGCTGCAGCTTCACCCAGTGGGGACCATACAACTTGAAACACTTGCACGCAGACATCCTTGCTTGTACTGTTTCATTTCATCCATCTGGGACTTCTACATCCCTTTCCTATTATCTAGGGAATGAAGTTTTTTGCAGCCAAGAGGGATTTTTATAAGTTCATTAAAATATTTCCCTTTAGAGAGCACTCCAGGGGACACAGGCATTTGTGAACCATGCCATATTTTCACTTCTTTAAATCTGGATGCTGCGCTTCTGCAGGTATTTAGCGTATTAACAAGAGCATGCTGAAAGTGTGACCATCTGCTTTTGGAAATGAGTTAACGAAACAGCCGTGTTTTGAGGTAGAAAGGCTTATTTTGGCCTCGTTTGTAGAATTTGCCTATTCCGCTGTTCACACTGTATGTCAAACAGTCTCTGAGCAGAAGTGAGAGGAACCAAAGCTTGTCTGACACTGACTATGCCGATCCCTTTAAAGGAAGGATCCAGTTGTGGGGACACCCCATCGCTGTTGACTGGGCAGAACCAGAAGTGGAGGTGGATGAAGACACCATGTCATCGGTAAAAATCCTCTACGTGAGGAACCTCATGCTCTCGACCACTGAAGAGACCATCGAAAAGGAGTTCAACAACATCAAACCAGGTAGGGACCCATTGAATGTGCTACCTCCTAAATAAGTACAGCTGCTGCTGCAAATGGAAACATTTCTCCATTCATAAAATGCCAAAGGAAGAGACAAAAATAACTGGTTTTCCACTGTAAAATGTTCACGTGCGATGCCACAAAAATCGTCATTAAGCTGAAGGTTCCCACCGGACATGCACATCATCTCACCCCGTTAAGGGCTGCTTAATTTCCAGCTAGTAACACTACTAACCTTTTTAGGATAATTGGCAGCTGGAGGGGATCCAAAATGCTGTATGGGGATACCTGTGTCATAAAGATGATTTTGAATCATTTCGGCCTTCTTTAAAAAGAGGGAGTTGGTGAAACAGCTGGGTGATTTCAGCATTCTTCTCCTATGGCAAGGGATGACGAGAGAAATAGAGTGATGTAATACAAATACCCATTATCCAATCTAAATTCTGAATTCTATCATTTTCAAAAAAAACCCCCACATTCTTCTGTAAATTTGTGAATAATCAGTGCTTATCATTTAACACAGAATATGACAGTAATCCTTTGTGGTGTATATTACATGCACTGAGGGTGAGATTTTTCAAAAAGCAAGTAGGTTTATTTGGAATAAAAATCCTGCTGGCTTTGAAAGGAGATTTTACTGCTGTGTTGCTCCATCTGTAGGAAATTCCACCCAAAAACAACAAAGTAAAAATAACCCATTTCTGCAGCTCTACAAGCCACAGAGTCCGTTAGGCATTAGTAACTTCTGGTTGGTAATGTGAAATCACCTTTCATCTCATTCTTATTAACTTCCTTCTACTAATTTTTTAAAATGTACAACAGAGCTTCATTTTTCCTTCACTAACTTTTCACTTCTGCTCTATATATTTCTTTTTTTTTTTTCTTTCTTTTTTTTTTTTTTGGTACCAGGCTGCAATGCAAAGGCCTTTATGAAGTTTCTTTGCGAGTCTTTTCTGTCCTTTCAATTTTTCTGGCTAATACTTTTAGCCACCATAAAGCTGTTAGAGACTCCATTTTACCTCTGAGTTAAATATGTATCATCCCACTCTCTTAAATATTTTCTCCTTTATTCACCCAGTTTTGCTCCTGAACTTTGAACTTCTCACACTCCCAGAAACACATTTATACCCATCTAACACTTTGGGAACCATCATCTGCTTCGCTCCTATGACAAGTTTTCTAGTACAGCAACAGAAGATCTGTATCATCATTAATTTTCCCTTCATCACTTTATCTTTTTACTTCTCGTGCTGGATATTTTTAAATTTTTTTTAATGCACAGCTTTATTTATTATGGATAAAGCCAGCAATGCCTTTTTTTTTAAAAAAAAAAAAAAAAAAAAAAAGAGCTGTGCCATGCTTTCAAAAAAATGCACATCAGGGCAAAAAACCCCGAGCTTTGGGGAGAGCAAATGCATTTAATTTATGGTAATATTATAATCAAAACAGTCAGCAAGGGTCTGAAATTATTCGCTTCCCCCCCTTGGTTATCTGCCGTGTTTCAGTACCGCTTGCCTGAAGTGAACATCTGATCCAGGGCATTAAGAAGCTGTTTTAACAATAACGAGTCATCCAGTGAAAGATGATCCTAAGCAAAGGAGTTATGATCCAGAGGTCCCCATGACAGGGCAATCGCCACATGGCTGTGAGCCTCATGGACACTGCCAGGAACGCTGCTTAGCCGTCTCAAGTTGTAACACGGCACGAGTATCACCCCTTAAACCTCTGCCAAATTCCTCGCCGGACTATTTCTGTAGAGATCTGCATCACTTGACCCCCTGGAAAGCCCTGCCCTTGCTACCTAGAGATTCTGGCAAAAAATCCTCATCCCTGGCCAAGTTTCCAGCAGGAAGGTCGCGGTCTACGAATGTAGCACAGGGGACCATATTCCTCCTATGACACCCCACGTGGAGATGACCCGAGGTGGGGTACCACATCGCTCTGCCCCAGCAGAAGCAGGGAAAAGGAAGAATTTTGGCTCGAGCGAGGATCAGTAATACAGAGCTCTCTCAAGGAGGCAGAAGGGGGATTTTCAAAACACAGAGAGTTCATTAAAGCCTTGACTTGTAAACAAGGCATCAGCATATAACTCCCATAACGTCAGGCTTAGAAAATCACCCTCCAATCCCAGAAGGACACAAATTGCTACTTACTGTTCCGGTGTCATTTTGAAGACAGGCAGGCTGCTCAGGTCATAGGCTGGGACAGGCTCCATTTAGCTCCTTGGAGGTCCTAATGATTCCCCCTGAACTCCAAAGAAATATATTTTCTCCTGCAGTTTTTTAAGTAAGCGCTTTTTTTCTGGCAGTATGACGTTTCCCTGTGTACCTGTTCAGCTTTAAAGGGTAAGAAGACAACAGAAGAGTCGTTCGGCATCCCTCAGCGATGTTTCCAAAGGATATCTCTGGGGGTGTCCAAAGGATATCTCTGGGGGTGTTACAGTCTTGGTGGCTGGGCTGGCTGATGATGTGCTTCCCAGCCCACAGGTGTGGGGAAAATGAACAATTAGAGAAGAAAAGGTAGATATCTAAAGCTTGTGACTGCGGGGAATAGAACCAGTGTGGTTATTTTGGAGACAAACTCATTAGTGCCGAGTACCTCGGTGCTAACTAGTTCCCAGCAGCAGAGCAGCTTACAAGGATAAGCTGTGGAGTATGGACATAGAAGAGCAAGAAGCCATTTACATTTGAATTCTCGTGGGTAATCACGGAGGTGTAGAAAGATTCCAGCTGGAGGCACCAGGGTGGGGGTTTCCAGCCCAACCCCGCTCCCAGCATGGCCAATGCCACAGCTACAGCAGGCTTGGTGGGACCATGTCCAGGTGAACCGGGGCACCCTTGGGGATGGGGATCCCCCACCACCTGGGGGCCCATCCCAGGGATGTCCCACTCGCGTGAGAAAGGCGGTTTCTTAGGGCAAGACCTGCTGTCCTGTTGGTCCCAGCCCACGTCCATGCTTGGGGCTGCTCTGCTGCAGACAGGACTCAGTGTTTGTTCTTGCTGAACATCCTGAGTTGACGATTAAAAGAAGAGCCTCCTTGTTTCACAGCAGAAGGAACAGCTTTCCTGAATCACAGAGTGCATCCCAGGCTGGTTGGGGTTGAAGGGACCTCTGGAGATCATCCAGTCCAACCCACCTGCTCACGCAGGGTCACCAGAGCAGATCACACAGGTCGGTCCAGGTTGGTTTGAATGTCTCCAGAGAAGGAGACTCCACACCCGCTCTGGGCAGCCTGGTCCAGGCTCTGGCACCTCCCAGCAAAGAAGTTTCTCCTCATATTCATATGGAACCTCCTGTGCTTCAGTCTGTGCCCCTTGCCCCTCACCCTGTCGTTGGGCACCACTGAAAAGAGTTTGGTCCATCCAATTGACAGCCACTCTGGAGATATTTATGCCTCTGAGTAGCATGTACGATGCACGTACAAAACTGTGGTGACCGCACGGTGACGTTACCTGTAGCTCACCAAATCCTGGGCTGTTGGATGTCCTGCTCAGCCATCTGCGTCTCGGTGGTCTGTAACAGAAGGGAGACACAAGACCAAAGGTCATGTCCAAAAGAGAGTTTTGGACAGAAAAAAAACCCCAAACACTCCAGTGTAATGGGAAACCTCCTGGTGTCTGACGTCAAGTTTTTCTAGAAATACTACAGCCTTTATATTTATTTTCCCATGGTATATACCTCCTAAGAGGTAAAAAGACTGCCTTCCAGCTCTTCTACACTTGGTCAGCTTTTCCTTTCCAAAGGCTGACCCAACACAGTTGCTCTTTCAGATCTGTATTTTCCAACTAATACCCATTTCCAACCAATATTCCAATGTTTTCTGCAGGTGCAGTAGAGAGAGTAAAGAAAATTAGAGACTATGCTTTTGTGCACTTTAATAAAAGAGAAGATGCAGTTGAAGCTATGAAAGCCTTGAATGGAAAGGTAAAGTTGTGTAAATGCTAATTTCTGGGATTATATGCAGTACATTACACGCAGCTGAAACAAAGCTGCCTGCTTTACAAGCTACAAAAGCATCCTGAAGATGCTGTCTCTATTTTCTGTTCAGAGGCTGCTTTTATAATCCTGAATCAGTTTTTCAGCAACCCTGATGTACACAAACTGTCGGCTTCTTGCTCCTTGCATTTGTGCTAAAAGTTTGCCCAGCTCAGACTGTAGTTCACCCCTCAGGGAAAAAAAACATAGCAAAGCCAAAATGAGGGGTTATGGGTTCCCTTGGCTCACACCCACATCCTTGTTCCACATTTGCCAGCAAAAATGCTCGCAGGGCAGCGTGTGAATGGCAAACCGGGACAAACAAGGTCAACTCCAAACATCTGCTCCAAATTCGGATGCGGATTTGCAAGGAGGTTGCTGTATTTAGTCCTTCTTGCATTGCATGTAATTCACGGCGCTATAATGCAAGATCTGTTCCCAAAGCAGTGTTAACCCCGCTCCTATTTTTAGTGTTACTGCTGTTCTCCATAGGAGCACGTATAATCTCCCCAACACGCTACTTTGCAGGGAAGCAAAACCTTTTGAAGGCTTCACAGCTCTGCTAATTCAGTTAAGGAGCCTCTCCTGGCCGGGCTCAGGCTTGGGTGTTTTCAACACGTTAAGTTTTCGCCCAACTTGTGCTTTCTTCCACCTGTGGGAGGGAGATTTTGGCTTTTTTGGGGTGGTTTTCACTATCTTCCCATCCCATTAGCAAACCACACGTGGAAACTGCCTCCCTGGGCAGGATAATCTCCGCGCACTTTGGAGACTTAACGCTTGTGCTTCTCCCGTGCTCTCTCCCCACCACCCTGGTGCGAAGGTGCTGGATGGGTCCCCCATCGAGGTGACGTTAGCCAAACCTGTTGACAAAGACAGCTACGTCAGATACACCCGGGGCACAGGCGGCAGAGGTACCGTGCTGCAAGGAGAATACGCCTACGCCTTCGGACACGTGTACGACCCCGCCGCAGCCTACCTGGGTGCCCCGGTTTTCTACGCGCCCCAAGCCTACGCGGCGATCCCCAACCTCCACTTCCCCACCACCAAGGGCCTCAGCAACAGGAGCATCATCCGTCCCCCATCCATCCGAGGTAACTCCCGTCACACCAATACTCAGCTCTAGCAGAATAACTCCTTGTGGGCTTGGGTGGCTGCTCCCCAGACTCGTGCTGAGGGCATTGGCTTTGCCCTGGATGCTCAACCCCTTTCAGAGAGCGATGGAAAAGACAGTTTTAGGCTCTGTCCTCCCCAAAGGTGTAATGATCTTCCAGCAGAATAAGAAGAGCATGAAAAAAATAACAATATTTTCGGTTGGACCCGATGATCTTAAGGGTCTCTTCCAACCAAAATGATTCTATGATTTTCCCAAGCTTGAAACAGCTTCCAGATTGCCCTACGTCCAGCATAAATAAACCGTGAATCTTCCTGGTTTTGTGCCAGCAGGAAAGACCAAATAAAACAATTTTCCTTCAGAGCGAACCCCCTCAGCCAGCCACCAGCACGGTTCTCTGCAGTGTTTCCTCTTTGTTTTGAAGGCCACAGGGAAAGTTTTACCAGTCCTGGTGTTTTCTGACCAAAAGCCACAGCATTTCCCAGGGAGATCCTACTGCCCTGATGCAGAGCAGGAACTGGCACTGAAATCAAGAAAGACATTAATTGTGTGTTCTGAGAGATGGACTCCTTTTTTTGTGGGATCATTAAACTAATAATAACCAGTCTATGAAAACAGAGTATTTCTGAAAGCTGCCTTTGATCCTGGGTGACCACCCCTGCGACCAAATCAAATCCCCATGCTCAGGTACTCCTTATTAAATATCTTTGCTGGCATCGTTTGGTAAGTGCAGAAGCTTGGGGGCTAGCGAAAAAAAAAGAAAGTATGCCTATTTGGTCTTTTTTCCAAAGATGATACCTGTGGTCAGGTCCAGTGGCAGGCTGGGACCCTGCATGGCACCCCAGTGGGGCTGGTGAGGACCATGCCAGCCAATTTTCCCCCCTTCCCAAGGAAAGGTACAGGAATTTCTCTTTTTGTCACCTATATTTTTGCCCACACGGGTGAGACTAGTTCCCATGAAGGTGGTATTAGAAGTGCAGATGTGGTAACCCACCAGCTCTCTCTTGCTTTGCAGTCTCCTCAGACTCCCAAGTGGGGTTCCCTAAACAAAAATAGAAGAGTAATGGGAACAATTTCTTCCCCAAAGGGCTGTGGGGCATTGGAACAGGCTGCCCAGGGCAGTGCTGGAGTCACCATCCCTGGAGGGGTTGGACAGATGGAGATGAGGTTCTCAGGGACATGGGGTAGTACCAGGGTTGGGTTATGGTTGGACTCGATGACCTTGAGGGTCTCTTCCAAACAAAATGATTCTATGAAACCCAAACCCGGTGAGTGGGGCTAACTTTTTCATTTCAGCAAGAATCAGGGTCATTTTTTCCGGTGATTTGATTCGGTTTAATGCCTTCTTACATTCCTAGAAATTTACATGAATGTACCTGTAGGGGCTGCGGGAGTTAGAGGACTGGGAGGTCGCGGCTACCTGGCGTACACGGGCCTGGGGCGCGGATACCAGCTCAAAGGAGAAAAGAGGGGAGAGGATAAACTCTACGACCTCTTGCCAGGGATGGAGCTCACGCCTATGAACCACTTCACCCTAAAGCCCCAAGGGATCAAACTCGCTCCTCAGGTATGTGCGCAAAAAAAGAGTGTCGGTATCCCAGCCAGAGGTTGTCTTCGCCCAAAATGCTTTTGGGAAAACAGCCTCCTGCTTGAATCTGAACTGGGGACTGATAACTAAATTCATTCTTGCATCTCAAAAGGCATTAAAAAAAAATAAAATACCACTAGTTGCACCTTGTAGTACCCACCTGCTTCACTGGAGGATGGCATCCGCTCTCCCTTGGAGGAGTTTTCATAAACACCCACGGGTGTAAGATGAAATCCAGCTGTGGCTGTTGCTCCGTGAAAGCACTGAGAGCAAAGAATTCTCATCCAAAATGGGTTTGATAAACAGGATGCATCACTTGGGGCTTCACCAAGGAATGAATGCACCTATAATAGAAAAATAATATATATTTTAAAATCATTTCTGGGGAAAGAAGTGTTGACTGCCTGCACAACCCAGTCCAACTCTGGTTGCTCAAGGAGGCTTTTGATGTGGTTGTGCGTGCGGGACTGGGAGCCAGATGGATGGCTGAGGAGAACAAACCCAGAACAAGTTTCCTGCATTTCTGAGGCTCCGGCTCTTACAGCAACTACTTTCCTTTACATCATCCAAAGCAACGTGAGAAACTTACTTCACCCTGAATTTGGAAGCACAGCTTTGCCTATTAACACTTCAATTGCCTCAGCATCCCATTTGCCAAAGCCTACGAAAACATCCTTTTCTCCACCAGAAAACTGGAAAGAGGGTATTTCCCTGCCCCCTGCAAAATTTCACAGTCCCCTTTATTTTTTTATCAGCATATAAGAGGGGTGAAATATCCTGAGTGGTGCTGCTCTGCCTTAGGGCAGGGGAAATTAATTATTTTCTCTTCCCATGCATGCCAAATCCCCACTGCAGGTATTTCAAATAGTGCAGCAACAGCGCTGGGTACTTGCAACACTAATTTTTTTGAGGCAAGTTTTCCCAGCAGCTGAGCTCCCTAATCCCCCCCACTGCTACTATTTCACAACAGCAGGTCTTAAACATGCTACAGCTTGCTTCGCAGCAGCCTCGTTAATGGGGCAGCCTCATTAATACCTGTCAGCTTGGTCAACCTCTCCCATCCGCTGCACTGAGACTGTTTCTACAACGTCTTCGAATGATCGATCCTGTTCCCATGCCTGGCTGGGATGCCCAATGTTAATAAGTGGATCTGCATTATTGAGGATTTAAATGTTGATGTAACATTATAAAACTGACATCCGTATAAAGGCATTCGGACAGCAGGGAACAAGCGTTGCCATAGCCAAGAAATTTAATGAACTAGTTTATTTACGCTACAGATTGCTAAACTTCAGTTGGAGCTATGATTACAAAATTAAAAGCGGCACTATTTATATTTTACATTTTAATTTTAACTAAAATTAGGCGTCAGTTTTAAATAAGGTAGACCACAGAAAGACGTGGGTTGGAGGTACCAACATCGCGAACCCCAAGACCAACATCTTCTCGGCTGAATGTTGAGTCTGGTGGAGTTACTTGGAAAAAATAACCGGTCCCAGCACTGCTCAGAAGAAGGTGCAGGGATACCACGCCGTGTTCAAACCCATTCGGGGACAGTACGTACCTGTGGGTTAAAAAAAAGAAATACAAAGCCAAAGCAAGAGCGTTTCCAGACGGCGATTCCCAATTATCGTGGTATAAGCTGTGCTAAAGCTGGGGGCAACGTGGTTCAGCATTTCTCTTTCAAACTAGAAGCAGAAATTGCCTGTTGAAGCCTGTATAATTAATTGGATGGCAGCACAGTCTTTTTTCTTTTTCTTTCCTTTTTTTTCTTTTTTTAAAAAAAAAGGCAACTATTTGGACTTTCCGTGCACTGTAACCCACTAAGCCAGGAGGCAACAGAGCATTGAAGATGAATGCAACCAGAGTGCTTTAGTACTGTTAAATAGAAGTGCATAGATAGACATTCTGAGGAGAATTCAAAGAAAACATTGATAACAGAATAAAAGAGCTGATCACCAAAGAGACAAAGATGTCCAACTTAACAGGGTAATAATTAACTTCAGGAATTAAACAGATTTTTAAAGCATTAAACATTTAAACAAATCTTATACTTCAAGGTGAATGTAGTATCCTGTCTAACATTTATTTTGTTTTTTTTTGTTTTGTTTTTTGCTAAGCCTCGTGGAAGTTACCACAACACCCCAGGAAGCCGGGTGAGAAGGCGACTACGCAGCAACTAACCCGAGCAAAAAATCCCTTTTTTCCCTTCTAGATCTTAGAAGAAATCTGCCAGAAAAACAACTGGGGACAACCTGTTTACCAGCTCCACTCTGCAGTGGGCCAAGACCAAAGACAGCTCTTCCTGTACAAAATCACCATCCCTGCCCTCGCCAGCCAGAACCCCACCATGTATGTAGCTATTCGAGGTTTTTTGGACTTTAGGATTATTATTTTCCTTTAATTGCATTTTCTTCAGCATCTCCTCTCAAAATACAATTGGACAGGTCTCTATTTCCTTTTCTTGGTTTGTGGGTTTTTTGTTTTGTTTTGGTTTTTTTAACATATTATGGAGAAAAACATCCACTAACTAAAACAGACTGATGGTGATGTCTGCCGTGCTTCCCATGCTTCATGCTCTCTCTCTCTGGTGGTGCAAAGATTAAAAAAAGCCAAAAATAATCAGGCAAAAGGGTGCTTTTTAGTACAAAAATAAAGCATACGACAGCTCTTGTGGGAAAAATAAAGCAGCTTGAAGGAACATGCTGATAATGAGGCTCCAAATGTTTCTGAACTAAAACATTGTTTGCTGCGCTTTTTAAAGAAAAACCCGATGGGCTTTCATTTGAAGTGAAAATGCACAATATGCTCTGAAAGGATGTTGTGTCCAAATGAGACCCAGGGCCAATCAACTCAGCAAAGAAACTATGAGGGCAGTATTTTTGCTAACGCTAGCATAATAATGTTAATAATAATAATATATAATATATACAATTAATAATAATTAATAATAGCATAATAGTGTTAATAATCAGCACAGTAAAAGAACATTCCCATTTGATGCGTGGGATGATGCCATCTATGAATGGATCAAAATATCTTGCGGGGAAGTCCTAGAGAAAAAATAAAACCAGGCTAACATTTAGCTGTGCTCGCAGACATCCCTTCACACCACCCAAGCTCAGCGCCTACATCGACGAAGCCAAAACCTACGCAGCAGAATACACCCTGCAGACGCTGGGGATTCCCACCGAGGGAGCTGAGGTGCCTCCTGCAGCACCAGCTTTTCCAGGTATGGGAACGTCTGTGCAGCAAAGATCTGCTGGAATGTTATTTTTCCTGCTGCTTCCTTGCGGATGTCAAGAATCAACCTGGTTTTGGCCAGGGAGGACAGACCTGGTTGTCCTCCCCACAAACCACAGAATCCCAGGCTGGTTGGGGTTGGAGGGACCTCTGGAGATCCCCCAGTCCAACCCACCTGCTCACGCAGGGTCACCAGAGCAGATCACACAGGATCACGTCCAGGCGGGTTTGAATGTCTCCAGAGAAGGAGACTCCACACCCGCTCTGGGCAGCCTGGTCCAGGCTCTGGCACCTCAAAGGAAAGAAGTTTCTCCTCATATTCAGATGGAACCTCCTGTGTTTCAGTCCGTGCCCCTTGCCCCTCACCCTGTCATTGGGCACCACTGAACAGAGTCTGGTCCATCCAATTGACACCCACCCTGAGATATTGATCCCATTGATCAGATCCCTCTCAGCTTCTCTTCTCCAGCTCAACAACCCCAGCTCTCTCAGTCTCTCCTCATCAGAAAGATGCTCCAGATCCCTCAGCATTTACGTAGCCCTTGGCTGGACTCCCCCCAGTAGTTCCTTGTCCTTCTTAAACTGGAGAGCCCAGTTCAAGAAGGGGAAGCTTTACCTTGACTCATGTTACTTAGGAGTATGACATCGATATTGCCTATATAGTAATTTATATCAGGACTACCCAAATCGTGGTGTATGTACCATAGAGCCGCTCAGGCTGGAGGCACCAGGCTGGTTGGTCTCTGCTCCCACACTGGTCCCAACAGGGTCAACGTCATCAGTACAGCAAGTTGCTTGGGGTGGGTTGGGGCAACGTCCAAGGATGGGGATCCCTCATCGTTTGGAGACCTCTCCCAGGTACTCACCTGTCCTCCACTCCTTCCAGTTTGCAGATGCTTCCCTCCAACTGAGAGCCCCAGATAGGATGCAGGAGCCAGAACTGGTGTCCCTGGTATCACATCTGGGATGAGTCCCCTCCCTGGACCTGCTGGCTGTGGTCTGGCCAATTCCACCCATGATGGAGTAGATCTTCATCACTGCCAAGATGCACGGTTGATTGATTCACGGTCCATCTGTGCTCTCCCAGCACCCCCAGCTCCTTTTCAACCAACAAGAAATGACACAACCGTGAAAGTTAGGATCTGATCCCAGCACTAACACCCCTCACTGGAGGGTGTTGGTTTTTTTCCATGATTTTTTTTTTTGATGATTCGTAATCAACAGCTCTTGCAACTGCACAAAACAGCTTGGGAAAAGATGGAAAACAAAGGCTGGGAGCAGGAATCCAGCTCCAGGCATCACATTTACTGTGCTCGCCAGCATGATGGTTATTCTGATGTAGTGGGAGCAACGCATGCCAAACTGCACATGAGGAACGCATTAGTCAGTACTACTGAGTTGTTTGGAGTGTCTCAAGGATGGATTTAAAAAAAAAAAAAAAAAAAAAAAAAAGATCTATTCAGCTTCCTGCCACAGGAGTCCACAAAAGCCACAGAAAAAAATCAATTTGTCTGGGTTTGTGCAGGCTTCCGCAGCATGGAAACCAAATGGGCTCTTTATTGAATCCAGTCTCCACTTACTGCTTAATCATAATCTCTCCATTTTCTCTCATCCACCCTTAATTATTTGTCTTGGAAACTCTACAAACTGACATACATTAAAGTTTCGGCTTGCAACACACACTGGGCCTCGATCTGTGCTTGCTGAAGCCCAGCTCAGGCCATGCCCAGGTAGCAGCTCATTTCTCTCAGGAGGATGGCAGATCCGTTTTAAATCACAGATTTCTCAATTCCAAGCTGAAATGTTGCACATCGCTTCGCTAACGCAAAGAGGACTCTTCGAGCCAATGGGTACCCCAGCTGCTCTTCCCAAATTTGAGCTTTGTCTTAATTCTTGATTCTTTCACAACAGAACATTGTGGTCTGGTCGACAAGTTCCTATACCCTGCTTTCAGACAAGCCAGCCCCAAACAATGTTTGTTTTCCCAGTGATTCATTTTAAATCAGCAAAGCTAACATTTTCCCATGGAAAAATGTGAAGTGTTGAAACCACATTTTCCATTAGAAACTGATGGGGGAAAAAAAAAAAATCTGGTTTACTAAATATTTTCTCCTCAATATTGCATAGAGGGTGTTTCCATCCTATCTAAAGTAGCTGTCCTGAATTGCATGTATTTTGACTGTGAAGGGTATCAGAGACATATTTTCTCCATGAAACCTGCCCGAGTTTCCCTGATATTATTCCATTTTCTTGCCTTCCTCATGTTGTGTGTGGGAGGATGTGTACAGAGCACCATTAACACCCTCTTAGCTCAGAAATAATCGAAGCCTAAGGAAAAAAATTCAATAACAAGGGGCATTTTTCGAGCAGCCCGTTTAACAAACAATAGGTGAGAAAATGCATTAATTTTCCAGCTTTTTTTATTACCTTCAACATGGAGAAAAAACATACCAGAAATTACCTATTTAACATAATTAGATTATTCCCATTAACAAACTCTTCACTCATTACCTCATTCCAATCAACAGCAAAGTCTTCCCATCAAAAACCTATCAGGCGACGGTGAGTTTTGAATGTTTTTTGCTAATCTGTGTTTTTTCTCCTGCAGGATATACCATTGCTAACGCAGCTGGCACCGTCGCAGCCACTCAGCTCAAACAAGCGGTGACAATGGGACAAGATTTAGCGACATACGCAGCCTACGAAGCCTACCCTGCCTTTGCGGTTGCTGCACGCAGCGATGGCTACGGAGCGTTTTAATCTCGTCTTTAATCGAGTGCCCCTAAATCAAGCACAGGCAGGGAAAAAAAAAAAAATCTCAGTCTGGTAATTCTTACACCCTCATGATTTTAAAATAATCTGTCGCCTAAAGGTAGATTTTAGTTGGAGTTTCATTCTTGTAGTTCTTGAGTTTCATAACAGGATATTAGGGGGGAAGAAGAAATTTAAAAAAAAAAAATCATTCAAAATCAGATTATCACACTAGAGAGCAAAATCTCAGCCCAGAAAATGAGTGGTTCTCAGGTGTGTGTGTATATATACACATACGTGTGTGTGTATATATATATATATATATATACACGCACACCATTGTGTGTGTGTTTACAAGCAAGAACTTGTGCTGACAACAGTTGGTCCCATGGACATTGTGACACAGGACCAGGGAAGGATGGGGTGTCTCCAGCAAGCCCCTCCATGCATCAAAAATTCTCTGTCCACCCCAAAATTTCTCAACCCAGGCAGAGCAGCAGGTAAAATGAAAGGCTGTGGAGATCTCCACGCAGAGACCTCCAGTTTGCCTCTGAGCATCCCATGCCACCAGCACCGTGGGGATGTGTTCAGGCATCTCAAGCATCTTTTAAATTCACTCTGGCACAGCCAAGGGAAAAAAAGACTTTTGCCATAAACAAGTTGTCCAGCCTTACAGACTATTCTGCACACTCTTGAATGGTAATTTGATTTTTAAAGCAGGAGGCAAGCATTCAGCGTAGTTTTCCCTCTTTCTTTGCTGCTTCCCAGCCATACCTACCAGTCACAAACCAGCAAATAATGGCGTATATTTTCCACCTCCCATCAAATGGCACATTCAGTGAAACACAGGAAAACTTTTAGGACTATTAAGGTTGAGGACCAGAAAAGCGTTATTCATTAGGGCCAACTCTCTACTTAATTAGAGCACAAGAGCTCACAGCCGTGGCCCACTAATAACAGGCACGTCCACAGCAATAAGATTATGTATAAGGAACCTTTTTGATGGGATGGAACGAGCCCTGCCTGGCTACCAACGCTGCTTTACACATTAAAGCAAGGCTTCTGGCTGCTCTGCTTCTTGCAAAAATTAATTTAGTGGAAGAGGGTTTACATCAACAGCAAAGGCACCTCTTGTTTTGGAGAGCACCTGTGTTGGTCTTGGTTTTGGACGCTTTGGGGATGTTGAGAGCATCCTTTGATTTACAGCAGGAAGGCATTACCTGTTTATTTTTGCGATTGGGTTGAGGCAGGAGTAACGATGCTCTAGAGGTATAGGAGAAACCCAGAGTTAGGTAACTACAGCAGATGTTAATCCTGTGTAATATATCCGACACAGAACTGCACACTAAGATGACTTGAATCTGCTCAGTCTAGGGCCAGAAAAAACCCCTTACTGAAGGAGAATTTACAACTGGGTTGATGATGCCCATGGATCCCAACAAATCTGTCCCCAAATTTTTCATCTGGTCTAGATGACGTAACACGGCACTGTACAAGCCGTTTCAAGCGGAACTCTTTCCGAGCATCCCCAAAGCTGTGCAAAGCACAACGGGCTTTGACAAGGTGTTGACTACCAGGAGCAAAGTGTTTTCTATTCTCATACTTTGGCTGACTCTATTTCACTATGAACGGAACAAAACCACATAAGCTGCATAGTTTACTGTCCTGTTAGACCCTTTTCTATTTATGAAGTAGCTCATCAGTGTGATCCTGAAGGTATTACAAGCCCTCTAGTTGCTGTTTGGCACACTCGGCTTTGCAAAAAACAAACCTGTTCACAGAGGGTGAAACAATCGAGAGTGTTATGGGCATCGTGGCTTTATTTTCTCTTCTATGTCTTTTAAGTTGCGTTTGATTGCCAACGAGTACGGTATCCATGCGAGCCTCTCTCTAGAAGACTATTGTTGGCAGCAAGTGTTTCTCACTTTCCATGTTCAGTAACTTTATTCTGCTTTTTCAGCTATTTATATAAGTTCAGAAAGATGTCAAAGAAAAGGGTAAGAAGCAGTATTAAAAAGTGTGTGCATGAAGCACTTATTTTTGTACGCATAGTACAATATTTGTATAGAGTTTTAACACTACGAAGTGTAGCGAAAAAAATCACACTGTCCATTTACTGGAGGACAATCATGTACGTTTAAATAGAATGAAGTGAAAATGACATCTCAATCATCCAGATACAAGGAAGTTATAACTGCGATTAAATTCTGTGAAGCAAGTCTGTAATTCTAGAGTGATCCGAGGACATTAACTGGACTTTGAAATATCATTAAAACTTTTTCAACCAACACACGTCTCAGTCATTTTATACCCCAAGTTTCACCCGAAAGGGTCATCCCACACATGGTAAATAAGAGCACACTTTGCTCTGTAGGGATCGATTTGAAGTCAGACAGGCAAGGTCACAAGCTGCTCAGCAATGCCGAGTGTGTTTTCCATGTGCACTTCGGTGACACTTGGCATGCACATGCAGCAAAAAATCCGCAGTGTCATACTTCTGTACTTTTCAGTAAAAAAAATCAAGAGGTTAGGGGTTTTTTTCCCAGCACTTCCTTGGCCAATATTTATTTATCAGGAATAATTTTTTCCTATAGATTTATTACAGTGGTAATAAATTTCCTTACCTGATCTCAATGGAGACATCTCAAGCGTGATACCAAGAGCAAGGCAGTAATGTGCAAAAATATGGGGCAGATGGGGTGATACATGATTTGGGGCTTTGAGGGATCGGTCCCACCTTGGGAAGGACCTGTTGCCAGGTCACCAAAAGGTAAATCAGCTACAGCCCTGGTCATTCGAGTAAGATGAGGATCTGCTATTAATACTTGGAAGACCATCATATTTAAATGACCAAGCAATAGCAATTCCTGCTTCTACACCCAGTATAAGGGGTCCTGGTTTTGTACCTTTCCAGAGCCCAAGAAACGGGGGGAAGATCTGGTACCAACAGGACACAGGACTCAGCCAAAGGCCTCCCTGCCAAGCCAAAAGAGATTTTGCCAAAATAGCTTGACATTGTCCTCGCAGACTCACAAAGAGGTCAGCTGTATTCTGGGCTTCAGCAAGAAGAGCAGCTCTGCCAGCTCTATTATTTTCCCTCATTAGCTTTTCCTGATGTCCTGCTTTCGTTTTCTTTGAAATCAGGGCAACGGCAGAGTTCACTTTTCTGCTTTAACATTTACTCTCTCGGAGAACTGAGATTCCCCCTTTGATCGGCAGCAGCCGGCTGATCAATTTTGGAGAGCAAGAATGGTTTTTCAAGAAATCTCAAACCACAACCCGACTTACAAAACATTATTTCCTATTTGTAAAGATGTGGGTTCTCAGTGGATAGCAAGACGAAGCCAAAAACCATATCCATCCTTCACGAACAAATCTAAGACACGTTTGAGTCATAAATGACGAGACCAATGGCCCAGAAAAATCAGCATACGGCCACACGTTTGGCTGCTTGCAGGGTAGGAGGTACAAAACCGGAATTTTTCTCCTCCTTTCTTCCAGCCAGCCCTTTCCTGAAAGTCTCTACAGCACAGGGCCTCTCATCTGAGATGCAAAGTGAGAATAAAACACGCCTGAGTACCATACAACAACTCTGCCTTTGGAGCTGGATAGACCCTGAAACATCCCATGTAGAAACCATCTCACACGTCTCACAGAAACCCCCTCTAGAAGCCCGTGGGACAAGGTCTCCAGTGACTTTCAAGAGCTGTTTTATATTTGAGCTTTCGTGGTTACCTCTTCCCAGTAGCCCAGCTAAATTTCCCTTAGACCATCTCATTTCCCCACCACATACTTTCCTGGATTTTCCCTTTTTGGGAAAAAACCAAAACAAACCCAAACCTTTGAAGGGTGACATTCCAGTCAGGGACCACAACCCACTGCTGTTCACTAGCTGCCTGGGGGTCAGCCCAACCCCGGTGCTGCTCATCGTACTCTCATGGGATGCTCATTCCTTCAAGGGCTGGAAATTATTCCGCTAAAATTGCAGTTCTCAGCAATTTTTAAGTCTCGGTGAGGGTCCCCTACCCACCAACCCTTCTCCTTCAGCAGGTGCTTAGGGTGGGCTGGAGATGTCCTACCACCTCAAACTCCTCTCCATGCTCATGAACTTCTCCTGGCCTGACTCCAGCTACCTGCAGGAGATGGGGACTGTGCATGCCCAGATTTGGGGACAGTTAAGGGAAAACACTGGAAAAGTGACGTTCCCCAGACCCACCTTGTGCATATGCAGCCCCAGTTGTGAAGATGTTAAAAAGCAGTCAAACCTGTAGATACTCTGCACAGAAATATCCTCTGTGGGACACGTGCAAACAGAACCAGGTAACCATGGGACCAGACAGATCCTAAAATCCTCCATCGGAGCCTGGAGAAAGCGAAGGGATCCTCTCCTTTCCCCCCAGTGCCTTGGGTCAGATCCTAATTTAGCATCTCTTGTGCAGCTCCAAATACTGCCGGTAAATTCAGGAGGGATAAGATGTTGTGCAGGGGGAAAGTTGCGACACGGTCAAATTCTGCAAAGGAGCTCAGTGAGGAGGTTTGGTCTGCGGCACAAACGAGTTTCTCAAGTTCATACTAGTTTATGTCCCACAATTAAAAAAAAAAAGAGTTTCGTTCGCCTCCTGAGCACGTACACAAGGCACAAATGGCTATACATTGAAGGAGAGGAGCTCGAGAGAGGGAAGAGCAACTGCGATGAGTAATGCTATATTTAACAACTGGCGAGGTGCCCAAATTCCTGAAAATTTTCTAGGCTTTGGCTCTGTTCAGCGGCAAACTTGTTCTCCTGTAAAACGGCACTGGCACCTAGTGGCTGCTGGATTCAGACACCGCACCCCGAAACGGCGGCTTGTCACCGTATGCCAACAGCAAATGACAGACGCGACGCTGTTACAGAGCAAATAAACCAAAGGATTTTTCTCATCAGCCTTTCTCACACTGCGGTGCTCGGAGCTGCTGAATTTTCTAGACGCACGAGATCACGAAAAGTTAAAAAAAAAACTCCCCAAAAACTTCAAAAAGCCTGCGCCCACTGGTGACAAATAAATCATTCTGTTACAAGGTGTTTAACAAGGGGACCTGCTCCAGAGCACCGGTGGGGGTCTCCAGATACCCTAAATTCTGGCTCTCAACACCTTTGTTCCCATGAGAAACACCAGCATCCTAAAAACTCTCTTTTGGGGTCTGGTGCTCATGTTTTCCAGGGTAAATCTTACCCATGAGCACTTTAACTGTGTGATTCAATTTTACTTGCATAAACATGTTCAGCACAGGCACTACCAAAAAAAAGTTCACGGTGTAATGCAATAATACAAACGAAATTATCTGAAACTATCAAATAAAATATTTCAGTGTTGCCTGAGAAAAAACAAACCACTATTTCTTTTTTCCCCCCGATGTATTTCTTCTAGGAAAACAGGAGCATTCGTGTAATTTATTCTGGTTTACACGGTGTAAGAAAAATGGCAAGTAAAGAGAGTTATTGTTATAATGGAATTCATTAGGCAGCACCATTCTCAGACCAGAGCGGCTCCTGTTTTTCATAAAAAAGATCTGACCCTGTTTTAAGGGGCTGCGATGTTTTTCACCGTGCGCGGTCCTGCATGAAAACTTGAGCAGAGCAGGAAAAACTTTGCAAGAAACTTTCTGGATCGTTTTGCCACCTTGAGCGTGGAACAAGTCCATCCGACAGCACAGCGGGATGCTGGAGCAGCATCCTCTGCTACTGCCCGTATCCTGCGGTCGCCACCGCTGCCATCCGAGCAATTTCACCAATAGAATGGGGCAGCCGGGACGTCTGGGTAAGTTATTAGGGAAGGACATTAAGACCATCTTCAGGGACTTGATTCCCATTGTTGCTCTTCCAAAGCTCTTTCCTGACTCAATATTGCAATTGCTTTGAGCTCCTCCGGATGGGGATCTCTGAGACTGATTGCAGCTGGTTTAAAATGAATAATTCATTCTCTCCTACTGATTTTAAAGAGAGGCAAAATTATCTGACTGACGGTTCTCTGAAGAATTAAAGAGATTGCATACAAAATTGGTACACGTTGTTGGAGCTTATTAAACATTTACGATTGTTTAGCTGTGAGACACTACAAGAATCCTAAATCCAGATCTGAAAGGCGTATATTCTTCTCCCTGTGGCTCCCAGATCTACCACTTACAGAGGCTGGAGGAGACCTCAGGAGGGACCTGCCACCAGCACCGGGTCAAAGTGGTCATGGCTTTGTCCAGCCAGCTCCTGAAACCTCCAGAATATCCTCTACCTTCCTGGGGACCTTTCTGTGTTGAAAGCCTTTCAGCCAAGAGGTTTTGAGGCTGTCCTTCTGCCCCTTTAATGGTATCTTCGTTTTGTGCTTTGATGGAACCCTCCATTGATCTTTCGTATGGGTTGGAGGGGCACCACGAGCCCTTCTGGTGACCTACCTGTAGGCAATTCAGGCTTTGTCCTTCAGCTCCGGGCAGCTGTTCATCCAGCCAGAGCCTGCTCACCTCGTGTCCTTCCTGATGCTAAAACAAAGCGGGCTGAGGTCTCTTCAGAGCTGCCTCACCCACAGCTTTAATTGATCGGTTCAATTCTTACCGATTTCCACCTGTGGCACCCGAAATATAAACTGATTGTGTTGACATCCAGCCCTGCTCTGGGTCACCTTTTGCTAGCAGCTGCAGGTGCTCCCTCACCAATAGGTCCCCCCCCAAAATCCCCAACCTGCATATGGCCTCTGGCGTAACCCTAGTGCCCTCCCATGACACCCTGCTATTCAACCTCTGGCACGTGTAAGCATCCTTATTTTTTATCATTTTGACGTGTCCCAAAGTGATATTTAGAGGGTAAATTGCCATCTGCTGCCCTTTGCCATGGTTGGAGGGCTGGACAGGAGATTAACACAAGGACAACAGTCTTTCTTGCCCAGCATTCTGCCTCTGGACCATGCCAGATGGATGATGTCTTCAGGTGATAAAATCAGAGCAAATACATGTAGTCCTTGCACAGAATTGGGACCCTCCAGCCCATCTGTAGTTTCTTGGGCCACTTGCAATTAATTAAGAGCTTTGAGAGGGCTTCTCTTCCAAAAACTTGCCCGGCATCCCCTTGAGACTACACAAACCCACAGGTGGTGGGCAGCACTGAGCCCGCGCAGCACACCGTTCTGTTCAAAAGTGACATTTGCGAAAGAGAATAACACATTCTAGCAGGGAAAAACTGGCAACCGCTTCAATATTTTGCCTTGCGTGTGACTGACCTTCCTTTCCTTACCTGAGACCTCTGAGGGAGGACCCTATACAGCCCCTCTCATCAGGCACCTGTGAAACCGAGACCACTGATTTATGGAGAATTATGTGCATTTCACTTCATATGATGCTTGCCCCACCACCACCCGTACTCTATGGTGGCTTTTAACTCAGAGAATGAATCCTCCAAATGCCCTACACCAGAGCAATTAAATGAAACAATATTCAAAACTTACCGGTGAGTATCTATCCTATTTATCCCTTTACCATCCTAAGAGGTCAGCTTTGCCCTTCAAGCACGATTGAGGAGTCTTCTCTCCAGATGCCTTGTGAATTCAGCAGCTCTTTACAGTTTCATGGACTGGGCTCAATATTATGAACTATTCTACAATCTGGATTAGCTCCCAATATGCACTAATTCTCCCCAAGTGAGCTTATTCACAATCAAAAGGAACTTCCTCGATGACTAAAGAAAAACAGTTACATCTTTTATTACAATAAGAATCAGCTGCAACAAGATCTGGCCAGGACGGGAGCTGCTTGAATGAGAATACGTTGGACTAGTGAGACTGAATTGCAGGTAAAAGCCAAAACTTTGTGGGAAGGCGAGCTTTGCAGAGCAAAAGTTGACCAGCGGCAACGATGTACAGAGTAATGTTTGCCACAAAAAAACCTCCTAAATATGTATTACGAACATCACAGGTGTCAAATATACTGCTTGAAACAATCAATCCCTTTAATGAACGAGATCACCTACAGAGCTACAATTTCAAATGCTGAAGATGTGCCTTCAAATGCAATAGAGACAGCGGCATAGAGAGTCAGTTTTTTCTTGTAGTGCCCGAAGTACCGAATCCTGTAGACGCCCGGCTCTGTGCCACCAGGGATGTGCCACTCAATGGTCACGTTGCTTTGGCCAAGTACTCCCTTGGTCCAGTAAAACCTAGCAGACAACCCAAAAACTGCAGTCAGCAAGAAAATCCACTTGTCATTTGTTTTAATATCCCAAGAGCTCAGTAACTGGAATGAGATGAATGCGCTCCGGTTAAGTATATTTTAAGAGCTTCTTTTAACCTTTCCTCATATATTTAAGCTCTCCAACAAGCCAACCCAAAACCCAGCAGGGCCAAAAAATATCTGGAAACATGGAAACACAAGTCAGCGGTCCTTTTTGCAGATGAAGAATATTTCTACTAACATGTTATTACATTCCCAGCTCCATATCATAACACCACACAGCGTTACCTCTGAGTGATATCCATCAGCATAGTCTTCCCCGGGCAGGGGGAATGCTGAAGCAGGAGGATAAGTATTTATTGAAGGTCACAAGTGAAGTCTATCACAATCAAGCCCAGGGCGCCTGGCAGCCATTTCCATGTCAAACTCCCATATTTTTTTTCAGACTCCTTGCGCAAAACCTCTTCTGCTCAACCTTGAAGCTCTACAGCCAGGCACATCTCATCTGGGGCAAGGGATTTTTCAGCCGTCCATGACAGAGCATTCTTGGGGAGATGAAGAAGATTAACCTGCTCTTCTTCCTATCCTGCCAATGAGGGGCACTGCTGGATATCCCCCTAATTGTATCTGGGCTGGACAGGGGAGTTATCAAGGTTTACTGAGATTGCACTCCCATTTCAGGGCTTTAACTAGGGGAAGAAGATGAACGAAGTAAGTTGATTTATTGGCGATGATAATAAGTTTCCCCATACCAGTCCTACTGAGAAGATTGAAATAAATATTTACAGACGTGACTGGTGAAAAACAGTGAATGACGGGGGAAATTTGGTCGGTTAAACAGAGACCACAGTCTGACACAGGGCCCATGTATCTGCCTGCTTGTTCTTGTCCAAGGTTTTGGCTGTGGCTTGCACTGGCTTGTCTCAGGATGAAGACAACATTGTCTTGGGAGATGACAGCGGGGTAACAGCACAAGGCCTGAAGTGGTGGGAGATCTCCATCCTTGGGCACCACGCTGATTTGCCTGGACACAGCCCCGAGAAACCTGCTATAGCTGTGACGTTGGCTCTGTTGGGAGCTGGGTTGGACCGGTGACCGGCAGCCTGAGCCTGGCTGTAATGCTGCGCCCTAAAAATGCTGCCGTGATAGATCTGTGCCACCACTCAGCCTCCTCCCCACCCTGTCGTCCAGGCTTGGTGAGCCAGCATCACCGCCCTGGGATTCGGGAACTCAAGCGTAGCTCAGATCCCACCAGGGAAGAGGCTTCTCACAGATGAGCTCACGGGGATTTAGCCGTGAGCTAAATTTATGTCTGGATTTCTCTCTGTTGGCTGTTTGCTACAGGGAGTGCCAGGCAAATTCCTGCCTGTAGCTCAGCCCCTCGTCCTAAACAATCCCAAAAAGCAATTAATTACTGCCCCCACAGCAGATGCCAAATGGGGACAAGCACTTCTCGACTGCAAACACAGCATCTAGCGAAAGGACAAGTCTGCACTGAGTTTGTCCCTGCTGTGATGGCAAGACAAAGGACGGATAACAGCTCATTCCCCAAAAGCTGCTCCTCATTTCGGTAAACCTTCATCTCTCTTGATCCCTGAAAAATATGTGTTTCACAAATGCAGCTACGAGCTATTTAACACTTTGCAACACTACGCTGACAAATAGTGTGCTCCCTTGTGCTGCTCTCCTATTGCAATATCAGCACATTCAGTGGTATCAAGCATCAGTTTTTCCTCTGCTAAAAACCACAGTCTGACTCCACTAATATCTAGTAAAAACATTCATTGCTCCCTGTCCCCATCACCTTAATTATTGAAATTTCAAGGTGTACACACTGACATTGTAAAAAGTGAGTCTTTTTCCATCTTAACCAAACCATTTCCCCTTTCTTGTGGTGTTTGGTACTTTTCTGGGGCACCAGAAAGGGAAGCATTACTGTCTGTGTTGATTTGCTTTCTGGCCAATCCTTTAGGTGGGAAAAGGCCAATCAACTCCTCATCCTTATCAGCAGAAGAATTTAAGCATCCTTCAGGATCCAAAACCTGTCCTTTCTCAGGAAGGAAAACATCTATATTCTCATTTTTCAGTACCATGGCAGCGCATTCTTCAAGTTTTGCACTTTCATATGTTCTTGATTTTCTTGAGTGACATTTTATGTTTTCAGTGTTTCTGGCCAAGATTTTGAGAAATTTGGGGGGGGTTTAGAAGAGGAGGGAAGGAAGGGCTACATTTAAGGGTGATAAAATGGCAGCGTTTGCCTCACCCAGGCAGGGAACGTGACTGGAAAGGGTGACATCGATGGGAGTGACAAGGTAACACAGTGCACACGTTAAACGGAGGGCAAGCCCTTAGAAATGCAGGTAGCGATAAGCCTCCCACATTGGGAGGTCTGGTGGACCTGGGGTGGACCTGGGAGGTCAGCTGGAGTCCTGGTGACCAGATATGGAGAGCAGCCAGTTGCACTTGGGTAGAGGTAATTACACCTGACCAAACGCTCATCATAAATCCAGAGGAAGACTTTCCTGATGAAGCCAAGCTTTGGGGAATGTTGCCTCTCTGACCTCGGACGTTACGTGTTTGCACTGCAAGGTCAGGAGATCCTAAGACAGACGTTCTTTGGAGTCCAGTTTCTCACAGAGAGCTCATGAAGGCAGGTGGGAAAATGTCTCGTTTTTTTCAGAGGATTAACTTGAAAACAGGTGGTTTGGCAAAAGATGCCTTCGATATTCCTGTTTCGTCTACTGACTTCTGGTGTAGCTCTGAAAGGTGACACCAGCTTTGCTGCGTAGTGAATATTTTTCCTTAAGACTGACATCTCTCACCTGAACTTTGCTTTTTTACAAACTTCTTAAAAATCATTGACTGTTTCTGCTTTATGATGCACAGCAAATCTGGCCAGCTTTTCCCTATGAAAACCCTACTGCTCTGAACCTCTTAGGTTTTCTATTATTCATCAACACAATGCAGCAGATAGATGGACACAGGCTACAAACAAATTGGACAATGATCTTTCTGTAATTTTTGCTCTTCTTTCTACCTTTCCCAAACTCATAAGCCTTCATTGGAGAAGTTACACCCAAGGAGAAGATGGAGTGTTGTGTTCTGGACACGTTAGCCACCCAAATATGGACCAGTCAGTCCCCAGAGAGCATCATCTACAGGGACAAGGCCAACTTGTGGATGGGAGCTCTGAAATGAAGCCCTTTAGGGGAAATCCAAATTACTCCATGGAGTCTATAGAACAGTGAAATCTGGTCAGGGCACTCACCTGGTGTCCCAGGAGGCATCGTTCTGTACCACCTGCCAGCTCTCCGAAGTGTTGGTGTATCTCTCCACCGTCAGGAAGTTGTGTTCAGTCTGGAATAAAAATAACAGAGTGAGCCAGATGCTGACGGGACAGACATGTCCCTACTTTCCTGTATCCCTTTGAACTGGAGAAGGGACTAAGTTTCTGTGTGCTTTACTGGCAAATGCGGTAATTACTAGTAAAAATTCTTATATTTTACTGCAAAAGCAAAAACTTAGGCTAGTAAGTGATGCAGAGAATGAGCAAAGAACGTGATCATTAAAAAGAGAATGGACAGGTGAGGTGTTTGCTATCAATGTCTATGCAAGATGTGTGATGGGATCATAGAATAGTTTGGGTTGGAGGGACCTCCAAAGCCCATCCAGTCCAACTCCTGCCATGAGCAGGAGCATCTGCACCAGCTCAGGTTGCTCAGAGCCCCGTCCAGCCTGGCCTGGGATGTCTCCAGGGATGGTTCATCCACCACCTCTCTGGGCAACCTGGGCCAGGCTCTCGCCACCCTCAGGGTAAAAAAAATCATTGATGAATTAAGTACTTTTCTAATTTTCTTTGTTTTCTGAAAATAACACACCAGGCTGATAGGATGGAGACTAGAGACCACACTTGCTATGACTGGATGGCATTAGATACCATCTAAGAAAGAGCATCTGGCCTAATGCACAACATGAGTGACTTCAACTTTTGTCATCATATGAAGATATCACGAATGGTCCTTATCTGACCAAAATAAGGGCTTTGCCCCAGAAGCCTTCTAGTAGTGTGAATTTCCAAAGCACATATTAACGAGAGAAACTATCTTCTTCTGAACTCCCACCAAAGAAAAAAAAGCGCTGGGAGCACAGGATCTTGCTCCTTCTGAAACCTGAATGTCAAAGATTAAAATGCATCAGGCAGAGGTAGCAACTAAATATTCACTAATCCCAAAGATCCCAAATTCCAGCATTGTCGTGTCATATTTACCGCGTTCTCAGCAGAGTTCCTGGGGTTCGCACCTACAAAAGTTACTTCAGCAACTTCTGTCTGTGGGGGGAATTGAGATTTATGTTAAAGACTGAGCACATTGAAAACATGAAGATGCTGTATGAGTTTTTTAGTGGTTTGGTTGAGTTTTTGTGGGTTTTGTTTTGGTTTAGGTTTTTTTTGTTGTTTTTAATTATTTATAATTTCACTTGTTGCAATAGCAATAAGCAATTTATACTGTGAACTGGTATTCTGTGCTTAACATGTAAGATTTCTGTGTAGCGGAGGGAGAGAAACAGGTGAGATTTTTAAGAGTGCCTCTGTGTCTTCTTCCTACCTTACTACTGGAAACAGCAATGAGATTAAACTCCTTGCTCTGAACACCTTATCTAAGTTTTGAGTATGAAAAATGAACCATTTCTAACATTTTTATTTGATTTACATTCCATACCAGAGGCATCAAATGTGACTTGTAAAGAAATCACTGTATGATATTTGCCTATTAAGTAACCAGCTGTTATTTCGTGTTGAAGCAGAAGAGGAAATCTACATGTTGAATATCAAGGGCTTTTATTTTCCCCTTCATTCACTCACTTTAATTGCACTCAGCAAAATGACATTGGCATGAAAACTCTCTGTCCGTGACAAGAGGAAGAAGAGCACCACGACCCTTTAGAAAACACAGACCTTTTTTGCAATAGGGATAAGAATTTAAAGACAAATTCCCGAAGAGGTTTACCAAATCCTGGAAGCTCTCACCACTCGATACTGTTGTCTCACTTCTTGCAGCACATCCCCAAACGTCTTATTCTCCGGCGCGCGATCGGTGTTGAGAGAAGGCACCAAGGTCAAGTTACTGATGTTGAAAACTGGCGGCTCTGGACCACGTGGCAAATCCTGAACTGTATTCTGGGGAAGATGTGCTCATTTATACACACATACAGATAACACATATCTCAGTGATGAATCATACCAATGATGTGTGGGTTTTATATATATATTTTTTTAGATAGATTTTAAGAACAAGAGTGATAATGAACATTTTTTTTTCCTCCTAGTAAAAAAGTGGCAACTTCAGCCCATGCTGAAAGGCTGGAGGCATCTATTTTTTAAACTTTGAACCCAAATCCCCCAGAATTTCTCAAATGGTATGAGACCCCCCCACTACAGGAATTATTTTCATACCATATGAGAACGTCTCAAAGCGGTTTCTTATGAGGGTAGCAATCATGCAACCTCACTGACAAACAAATATAGCCATCACCATTTACAGGGTTTAAATGTCTCTAGCATCACGTGGCATATAAAAAATTTTGATTACCGTAGCAATAGCTCTTGCGAGTCCTCTGTACAGTTGAATATAAGCAGAAAGGGTGTGCGGCCCATAAATAGTCGAGGCAGCCTCGTATCGTTGAGCCTAGCAAAGGGGAAATTTGGAAAAGAAGGGTTTGAAGGACCAAGACAAGATCAGCACTGTACCTGCGGGGGTTTATTTACTCCCTTACTGCAAGGAAGACAGCCCAACAGCTCACTTAAGTATTTCTGCTGCAGTTTCAGGTTACTCTTCCTTCTCCAGTCCATCACAAACAGAGAGGACTGGTTGTCACTCTTCCAATTATCACAGCTCTTTCACTCTTTTCAAGGCTTATGATGCAGGTCTTCTCCTCTCCAACTTTCTTTGGATAACCTCAGTTCTTCCAATCTTCCCTCCCAGTTTAGGGTTTCCGAACCCCATGAGTCCACCCAATGTTCTACACCTTCCTCAAAGCACAACATCTACCATGTCTTGGGAAGATCCTTAAAACTGAGTCTTGCAAGCTATATTGTAATCTCCTCCCCAGCAACATGCCACTACAATTCATGTTCACCTTACGGCCCTACCACTCCAAATCTCTCTTCTGGCAATTTTGCCACTTTATGAAGATAATTTCTCATTCATCCAAATCATCAGGAGGTTACTAAACCAGAGCTGAACTCGCAGGAGCTCCCTTCAGTGTGTCTGACCATTTCCAAATTAAAGCATCCATATGCACTCCCTAGCTATGGTCAAGAAACCACATTGGGCCTTGGACCATGTCATCTGGGCCAGAATAAACAAGGGGGTCTCATGATTTCTACCATAGATTCTTCAGCTTTTCATGGCAAAGGAAAAGTGCTCTAAATGTGCATAATTTCACATGAGTTATCATCCCATATGGCAAAAATCTGAATTCAGTTAAACATGTCCAATCCACAATTGTAATTGTTTACCTGGTATTCTTCATAGGTGGCAATATAATGAGTGTAGACGTTGCACAGACCTGCAATTACGACATCCATTTGTGATGTACCATGGGAATCAAACTCCTAAAAAAGGAAATAAATCACTTGTCTTCTAACAACTGCTTAATGTATTTTATTAGTAGTAGTATTATTTGTATTCTGTCCTGGTTAATACTAATACTAAGTTGCAGCGGGGAGGGGGCTGGATGTTCAAGAATGCAACCCTACAAGTGTAATTTGCCTATATTAACGTCTCATATTCACTTCCCATAGGAAAAAGAGGATAAACTACCTCATGCTCCAATAAATTCAATACGTTTAGGGTTTTTTTTTTTTAAGCTGAGGCCTGTATTCTCCAAAAAAAATGATGATATAACTACGTGAGACAGCCTCAGTGAGTTATGAGACAGTGGCTGAGATTAAGATGGGACTCAGACTGCAGCTGAGAATAGGATGTATCAATCAGGAAAACGGAAAACATGCATTTGCCATTTTTTCCCAATTGTTCTTGTGTGTCAAAATTCTAGTAGCAATTAAGGAGCTAAGCCTCTCCATCCCAGAGACGAAACTCCTGCCAGCATCTGTTTTGCCTGGATCCCAGTTGAATTAACTTGTGTTGGCTTAATAGATTGGAACCCCATGGGTTTGCCTCTTTTGGGGAGGATATTCATTTCTCCGGCATGTCAGGGAGCACATGCAAACTGTGTGTGAAGCATTTACGAGAAGGAAAACCCTGTGAGATGCGAGGTCCATGACCCCAGATGGGAGGAGACAAGGACCAAAAACCAGAAGGATCAAGGAACATGAAGTTTTGGATACACCGCTCTCTCAAGAAACGTCTTTCTCAGCAACTTACTCTTTTGACAGCTTCCCGGAGCCTGCGTCCAGACATGGTCCTGGGGGTGTTAAGGGAAGAACATCAACCTCCAGAAATGCAGGGAGCTAGAGCAGGAATCTCTGGTTGGACATGCAAGACACCACCAGAAATTCATATGGCACTTGCAGCGCCGCTCAGCAACCCTGAGGGCTTCTCTGCCATGAGCTCGACCAAAACACCTCAAAGCATTTTACAGACATCATCACAACCAGGGTGAGGCTGGAGGCACCGGTAGAAAAAAGGCTGCTAGAAATAAATCATTACCCTATTCAGATTTTCACCATTGTGTCATCAACAGTCAGTGCAATTTACCATGATGGTGTTTGTCGCATGAAAAAAAAAAAAAAAAAAATCAAAGTTAACAAGTTCCTTTCTTTTCATTGAAACTGCATTTTGCAGCTAACAGTTAAAATTATTTGGGAAGATCGTTTGCATCTCACTCATTCCCATGGCTAACTTACAGAACGGAGAAGAAAAAGGGAAACCCCAGGTAAGCAGAGAAGACAGTATACAAGAAAGTACATGCAGTGGACATATATGTGTAGTGTCTGCACAGCTGTCATATATTTGGGACAATTTTTAGCCTATGTCGCCTTTCTACGTGCATGCAGAAGCACTGCAAGTAGTTTGAATGAAATGCTGCCAGCTGCAATACATAGAACAAGACCAAGGAAATACGTACGTGAACTCTCCGGGAACAGCGAGGATTGCCAGTGATCCGATGGCAGCGATCTGAACATCCACGATGTCAGGGTGCCATGGGTGAGGCCGAGTCATCTGACGTGCAAAAAAAAAAAAAGAAGGGAGCGTGATTGTTGTAGGATAGTAGCAAAAGATAGCTGAAGCGTTTTCATTCCTACAGTCGTAAATCAGGGAAATTAATTTACCTTGTAGAGAAAGTGTTTTACCTCCACGTGCACAGCAAGTTGTCTGGCCATAACAGACACATAAGGAACATGCAAATACTATGGGCAAGACCGAAAAAAAAAAAGTATTGCCAGAGGGGTAGCTTAAAGCAAAGTGAGTCGTTAAGGTCAGGGTAGCACCTAGAAACCCCTCACCTCCATGGGGAAAAGGGCATTGTTAAGGTCAATAAGCTTGATCATTTGACCAGGTGAGCAAAAGAGAATGAGTGAAATCAGAGAGCCTGATGGCAATTAGAAATGAGAGTTACCTCTTAATTAGCTGAGCAAAGGTACCATCAGCTGTGATGCAGAGGGAGAGTTTCTCAGTCACCCAGAGGGTGATGCTCAGGGAACCCTCGACCTACCCCTGACTTCAAACTGACCAGTCCCTACTGGAATCATCACCATATCAAACAAAACAAACTGGAATCATCAGCCAAAACACACACTACAGCAGCATTTCATCTTAAAAAAAAAAAAAAAAAAAGCTACATAAAAATGAAGAAGCCTGTTAAAAGGGAATTAAGATCAACACAAGCTCAAGGATGTTGTAGCTCCAGCAAATGAAATGCAAAATCCCACTCTAGCAAGCCAAAAATGTTTTTGAGGAGCAATTTACTGGAGGCAAAACATGAATGACAAAACCTAGTGAAGAACATCAGAAGCAGGAGGCCTGCCAGAGCATCCATAAAAGGATGCTCAGAAGGTGATAAAGTCATAAGAATAAAGTGTAATTTACTCTCAGTAGCACCATCCTGGATGGAAGAGATGGGGTGGGAAGAGGCTCTGCGCTGGGATCTCTATTTATGAGAGATGAGATGAGCTAATTGAACACAAAGTGACACTAGGAAAGCTTTTAAAGAGACAGATGAAAGGAAAAACAATGGCTCGTTTCATCTAGATGGCACCCTCTAAAAGTGCTCTAAAGGACCTTGGGCACAATCCTGCTCCAGTACAGTGCATTTGCCTTAACGCCAAAGGTGTAGCAGGTAGAAAACAGGCCGTCAAGTTTATTTTAAAGTTGTAAATTGGATTTTGGGAAAGTTCAGTAAGAACAAACACCAAGTCCTGCCCAGGACAGAACATCCTTGAGGATGGAGATGGGCTGGGACCGACAGGGCAGCAGCTCTGCAAAGGCTGGGCCTAAAGAATAGGTCTTCCCTGTGATAGTGAGGCATCCCTGCGATGGGGGGCCAAGCAATGGGGCATCTCCATCCTTGCTGACTGCCCTGGTTCTTCTGGACACGGCCCTGAGGAACCTCCTGTAGCTGCAGTGTTGGTCCTGCTGGGAGCAGGGATGTGCTGGAGAACCCACTTCAGGGTATGCCAGCCTAAGCCTGGTGTCATTCTACCTACGGATGAGTAAGTCTGGCATCAGCCAACGCTGTAGCTCACAGAACTATTGGACACTTGCATAAACATGACAGAAAAGCAGAGAAGTCAACAGGACATTTCCAGAGGAAGTCAAAACCTGGTAGAATCCTTTGAAGATAACACTGAGGAGATGGGTGAGTTCATACAGTCCCCAGAGTTTCCAAAAGGCACCATGATGAGTTACTTCATTTTGCATGGACCAGCCTATCACATGACAAAAAGAACGGTCCTCTCGTGGATTAAGGCAAGAAACCAAAGGGAGGATGGAATAAAAAAAAAAATAAATAAAATAAAACAAAAATCCACCCAGAGCTATTAAGATCTGAGAGGATGTCCTGAAGCCAGAGACTGCTGGGAAGCAACACTGATCTCCATGCACCGTTGGCTTTCCCTGGCCTCACGCATGTCCTTGTGCATCCTGCTCAGGGCTGTTTCACAGGCTGAGAATTGGGCCAGCGTGGATCTTCAGCTGGGTTTCTTGACCCTAATGAGAGCAGCATCTCTGGTCCCTCCCCTTGGGACATATGGAAACAATGCTCTGCAAGACGAAAATTTCTATCTCTTTCATTCTGATGAAAACTAATGACAGCACATATTCTTGCTTTCTATTTTCATGTCTTCAAGCCCATGCAGATCTCTCCCTCCTTGTTCTTCACCATATGGGCTTGCTCAGACAGCATCTGTAGTGCCCTACCAAAACCTAGACCAGATCAGCAACCTCTGCATTTCCCAGGCACGCAGTGGTGTATCCTTACCTCTCCGGTGCTAAAGAGGATTGGCTTGGGTTTGTGGCAGGCTTTTGTTTCACTGGATGGCTCTCCCAGCAGCTGGTTCCGGATTTCATCCCAAAACGGGTCCCCTTCTACTGAGCCTTGAGCGAGAAACGTCTTTTAAATGCTGTCCTTCAGCTGCCCCAGCAGCTATTGGACAGCAAACTCATTTATTACCCCCTCCCTGCTTGTCTGGGGTAGGATATTTCGCAGTGGTTTCTGGCTATCTCCCTTTTCTGGGGTGGTTTGAAAAGCCAAGCTTTAGCCCAGCTGAGCTGTGTCTTGGCAGTCTTTGGTTAATGAGAACAAATGAGAAAGGTTGCCCCAAAGCCAGCTCTTTCTTCTCCCCACTCCTAAAAAGCATGTCTTGGAGGCTGTGGTTCAACCAGCCATTTATGTTCTTAAATGATTCTGGGGGTTTGGATCTGTTTGGGGGATGCTCCATGTCCTTCCTATTTGCACAAACCTGTATTGGCATCTGTTCCCTAAATTACCTTGTGTGAAGTTGAAAGCCCCCACGCCATCGATGGTCCCCGCAGCGAAGCTGTATCCTAAAGCTGGTTTACATGTTTTAACCTTAATCAGAAGGAGAAAAAAAACCAAACCCAAGATATTTTAAAACCAGTTCCCCTCAGCATGCCAGGTTCTGCTGTGAGAACACATTTGTTCTCTCCTTACGCCTGCATCCTGGGAGCTCCCACTCTTACCGTGTGCGTGGCATTGAGCTCCACCGAGACATCACTCATGTTGACCCACTGGTGAGCTGAGCTGAGGGGTCCTGTGACCTCTTGGGAAGCTTCTTCATACAGCTCCTGACGGACACACAAGGTTGAAATCCTTGAAGAAGAAGAAATCAGGAACCCAGCTCTTCTGAGATTCAGCTATATGAATAATTTCTTCATTCCGTTGACACCTCCCAGTAGTTTCCTCCAAGCGTTAAAGCAAGAATGTATTTCCCAAGCTCCTTTGTTTTTGTCACACATCTCTACATCCTGCATGCTCCAAGTCCTGCAAGCTCTACCTGTCTCAAGTAACTTCTTCCCCAAAGGGCTGTCGGGCATTGGAACAGGCTGCCCAGGGCAGTGCTGGAGTCACCATCCCTGGAGGGGTTGGACAGACAGAGATGAGGTTCTCAAGGACATGGGGTAGTGCCAGGGTTGGACTCCATGATCTTGAGGGTCAACCTGATGATTCTACGATTCTGACACAGGGAGGACATGCTGTGCTCAGCAGTTTTGTACGTGTCTTTCTTTCCGCAGCTGAAACACATGCCTGTTCCACAAGGATGGCAACTTCTTTGTCCTAGTTGCAGCCTTTTGGTGTGTCTCACATCATAGACCAACCAGAAGAAATGAGAAAGATGCTCTTTGGTGCGTTCATTTCTTTGAAACACATGGACTTTACCATGCATTTACTATAGAGCTGACAGCTTAGCTGTTCAGCCCATCAGGAAATGGTTTGGTGGCACACATGCCTCAAATTGGTACATAGAAAGTGTGGCCACAAGTTAGAGCGTGGGAATGAGCAGAGGACACAGCCTTTGAAGGCCAAGAGTCTGCAGCATTAAAACCAACAAAAACGACAGCATCGCCACTTGATACAGATGCTGGGACACTGACTGGGACAATCTTTCACTTGCAAGTCACCATAAGCCTGGAGTGAGTTCAGGGCAAGGATCTGAAATGGTGATGAAAAGGGGACTGCCGCTATCAAGCCTTACGCGTGTAACTCCTCTGCTGGACTCTTTCCAGTTCCTACAAGCTGCTGTCCCTGAAACAGCGCCAAAAAATGTCCTCGTACTGACTACTCTCACATTCCATGAAGTCACAGAAGGGGAACCGGTAAATTCAGGTGACTTTTGAGCCAAGACATAGATGTTATCAGGGGGATGGAGGATATCAACTGAGCAAATGTGAAGTCAAGCAACATGAGTATCTTTTGCAGATGTTTAAGCTGGCACATTTTAAGTCCCATTTGCGTTAGTTTGGGAGTGTGATGCCAAAGCTGGTCAACAACTGGTATGTGGTGGTGTCTCTGAGCCCTTCTAGGATTCTCCAACACAAGCAATTTTTCCTGGCATGACACCTCTGAGGTGTGGGCGTGGGAGGGAGGGGGACATTATAAGGGGCAACATCCGCATTAGATACCAATATGCCATTAAAAGCCCAAACCAACATTTTCGAATTGCAACCCTACAATGATGTATCTAAATAAAATCGTGTGCTTTCTGAATAATCACTTTTTCTTCAGCATATAGATATGGACTTCAGAGTAATCTAAGTCTACATTCACAAAAACAGGTGCAAGAAAGTTGCTTAAACGAACATGCATTCCTGTAATAACAGCATCCAAAAAAGCGAAGTATCACTTACCCTTGCTTTTGAGTAGATATTTTGCCCTATAATTCTTGTACTGTCAAGCATGTCATTACCGGGACCCATGGCCATGCACATCGTTGCCTGTTAAGAAATTCATTTAAATGGGAGTGATCAGTTAATATGGAGAACATATGGCACTACAAGGTTCCCAAGTGATTGTTGTACTGTGGGAACTAATAGTCTCTTGCCAGCCATCTCAAATTTGGGCACCGAGTTACTACACTAAACCTTTGCAGCATAGCAAACTTAAGTTTGGGCTGAATAAACAGAAAACAGGGTGTATGAGGACAGGACACAGTAAGATTCTGAAAGAGGTATCCAGAATAGCCCCAAAAGAGGTGATTTTTATTTTTTATGTCGTCTTCATGCACAATGTTCCACCATGTGGCTCTGTATTTGCTGCTCCACCCCAAGTTTTCTCCTTATCAGAAGTTGGTGTGTATGAGGTAAAATGAGGTGGAGCACAAGTGTGATGGGAGCGGCTGAGGGACCTGGGGGGTTCAGCTGGAGAACAGGAGCTGAGGGGAGACCTTCTGATCTCTGAACTGCCTGAAAGGAGCTTGGAGCCAGGGGGGGTCGGGCTCTGCTCCCCAGGAACAAGCGCCAGGACCAGAGGAAACGGCCTCAAGTTGCGCCAGGGGAGGTTGAGGTTGGATCTGGGGAACAATTTCTTCCCCAAAGGGCTGTGGGGCATTGGAACAGGCTGCCCAGGGCAGTGCTGGAGTCACCATCCCTGGAGGGGCTGGACAGACGGAGATGAGGTTCTCAGGGACATGGGGCAGTGGGTTATGGTTGGACCTGATGATCTTGAGGGTGTTTTCCAACCAAAATGAATCTGTGATTCTAGGACATACTCACCCCGCCCATGGGACAGGTGCTCTGTGGGTTATCGCAGGACTCCCCCGTGTTGACGCAGAACGGGCCTTTGGTGTTGGGCGACACGTCTCCCAGGTTGGAGGATGCAAAGGCGGCAACGAAAGAGCCCTGCCAAAACCAGACACGGTCCGGTGGACGTTAGCGCCTCGCAGTGATTGCTAACATCACCCGTGGCTTTCCCTGCAGTCCAACCTGGCGTTGCAGCCAGGCGGTGAGTGAGTGATGCTGGTCAATGTTTCTGAAGTGACCGGGAGGACTGGGATGGGCGTTTAGGAGCATCCCAAGGGTTGGGGACAGGAAAAGCGAGGGAGAACAGGATGCACACGATGCAAATGCCGTTTCAGGGTGACCTTCACACTGCTTCGATATCCAGACAGTGTTTCTTCATCTACCTCTTCCATCTCAGCAGCAGCTCTTCCCCCCACATGCCCAGTTTCTCACATTACTGATCAGATGTTAATGGAACATTGCAGCACCTTGCACAGGATTTTTTCTTTTTTTTCTGCCAGGTTTTCACCATGACTGATCTGACCGCAGGAGCTAACATCAAGCAGGACTCATTAGAAGCAACGCTGGTCACACACTGTCAGCTGAATTCAGCTCTCATAGGCACTTTCATTTTTCCCCCCTCTTTTAGAGATGGGATGCGTCAACACTACGTATTTTGATATATTGTCATCTCTTAAGCTATTTTTTTGTAAGACTGCTAGACACAATGAGCTCAGACGACCATACAGCTAAATATTTCTTAGCTTTGCGTGCATGTCGACTTGCACCCGTAACTATGCACTGGATTCAAGTCTTGTGAAAAGCTTTTAGATAATCCACTATAAAAAGAAATATTTGCAAGCAGGAATTAGGAAGACTTCCTTCCGTTTCCATCTTTGGTATGAACTGCACATCTTCCTCTGCCCAGAGTATTAAAACAGGAATTGGGAAACTATTTGAAGGTGGAGATACACACAGAATACCCTCTTACCCAACTCATGACTCAAAGCATCTGTGAAGTGCATTCACATCCATATTTATATTTCAGGGGAAATAAAGCTTTTTAAATGAACTGTGTTTGCACTCTGAGGATGGCAAATCTTCTGGATAAATCAAAATCAGAAGACAGAACAGGCTGAAAGCCATAAGAAAGAAGTGAGGCTGACCACAGATGTGATCCCACACCACAGATGCAATACGTTGATTCCTTCGGATCGAGTGTCCCACACGCCTTCCTAGTATTTCCAATAGCTGAATCAAAATAAATTGCGCTTATTCCTACAATCTCAATAAATGCCACTGATTGCTAGTTTGGGAAGTCAAGAGTGCACCTTGCGATTTCTCTAGGGGGAAGTAAATAAATCAAAGCGTTCATCTTTGTCCTCCTTTTTCTGTTTTTACCCTGCCGTCCTGTTTCACCGTTTGAAAGAACTCGCCCACAGAAAGCACCAACCGTCCCGATTACTTTCAGCAGTCCGAAAACCCTCCCACCTCTCCGGGCAGCATCCCCTTGTTCTTCTCCTGTTCGAAGAGGTAGGATGCGTAGCCCACGTTGTCGCTGTTCACCAGGTGGTTTGTGTTGTTCATGCTGACCGGGTGCACGGCAAACCAGCTGAGGAGGAGTCAGAAGACACACAGAGGAAACGCATCGTTCAATCTATATATTGGTCATTCGCTTGTTCAGTCTCTGTATTTTCAACTGACCTATGGGAATTCTCTTTGGGAGAATAAAAACGCAGACTGTTGGTACCTAGGGGTGGATTAAAAAGGGCAGAGCTATTCCCATCCTCTCCCTTCCTGACCAGGCAGGCTCGTGGCTGTGATGGTCCAGGTCTTGAGGCCACAAGAATTTGGAATTTAGGACTTGAACAGACTCTTTTTTGAGCCCAGAGAATTATATTTTGGAGGGATTTTTTTTTTTTTCTTGCTTCAAATAAACAAGGAGTCAACAAAGTTAAAACAAACAAACAAACAAACAAACAAAAACAAAACCAAGCCACTTTGGAACACTTTCATTCTTACAAAAAGGAAACCCTTCCTCTTCCTCTTAATGCAGTCAGACTCTCGCTTGCGACTGCTAAACGAGGAAAATGCAATTACGGCTTTGTTACTGCATGCTACTTCATTTGCCTGGCCTTGAGCTCTGAACTTTGTGCGGCTGAACGCTGCCCCGCACGTCTGTTGATAGGATGGGCATCATAAATGCTGCCTGTGGGAATGGCATGTTTCCCATGAAACATGGGGTGCTAAAGAAAACAACGAAGAGAAAAGAAGCCCAAAGGGTCCTGGAGATGCCAGGGCAGGGATCTGCTTGGAGGGGCACAACAAGGGGGTTTTTCTGCAGCCCTAAAGGGAAGACCAGCTATGGTCATCTTCCCCAGATGCCTTTGGGTCACGCCAGGAAATGTGAGGATTTGCAGGAAAACATATTACTTGGGTGGTCAGTACCTGATAAGGCCTAGCTCCTGTCCATTCTCATCTACCATCTTCAGCATCACCATTTCTTTGTCTGTGTTGGATGAATATCTGGATGAAAACAAAGTGGGGAAATCCTATCAGTACCAGAGCCACGGTCACGTTCTGCATTGCTCAGACATTTTAAATCTCCAGTAGGTTGAGCAGGGAAATGAAGAAGTTATTAGAGATTTTACCAGAGCACAATGAGACCTTAGAGTAGCATCTGGAAATAGCTGCAAAGGTAAGGGAAGAGTTATGGTTGGTGCTGACCCCAGGAGCTGCTTCTCCCGGGGATGGAGAGAGGAGCTCTCTCCAAATACGAATTTATGCACCAAGGATGGGCACTGCCATCTGACTCAAATGGTAAAGTCTTTTTTTTCCCCTTTTTTTAAACGAAGCATAAGGCCACATCCTTGACCAACAAACCACAACTTTCAAGCCCACGCTTGCAACTAATTTTTTGGGATGCAACCACCCAAGCATCCAGGATGGCAACAGTGTCATCCTGCCATGGTCTTGGCTCCACATTTTCAGCCATCCCATGAATGAGCAGAAACACCAGGTGCAATATGGCTGGGTCATGGTCCCAACCGAAGGGGCCACTTCAGGCTTCTGTTTCTTTCCCACTTGAGGAGCTTTTACCTGCTTCGTTCAGATGCTGGGTTCTCAAGATAGGAGAAAGGGCTTCGGTTGATCTGGCTATTTTCTACAGTGCCTCTGTTTATGAAAAGCCTTCCTCTCTTCATGTTTTGATGTGCTATATCAATGCTCTGAAAAGCAGGAAGGCAAGGAATAGTAGTCCATGCATGTAAGGCATATGTGAGATTATTTGGAAAAACTTTCTCTTCCCTCCCTGCCTGTCTCAATCACTTCTTGGGAATTTGGGGGCTTTTTTAATTTTTGTAATTTTTTCTTAAGTAGTCTAAAATTCTAGAAAATTATGATAATATATGGAAACCACTCACAACTGTCTCTTTCTAAAGAAAGACTTCTTCAAGGCTTCTTTTTTTTGATCTGGTAAGCATAAACCCACCTCCAAATGTGTTTTAAGACTGCAACATTCGGAGGTACTACCATCACAGCAAGAGCTCCATTAGTCCCAAACATACCTCCTCCCACCTTTTCTGCATTAATGAGCTCTCATGTCAACAAACTGGATGGCACCGACCTTTACGATGCCATTCACGATAGCGTTGAGGGACGGTCTGATTAGCCCTTTGCTGGTGATCCAGAAGAGGGTGTACTGGAAGTAGCCACCGGGCCCTGAGTGTGTGTGGGTGCCGCTGAGGATGACGTTGTCCTGTCGGTACAGCTCGCCGTACTTGCTCTTGAGATTCTTGAGCACCTAAGAGGAAGTAGGTGGTCCCAAAAAACTCCTTTTCATGCCCAAAAGCTATGGAGATTTGTATCAGCCCTTGCAAAAAACCCAACAATTCATCTTCCTCCTTGCTCTTCTCTTTCTGCCCGATACTTCTGTACTGCTGTCACAAGTAGGTTATAGCTGTTGACTTGGCAAGAGCCTTAAAACAAAGTCTGGTAAGTGAAGACGTCTATGGCCAACCTGCGCTGAAGCCTAGATCATCCCCAGGTCTCCAGCATCTCCCTTCTCTGTGGTGCTGGAGACCCAGCATTGCACAGGCCCCATGATAGAATCATAGAATCATTTTGGTTGGAAAACACCCTCAAGATCATCGAGTCCAACCATAACCCAGTCCCAGCACTGCCTCACGTCCCTGAGAACCTCATCTCCGCGTCTCTCCAACCCTTCCAGGGATGGTGACTCCACCACTGCCCTGGGCAGCCTGTTCCAATGCCCGACAGCCCTTTAGGGAAGGAATTGTTCCCCAGATCCAACCTCAACCTCCCCTGGTGCAACTTGAGGCCGTTTTCTCTGGTCCAATCGATGATAATGTATTTGTGATTAGAATGTATTAGTGATAATTTTTCCACTAAGAAAAGCACAGTCAAAGTCCACCCTCATTTGCTGAGGAACCAAAAGTGCTTCGCCAGCAGAGATATGACGTCTCTCCAAGATCATGCTGCAAGGAGATCCCAAAGCAAACAGCCAATGTGCTGCCGTGCTCCATATTATTTAGCAATGACTACAACCTTCATGCTAATACCAGCAACAACCCAAACTGTGCCAAACATTCATTTCCAGCCACATACCTCCAGTCTCAACCTCTGAGACACCATTCCTATGTCAGCACTGACAAACACCACTCGCTTGGAGTCATCAAGGTCTCCCATGATGAAGGCTCGACTGTAGAGGCGCGCGAGAAGTCCACCACCCACCTGCTCTGGGTTGGCATATCCCATCTGGAAGGGAAGAGCCCCATCAAGCCTACATAGGCAAAATATTAAGCGATGTATTCATTTGCCTGTGTTCATCTAAGTCAATTTGCCAGAGGGTCAGAGGACTCATTCAACATATGAACATTCAGAGTTGCAACTATCTTGCCCTGTGATTGCAAGAATCATTGAATCAGAATGGTTTGTGTCGGAAGGGACCTTAAAGATCATCTAGTTCCAACCCCCCTGTCATGAGTAGGGACACCTTCCACTAGACCAGGTTGCTCAAAGCCTCAAAGAAATTTCACATAAGCTTTGAAAATGACAACCATTTGGCTAGAAAGATCCTCTAAACCAGAAGTCCTGCAAAAAAATACCCAGAGGTGATGAAAATTAGTATTTTACCAACCCTGTGTTCAATTCCCCCAACTTACCAGAGGAATTTCTGCCACAGGTCCCGTGCAGTCAGCTCGACCTACGCCCAATAAGTAGTTTGCTGTTGCTTTGCTGGAATCTATAATAAGAATTAATGGTAGATTAGTGGACACACGATGCTGATGAGGCATTTGGGACAGTAAAGGGTGGACCAGGCACGAGGAACCACAGAGGGAGCTCACGAGATGGGGTCACTGGACGGTGTAAAACGTGTCGTGATTCACAGCGAGGGGGAAACAAGCCCACCTTCGCTGATTAAGTTCTCCAGGCCCACCACTACCACGCAGGAAACAGATCCGAGGCTGTAAGAGCTGTTTTCACACAAAAAATTCAGCTCAGCAGCAGCGAGAAAAATGGGACAGTATGTCAGGAGCTACCGGGAAAGGATTAGAGAAGAAAGAGGAGGGTATCTATATGTTGCCATGGTGCCTCCAACACATCCCATGTCCGGCGCTGGTGCCCTGGGTCTCAGCAGAGGGTCATGGCAGAGCCAGCAGAAGCTCAAAGAAGGGAAAAGCAGCTCTGGGGAACGACCTCCAGGCAAGCGGTGAGGAAAAGGACTCCTGCAGGAGATTGCTGTCATGAAGGTACAGAAGTCCTTCTACAGGATGGGCGAAGTGCCTGGATAAGCTGATGGAAAAAATGCCACTGCAGGCTACTGCATTTAAAAATTTATATACATCTATCTACATATCAGGAAATCCCAGAACCACAAATCACTGGAGGCTGAGATAACGCCGTGGGAAAATATTTCTGTGTTGTCACTGCCTTCCCCAGCCAGCTGCTGCCACCTGAGGCAGGGGACACTTGGTCTTTGAGACTGACCTTTCCTAGGCTGTCACTTAAAGCAGAGGAGAAGTGAAAGACAGCGGCTGCAGGCTGACCAGGGGGCATTTCTCTCATTTAAAATGGCACGAGTGAACAGGGCTACCCATTAAAGTTACTGTTCCTCCACCTCCTCCTAAGAGCTCTGACACGGAGAGGAACTGCTTGTGCAGAACTCTTACATGCTGCAACCTAAAAACACGACGAAAGCGTGAACTACATCCAATTTGAGACCAAAATCTAGAAATCGGAAAGTCCCATTGCCGACATGTCAGGAGAAGCCTTGTCCAGGGCAGGGGAGACACGCAGCTCTGGGAAGGGGCTTCTGTCACACGGGAATACAAAAAGCTTCATAATGTTTTCTTTCCCCATGAGATTTTATCTCTCTAGAGGACAAGCATGGGGTACATTAGAAGTGAACTAAGAATTGACTTTGGGCAGCTCCCTATACCCACCAGCTCCACAGCTGGTGAGAGGGCTGGGGGCATCAATGGGCTGAGATGGGATTGCAACAGCTGTGCAGCCCCGTGGCGCGGTGCCGGGAGCGGGGGGCCCTCGGGACCCCTTCCACCAGGAGGAGAGAGGGAAGGGAGGGTTTCTGGATCCCTGCAGCCCGCCCGCACACTGGCCGCAAGGCTGCGCACCCGCACCCAGAGAGATGCTCGTGTTGGATTGGACCACCACGGTCCTACTGCAGAGACCAGCAAGAGCATCGCGCCGTGGCTGTGCGAGAGGACCACGCGCAGGGGAGACCACAAAATCACAGAATAGTTTGGGTTGGAAGGGACCTCCAAAGCTCCCCCAGTGCCCCCCCTGCCATGAGCAGGGACATCTGCACCAGCTCAGGTTGCTCAGAGCCCCGTCCAGCCTGGCCTGGGATGTCTCCAGGGATGGGGCATCCACCACCTCTCTGGCCAACCTGGGCCAGGCTCTCACCACCCTCAGGGTCAACAATTCCTTCCTCATTTCTGACCTGAATCTCCCTCCTTTAGTTTAAAACCATCACCCCTTGTCCTATCACAACAGGTCCTGCTCAAAAGTCTGTCCCCATCTTTCTTATGGGCCCCTTTTAAGTACAGAAAGGCTGCAATAAGGTCTCCCCAGAGCTTCTCTTTGCAGGATGAACACCCCAACTCTCTCAGCCTGTCCTCCCAGCAGAGCTGTTCCAGCCTCGGATCATCTTGGTTATGGAAGCTCAGCAGTAGCCCAGTGACCCTCTACCCACACCCCTTTAATTTAATTACCACAGCGGACACACACTCGAGAAAGGTACGACAGTGGTGGTGGAGGAGCCCGGCTTCCTGCTGTTCTCTCTGAGAAAGTGGAGGACGAGGAGCACCACGGTCACGGCTATCATCAGCGCCAGGCAGATGATGAGGATCACCTCCAGGCGGGAGAAGTAGCACTTGGACCTCTTCCCACACATGGTGGGGAAGCTGCGGGAACACAAAGGAGCCTGTGGGGAAGACGGATGGGACAACCCCGACTTTGGGCACATCCCACCCAGTGCAACCCATCGAAGAGCTGGTGATGGTTTGTGTCCCCCATCCTGGTGTCGGAGCTGGCAGGGGCAGCCGTGAAGATGGGAAGTGGAGATTTATCTTTCAACCTGCTCAAGACAGCGAAAATACATCTCCTGCCAGCAGTCACCACTCCCCGTCATGAGGCTCGACAGGACGGGGTGAGCGGCCAAATTAGTGATCCCACATTTCCCAGGACACCTCGCAATCTTCCACCGCATCTGTGTTCACTGAGCAGCCGGAGGAGCTGTGAAGCTTCAGGCCACAGCATCTTTTCTGCTGCTCGCATGCTCAGAGCACATCAGAAAACAATATTGCCACCATAATAAAGGTCAATTTAGGAAAAATAACTGCTGAAGGGAGAATTTATGGTCTTGGAAAGGTTGCAGTGAGAAACAACACCACTAAAGAGCTAAGCGATCACCCAGTCTTCTTATAGGTGACCTTTCTTATCAGCTTCTTTTGCCATGGTAAGATACAGCGGTCATGGTCATTGCTGAATTTCACCTGGAAAATTTTCTAGCGGCAACAAACCTAATTCTGCAGGTTTCCTTCCTTCTTTATTTTTTTTTCCCCCCGCCCAGGTGTGGCATTGGCAGCCAGTCACAGGGCACAGCGACCCGTCCAGATAATCGATATCACAGCACCAGTCTTGAACACCTCTGCACGATATGCAGTTAGAGTTTTCTTTCTCCAGCTGATTCACCTGCCAAAGTAATACTAAAAGAAGCAAACGCTAGTCCTATGAAACCCCAGCGAAACCCCGTGCAAACTTACCTGAGATCCCTCGTGTGTCCCGGCGTCTAAAGGGAACGTCTCCCAGCTTGAGACCTGTTCCAGGATGAAAAGTTCAGCTGGAAAATTATCACTGTTATAGACCTGTGAGTCAAGCGCTGCGCAAGATAAGAAGAAACCAATCAATAATTCTTACTGCACAAAGAGGTAGGTTTGTTTTGTTGTTGGTTTTTTTTTTTTTTCCTAGCGTGTTTATTTTGAGTCACAAATGTCACCTACCTCTGTAAAATAACCTTTCCAGGATTGCACTGATGGCTCCGGTGCATGAGGAATTTGGGAATGGGACTTTTTCCCCTCCTCTTCGCTTCATCCCAGCTTGACCAGCCTGTGGGACGGCTGCTGCTTCCCGTCTGGCCGTGACTCCTAATCCTCAAGGAAGATCAGTCCCCAGGGTTTCCAGACTCTACTAGAAAAAGAACTGGAATACAGGATTGCATTTTAAGTGCATTCTAAGCACCCCTGCATTTCGGTGCGAATTTAAGGCTGGGACCACCTCCCACATTTTCAGCTTCCAACCAGCAAACGTCTCAGGAGGTTCAGTTTTCCTCTTTCATCGCCGTGTCTCCCATGCACCCTAACCCAGGGGTTAATATTCTGGCTCACACCGACCTCGTGAAGCCTGAGTCATCGCTCCAAGGTCACGTTCAACATCACCTCTTAACTCAGCAGTTTTCGGACTGGCTGGTGGGGAGAAGCGGGATTTACTGATATGTTATCTCCTTGTTGCAATACTGAAGCTTGGGTGGGAAGGGACCTTCAAAGCTCATCCAGTGCCCCCCCTGCCATGAGCAGGGACATCTGCACCAGCTCAGGTTGCTCAGAGCCCCGTCCAGCCTGGCCTGGGATGTCTCCAGGGATGGTTCATCCACCACCTCTCTGGCCAGCCTGGGCCAGGCTCTCAGGGACAATGATTTTATTCCTCATTTCTGACCTGAATCTCCCCTCCTTCAGTTTAAAACCATCACCCCTTGTCCTATCGTGACAGGCGCTGCTAAAAAGTCTGTGCGTTTCCTTATGCAGTGAAGGTTGTGCTTCAAAATTATGAAGAAAGCGTATTCAAACCGCCTTCAGACGTGATCCTTCAGGGGGAAAAAAATAAATAAATAAAGGCAAATTTGCTTTAAAATGTAAACCAATGAAGCATTCGCTTCCCTTTCTGCTCCTCATCTTCTAGTTTCTCACCCCTCGGGAGCAAGACCGGACCATTCCAGAGCACTGACCCTTTCCTCCAGCAGCCACATTTTGCTTTAAAGCCAGCCTGCACAAAGCCAGCATTTCCTGGTCTTTCGGAGAGCTGGCTTTGTGCAAGCCATCAGAGCTGGGGCCATAGAAAACGAAGCTCTTTATAAATGCACAGGAGACCACGGTCCTCTCTGCGAGCTCTCTGAAACGGAATCCCTCCATCCTGCTCTTCCAATGTCGGCGTGCGGGAAAAGCGATGGGGAAAACCACCGGAGACACGGAGGAAAGGTCCCTCCCACAGAAAACTCAAATTTAAGCAGGTCACAGAAGAGACTAAATAAACAGAATACTTATTCCTCTCTGCTTTCCTTCTTTTTCTCTCAATCCTCATTTTAACCCTGAATTTATCGTGTCACAGGCTTTCCAAGGGGAAGGACGTAACGCTCCACCAGTGGTGCTTCAATATTGCTCCAAGCAAGGCAAAAAGCCTAAAATCCGGGTGTTTTCCCTCCTCCCTCTCATTTTCACGGTCTTCACGTGGTCTCACGGCGTGATTTGTTCCAGCTTTAATACCCACTCTTGTCTGGGGCTCAGAGTGGAATCTGTCCCCACCAGGAATCAGGCTGTGTTTGCCGCGTCCTACCCAAGCCAAACCAGGAGAAGCAGCTTCATCTGTTAAAACAGGAAATAAAATTAATGATTCAAGTGGCGAGGATTAAAGGAACAACTGCCTCCACCAAGGCAGAATTACAAAATCCTCCTCCAGAGGATCTCTGCTTTTCTGATGTGGCTCATCGTCACCCGGACAGCAACACGACCGTCCCATTTTCCCATGCCCGACTGGGTGTTGGGTGACAGATCAGAGACATCTCAGCACGAACGGCCCAAAGCCAACACACACGCTCGCTGGCATTTCAATCGAAACTTCATTTTTTACCAGCAAGTCCAGCGCCCGCTGCTTTGTGCTTGCAAAACGCAGCTGCCTCGCACGCCTTCGTCTGCTGGACAAGCCGTGGCGTTCTCGAACGCCTTCAAAAGGCCCTCCTGGAGATTCACACCAATTCTGCTGCCTTTCTGTTAATTAAACTCATTTAAAAAAAAAAAAAAAAAAAAAGGAGTCCAGAAGAGACCAACGGGCTGGAATAAGTCACTGCATATGCAGAGCTGGGAAAAGGACAGATCCGCTATGTGATCTGGCTGAATTTTTGTTTGCCTCTGCTCCGGGGAATATCAAAAGGGTGGATGAGTAATGAAGAGTCTTGATGTTCCCTTAAAAAAAAAAAAAACAAAAAAAACCCAAACAAACAAACACACAAAAAACAACAAAAAAAATGAAGCACTGCATTGCCCAGGGTTTTCTTTATCTCGCTGGGATATTTTGTGCCACCATCTACAAACACAGTGAGTCTGGCTGGATTTCTGCAGCCACTGGAACCAGCTGCATCAACCCTGCATTTTCTGGGGATGCAAACCTTTTCTTTCCTGGGAAGCCACTGCAAATACCCCAAAGCGGTGAGCAATTCTCCGGCGAGATCAGGCATGTCCCAGCCTTGTCACTTGGATGGAAACCTTGATTCAAGCCTGTTTGCTAAGCCACGGGCAGTTCCTGAGCAGAAAATTGGAACAACCACCATCTCAACATGGGTATATTGCTTATACAGACCCAAGGGGTTCACCAAAGCCTGGGATCCTGGATGTCAGGAGGGAAAAGCAATTATGAGGCCTCTTAGATAATGTTGTTTATTTAATAAAGAGTGGCCAAAGTCCTTTTTACATGGACTCACGAGGATTCCGAGGGCAGGAGATAACGTTTCTGCACAGAGCTGTCAGCAAAAAGCTGCTCAGGCTTTGGCAAGGACGCACCAGGGGGTGATCCAAGCAGCACCGCGTGGATTTTCTTCCCCACCTTTCCTGGTCAAAACACTCCCACGCCTGCTCCAAGCAGCAGCAGATGGCTCCGTTGGGTGAAGGGCTGGAGTCCTGGACACGATGGCCATGCTTGAGTACAGCCCCATGGCCAGGCTGGCTCACGGGCTGACCCAGAAGCACCAAGCGGCAGCACGAGATCTCTCTTGAGGTCTCTGGTTGGTTGCCCAACACCTGGGACATACAGTGATTTCCTTCTGGAGAATCTTCTGCCTCCGGAGGCCAATGCGGCGATTCAGGTGTTTCACCAAGATCTGAGGTGGGGTTAAAGCTCCTCAAGTATTTCTTTGGAAAGCTTGAGCACGGTGAAAAAGTTGCCACTCCTTCAGCTGCCTTCGATCACTTCAGAAACATCTAGATCTTCTGGTTAAGTCAAATCTGCCACCCCCGAGCTGGGAGAGCTTGTCCCGTTGGGTTCAACGGGAGCTTGGCTGTGGACGTGCCTCCCGCTAGCTCGCAGGAGCTGCCTGAGCTTGGGCTTGAGCGACACAAGGAAGCATGGCTAAAGCCAGCTCTAAATACACCACTTAAGCTCAGGAGGGTGCGGGTGAAACCAAAAGCTGCAATGGGGAAGCAAGAGGAGGACAAAGATGATGCCAAAGAGACTGGCCACCAGAAGAGGAGGCCCATAAGGAGCTGCACAACAAAAACCTGCTGCAGTCCCAGCACCGGGCTACCCCGTGTCCCTCCGGCACCCGTCCTTGCACACATGCAAATCGCTGCTTGCGGGGGTGAAGATATTTTCCAGGACACGGTATTTGGGTACTGGCAACTTACTGGGAGACAGACCGTTGTGTCATGGAAATGCCCTGGGTCCTTGGCACAGCTGAGAGCTGCTCCCGGGAGCGGGGTCAGACCCATGTGTGGTGGTAAACGGTGACTTTCCTGCTGGAAAACACGTCTGGGAGCACGCACGGGAGGTTTAGGAAGGGCAGGTTGGACGGAGCGAAGGGCTTTTGCAAAGGTAGCGGAACTGGAGCCACTGTGGTTTCTGAACTCAGAAGCCGCGCGCAGAGCGGTACCACTGAGTGACAGCTGAACCGAAGGGACATCCACCAAACAGTATCAAAATGTTGTCCTGGGATGCGGTATGAGCAAGGACCCTCCTGCTCTGCTGGACAACCGCGTCCTGGCGATTTTTTGCTGCTGTCTAATACCCAATTGATGTTCAGACATGGGAACACTCCAAAATTCCCCAGATCATGTGCTTTAAATCTATCCAAAAATGAAATGCAAACGGGTTAAAGCTTTACCACAAATGGAAAAGATTTTGCTATCAATCATTCGAAGCAGTAGCAAAAGGCCAAACAGGTTTTCCCTGTCTCGTAAGAAATACTGCTGCTTTCAAACCTGAAGCATCCTCCTTGCTGTCCCTCCAGCCCAGCTGAGGTTTCCCACGAGCTAAAATCCAGAACAACGTCATGAAGAGGTTGCGTGACACAGCACGGGCAGGTCGTCCCTTCCATGGGATGAAAAGTGTGTAGAAATGTGGGAAAGCGCCACATTTTAATTTCTCCAAACAGCAGCACAAACCGAACGACAAGGAGGGCACCGGAGCAAGTATCAAAATCTCTGCCAAAAGGGTAATTGTGGATTTAACAAGGACAACAAAAATCTTGCGGCGAGATGAAACGGGAAGGAATGTTTTGATCACTCTGTCAAAATGCCAGCGATGCATGGAAGGACACGGAAGGGCTAAAAATAATAAACCGGAGTATCTCTCACTGCTGGAAGGTACAGAGCTGCATCGGTGCAAAGGAATAGATAATGTCCTGAGCTCCTTTCCCTCTAAGCCTCCAAAATATTGAGTGGAAAATTAAGAAAAATCACCTTGGAGGGAGAGCCCAGGCTCGCCCACCCGGCAGAGCTGCCCGAGCCAAAACCGCGCTGCCGGGCAGCCAACACAGATCCCTGTTCCGCGCTCAGACTCGCAGCTCAGACCCGTCCTGCCAGACCTGTTCCACCTGCGAGAAGCTGAGATGAACCAAAACGAACCCAAAACAAAGGCTTGCTCAAATAACTTGCCTGGCAGCACGCCCCTCTCCCAGGGAAAACCAAGATCAGCAGTTACGATAACGCTGTGCGGTGATTGATGTGTGCTGCAGCCGCAGGCAACCAGCGGTGAAGCCCGAGCAGAAGCGGTTATCGAGTAGGTTGGCCAAAAGTCACCCAGAGCATCATAAACAGGTCCAAAGGACAGACAGACAGACCCTTCGGCTCTGCGGCTGCTTTGCAAAGCCCAGGGAGGGAGACGCATCAAAGCATTACGTGGGCAAAAGCGGGGCTGGATAAATTGCCTTGACCCTTCATGGGGTGGAGGTACCTGCGGGAAAGCTCTTGCAGCAAGTTGTCCCCATGGTGTCAAAGGGATGGGACCAACTCCAAAGCGACCGGATCCCATGGCCCTACCTGGCGGATCGTCCCCATCATCAGAGAGGGGGAACTGAGGGAGACGTCCTTGTTTTGACACAGAGCAAAACACGTTAAGAGATTTCCACGTCTAAGCTGGCAGCACCATCAGGAGACATCAGAAGAAACCCTACAGCTGCCGGTTTTGGCTCCAGCCCACCTTCTCCTGCCCAAAGCAATTCCCCCGAGTTAACCCATTCCCCTTCTCCCCCCCCCCACACTGACCTACAACGAGATCACAAGACGGCTGGACGCATTGGGAAACGTTTGACGGAAAACAGACGCTTTGGTGACAACATCGTCTTCATTTGCACCCGAATCAGCATTTATCAAAGCCAACCCTGGGGCCAGGATGGATGCTCTGGCCAAACAGCTGGCGGCAGCCCCACAGGCACAGGACTTACGTGGGATGCGGGAGAGGACGGGGAAAGCACCGGGGGAAGCGTCGCTCCGTGGAATTGCCAAGCAGCACGTGCAAAGCAGAAGCGCTCTGGCAGAAGACTGGGAAAAACCTTCTTGTCCTCTGGGCCTGGAGACTGAAAAACAGCAACGCAGAATCGGGCGGATCCTTCCCAAACTGGCTCCCACTGGCTTTTTCTGGACAAGAACGTATCGCGCAGCTGGCAGCAACGGGTCCAGAAGATTCCTAAAGCATCTGGACAATAACTTCTTGGTACAAGTACTAAGGGAACTGACCGGGAAAGGTGCCTTCCTCCAGAATCACAGAACGCAAATCCTAGATTTGATTCTCACCAACAGAGATGGGCCTCGTGGGTGAAGCGGTAGTTGGCGGCTGCCTTGGCCACGGTGAACACAAAGCAGTCAGGTTCAAAATCTTTGCTAATGGGAAGAAAACTGCCAGCAAGACCTCAGCGCCGGGTATGAGGAGAGCAGACTTCAGGCTGCTCAGAGAACTACTTAGTAAGGTTCCCTGGGAAGAAGATTTTGAAGGGGTTGCGGCCTGCCAGTGTTGGTCGTTTTTGAGGTACCACCTACTAAAAGCACAGAACCAGTTGGTTCCAAAATGCCAAAAATCTAGCAGAAAGCCAGCCTGGCTGAGCAGGGGAGAGGAGACTGAGGGGAGAGCTCACGGCAGCTACAGCTTCCTCACAAGGGCAGTGACCGACGACAGAACCCGAGGGAACGGCAGAAGATGTGCTGGGGAGGCTCAGGTCGGACATGAGGAAAAGGTTCCTCACCCAGAGGGTGCCGGACACTGGAACAGGCTCCCCAGGGAGGCGTCACGGCCCCAAACAGTGTTCAAGAAGAGACTGGACAACGTCCTCAGACACACGGTGTGACCTGTGGGGTTGTCCTGGGCAGGGACAGGAGTTGGACTCCACGAGCCTTGTGGGTCCCTCCCAACTCAGGACATTCTATGACTCTACATGCCAGCAAGGGTAACCACTTGGATTTCAGCCACTGCTGAAAACCATCCGCAGCGAATTTGGAGGAAACCTGCTCCCAAACCTTGCTAGAGATCATAGAATCGTTTTGGTTGGAAGACGCCCTCAAGATCATCGCCTCCAACCATTAATGTGCTTATTTATTTAAACGAGGCTGCAGGACGGATGTACAGAGGGTGTCGTGCCTGAATCCCGGTGCTCACCGGCCAAGCCTCCAGCAGATAACCAGCAGCAGAAATGACATTAAGAGGATGCACCAGCGCTGGAAAATCCGTGTTAATTTTCTACAGGGAAGCTGCGTCTTCCTGCCAGGTCACTGTGGCGGATGGATGACCCCCCCAGCCAAACCAGCAGCGGTTTGGTCCAGGCTCCAGAGGAAGCCACAAGGAAGCAGATGGGCACAGGGAACACCGATGAGTTGTGGGCGCAGGGAGTCTTGTGCAGACCTTTCCCACTGTGTCCCATTTGACTGCGAGTCAACCGCTTCATTCTATAAATACGACGGCCTGGGTGAGCTGCTGTGAGCTCTCCCTGCTAAATAAGTGAGCTGTATGGCGATGGTTTTACTACCCACAGGTCAGTGCATAAGCCCAGTTTAAGTTTAATATCAATCATCTAGCTTAAGTAAATGCACCCTAAATATAAGGTTGCGTGATTTTTAATATACTCTCTGCTTCATGTTACTTGGTAAGCTGGATTTGCTGAAATCTTAAGCTGTGAAGTTCTGCTCACGCTTACCAAAAGCAACTACACACCACACTGAACACTTGGAAGATAAGGTCCAGCTTGCGCTTTTCTGTGAAGAACGGAAAAAAATACCAATTCAAGGCTAACGCAGAGACATTACAGACATCTGCAGAACGGGGCCTGTTTTGCACTTTGCTGAGAAGGAAAGGATTTATTCAGACAAAACCACACGTGCAATATCTACAGCTGAACAAACCAAAGGCCCACGTGGAATCAGAGAAAAAGATCCAATGAGAAGCAAGAAGACCCCAAAGTGAAACACTGCTGTTGGACTGAATCATGGGGTGAATGGTCTGTAGAGATATAAAAGTCTGTGGTTTTCTGTGCTCGGGTTGGACCTCTGCGCAGGTACCCAGCTTGAGCCAGCCCTCCGGCTGTTCTACTCCATTAATTTTCTGGGTTTTCCTAAGAAATTTGTCTCCTGAAAGTCTGCTCTGCGTACAGTTATCAGGCCTCGCCTGAAAGTTTGTCTCCGGAGCTCCAAGACACAGACTCCAGAGCGAACAGTTATCAGGGAGGGAAGATGCCCAAAAGTTTGCTTCGTGAACGGGCACAGGCTCCTGGAGAGAAGGTAAGAGGCATTTGGCTTGGCGTATTTCCCCCATGTAGTAAATAACAGAGTGAACCTGCCACCGAACTCTTTCAAGTCGCGCTTCTATTTAAGAAATCTAAACATTGTTCTGCAGTAAGCAGAACCCTAAAATCACACCCCCGTGACAATCACAGAGGGGACATGTGGGGACACCACGATGCAAAGGGGTTCATCTCTATTTTGGTCACCTGGCTGTAGAAAGAATCCTTATTACATGGTCAAAAAGAAGCCATAAATCCTTCTGGCAAATATTTGCTGCCAATATCTGCTCAACTGAATAAGAAAAGTTGCCGAAATGGGAACTTGTGATGGCTCATCTTTGGGGAACACGCTGATACCAATGGGCAATACACTGAGCCACCCCTGAAGAAAAGCAGGAGGAGGGAAGGCTAATGGGGGTTAATTATCTTTTTTCACAGTACAGAAAAGGGATCACCGCCCTTGCTTGCCTCGTGCTCCCCAAAAACCTCCCCATTCCTGTATTTTAAGGATTTTTAAACTTACCCCATCTGGAAGGACTAAATTGAGCTAGATCTCAGCAACATCAAAGTCCACCCTCCTGGCAAAGGTCTTGGTTTCTGTTCGCCCAGGGCTCTAACAATTGCCTGGTCCTTCTCCACCTCCAGCCACCCTTTTTCCAGCCTTTTCTGGTGGAGATCCTTCTTTCGAATTTCAGGAATCTGCACTGGACAAGATGTTAAGGTTCACCCCTCCATACGCCAGCCAGGCTCCCGTCCGTCCTCCCACAGGCACCCTCAAACCAAACAAGTCAATGTCCAATCCAAGCCAGCAGGAGATGGTTTTGCTGGACAACGTGGGAAGAGCCAACAGCTCCGTTTGCTTCGATCAAGGCAGCACACCACCAGATTTCAGCTCTTTCGCTGACTTCTTGATCCACACTGGCACAAGTTTGCTGTGCTCACCTCTCTGACGGGCATCAATGGCAAAGGTCCACGTGTGCCCCAGCAGCAGAAGCTTCGCTACCCAAGGGAGATGCACACAACACACCAGTGCCCCAGGGCAACGGGACGACGTACACGGTGGTTCAGCCTCTAAGTTGGAACAGGATTGTCCCTGGAGCTGCCCAAGGATCAAAAGGCAAGCATGGGTGTTCAGAGTCTCCAGGAGACCCCCATTGCTCCTTGGCTACGCTTCTCCAGAAAGTGAAGGCTGAAGAATCGCTGCGGATCATAGAATCATTTTGGTGGGAAAAGACCCTCAAGATCATCGAGTCCAACCGTTAACCCAGCACTGCCAAGTCCACCTCTACCCCATGTCCCTGAGAACCTCATCTCCATCTGCCCAACCCCTCCAGGGATGGTGACTCCAGCACTGCCCTGGGCAGCCTGTTCCAATGCCCCACAGCCCTTTGGGGAAGAAATTGTTCCAAGATCCAACCTCAGCCTCCCCTGGCGCAACTTGAGGCTGTTTCCTCTGGTCCTGGCGCTTGTTCCTGGGGAGCAGAGCCCGACCCCCCCTGGCTCCAAGCTCCTTTCAGGCAGTTCAGAGATCAGAAGGTCTCCACCCCGCAGCGTTAGCACCATCACAAACCATCTCCCATCTCAAACAGCCGGTGCCACCTGGCAGACACCCACAGAAGAACAAGGCAGCACGAGCACCGCGCCAGAGTTCACACCGATTTAACAGCAATTTTGTCTCCCATCTCTTCCCCCGGTCCCGTCCTCCCGACGGCGCAGAACCCAGAGCGACGTGCCACTGCTGAGCCCCGCGTCCCCGCTCGCCCGCACTCGCTTCTCAAGACAACACGCTCTACCAAAGCACGGCTCCGCTGCGGAATAAAAACCAGACCATGTTCAGCAAGGTCCATGCAGTAAGTCAGACACTACAATGCAGAATTCAGCAGATTCCATTTAATGTCATGTGCATATATCCATACATTTACTTATGTCAATGGTTTTGATGTGCGTGATGCCAGGTCTTGAAAAATCTACTCGTTCATTTACGTCTGGGAGCGTGAATTCTCTCAAGCAATCACCTCGGGGTGGGTATGCTTTTTTTTTTTCTTTAAAAAAAAACCAAACAGACTTTCGCCAATGTAGTTGCAAAGATAATATTGTGAATTGAAGGTAAAGCACGCAGAGCTGATCCCCAAAATTTGCAGACAGCTCCACAAATGCTGTTACAAAGGGTTTTGCCGAGAAGCTTGCGGCATGAGGAAACCCCCTCCCTCCCAGGGAGCAGAAGAACTGGTAAGAAATGGGTTAATTGGGTTGAGCATCCCGAGTGAAACAGTAGAGGTAACACGCCATCAATTCCTTCAAGGAAATTTTTGGCCAGGGCTGAGGAACAGGACAGAGAAGTAGAGAGAAACCACGTAAAAAAAAAATATATATATAAAATAAAGAAATGACATTTCCACCACCACATACTCACAGAAATTTCACCTTTTTTTTTTTTTTTCCTCTCCCATTTAAGTGACAGGACCAACAGATCCCGGGGTCAGGGATGTTTTGATGCTGCGTCCCAGCGGTTTTGGGGTAGATTTTTCAAGGCCTGGGGATGGCTCCCAGGAAGGCTTCTCCCCTCGGTCCCGGCTCCCGCACGCTCCGCATCGGTTGCATAGCATTTATTTTCAGATAAGGCACGGATTCGCCCAACGCAAACAGCAATTCGAAATCAATGCAGTTTCCATACAGTCCAAATCGGATGGCCGACAGTGCAATAACACATCAAATTAAAGGCAAGGTTTGGAAGAATAAACCCAGCTTTAAATTTAAACTTAATATTAAAAAGATAAAGGAAACTACATTTTTCAAAAGCCTTTTTATTTTCCTTCACCATTGTTGTTTTACAATACAAATATCACCTTGTGAATACACAAAAACCCTACAGAAGATAACTCTGCTTCACGTAAAATACAGAATGGATATATATATATTTATATATATATTTTCTCTTCTTCATTCTTTAAAAAAACTATTTTGTTCTGCACATTGGCAAGTTTAGGATAGACTACTTCCCCAAACATACAGTATGTATGGTAGGAGTGAAACTTAGAATTCCATGCAGTTTCTGCACAAATATCTTAAAGAAATAGATTATCTTTGTTGTTTTTCAACAACATTTCAATACGGGATGGAGAAACCACTCGTAGTTCACTCAGTGATCATTTGTAAAATTCTTAAAAAACAGGAATTCATGGCTGTTTTTCTTTTTAAAATACAGCTACCAAGTAGACAATAAAGTGATACCTTTTAGTTGGACCTGCCCACAATGTGTGAGCAAGATCTTTTTATTATATTTTCTTTTTCCCTACACATGGCAATTTCAACATTATAAGCAAATTTCCAGTTTAATTTAGCTATAAATGCAAAAATTAGTAATTATACAGTATATATAATTCTGCTTTCATGGAATACTTTATTTTAAATAAAAACATTTAAGACTGCCTACTGACCATACAATCAAGACAAGAAAGGCACTAGAAACATAGACAAATCTCTCTCTCCCCAGAAGCATTTTCTTTAAATTTTAACTCTCTATTCTCTGACATGTAAAAATCTTTTTAAATTTAATTTTCATACACATTTTGAAAAATAAAGTTAGGAAATACTTAGAAAATCACTTTACAACTTTCCTTTTTTTTTTTTTTGTTTTTTGCACTTTTTGACACAGTCACTGCAGACTCTACAAAATCAAGATTACCAAACCTTCCTGTGTCTATCATCTTATATGTAGCGCCGTGCAACAGGTAGAAAGATTTCTTGATTTTACCCAAGGCAGGTATTTAAGAAACCTTCATATAGTCATTTGCTAGAAAATGGCTTACAGCCCAATCTTTGGGGCAAGAGATATGAAAAGTATGTTTTCCCAAGAAAATAATATGCTTTATTCCCAGACGTGACTGGAAAGACCAGAACTTATGATATAAAAGCTTTCATTTATGCCGTCGCATCATATACAAAGGAACACGGTGATGGGTAAATGTAAATCCCAAATCTATTAACAGGAAATGTGTAACAGTGCATGATAAGTTAATTTTTTTTTTTTCTTTATTGTTGTCCAACGCAGATCCTTTGGAGAGAAAAAAAGATCACAGTGCTTACCAGGTAACTGAATTAAGTCAAGGGAACTGTGAAAAGAAAGGGTTAGGGAGCAGGTGATTTTTTGTTTTTATGGCATCTTCTCGTAGGGAGTTCGTAGCACTTGGGACGGGTCGTTTTCCCCCCAGTTTTGTCCGGCGCCACGCTGTTATGTGTCATTCACCAGGCGACTGTACTTTACCTGCCGGCCCCGCTGCAGCGCCGGCCAGGGGAAGGGCCAGTGGTAGGAGCGAGGTACAATTCCTTGGACATTCTTTTCAAAGTACTGGAAGGGCTTGTACCACCAGACCCTTGCGAGGAGGTTCGTTTGGGAAGCTTCTTTTAGCACCTGCGCAAAGATAATCAGGGGGAAAAAAAAAAAAGAAAATTATAAAAGAGCACGTCACTCGCACGGCTTCATTGCACGTTGCTTGCTACGGTGTGTCTTGCTTATGGCTGCTTCCAAAAATGTCTCGATATCTAGAAATGTCCCCTAAACATCTGCATGGACAAAGATCACGAGGAGCCAAGCGACTTTCCCCCAGCCTGCCTGCGCTCCCCAGTGGGGCTTGCCCTTGTTTCCGAGACCTCAGCTGTTCTGTGGTCCCATAGGAAAAGAATGAACGGCCAAAGAAATCTGGGAAAGAAAAAAGCCACCCCAACGCACAGCTCCGTCCACGAGGATCTCTGAAATTACATATAGATCAAGGCGGCCAGCATGCCTCAACCCATCCGGAGGGGATAACGAACCCTGCCCTGCCTTCCAAATGTCCCCAAACTGTCCCCACCCACCCTTTGGCTTCTCCCAACCATGACCAAGCCAGAGCTGAGACGCGAGGGTGGGCAGGCGCCGAGGGACCCAGCCAATTGCCCTGCTGCGCGTCCACAGCGGCGGCGCAGGGAGGAATCGCGCTTTGTGGTGGGCTGGTAAAAGCACAGGGCTTCCTGGCTAGGCTTGCTTTCCATGTCATAAACTCACACGCAAAATAAACTCCCTTTAGCCCCAAGGGGCTTTTGCTCAGACACAAGCCACAGCCCCTCTGCACATACAGCGGCACCAGGAAGGACAGACGTGCACACAAGTGCGTAAGGATCCAGAGATGGATATTTCCCAATGTCTCAGCAGTTTAGGGAAGAAATGTTGAGCCATCTTTTGAGTCACAAACAATCATTTTGGTTGGAAAAGACCCTCAAGATCACTGGGTCCAACCATAACCCACCTCTGGCACTGCCCCATGTCCCTGAGAACCTCATGTCCGTCTGTCCAACCCCTCCAGGGATGGTGACTCCACCACTGCCCTGGGCAGCCTGTTCCAATGCCCCACAGCCCTTTGGGGAAGAAATTGTTCCCCAGATCCAACCTCAACCTCCCCTGGCGCAACTTGAGGCCGTTTCCTCTGGTCCTGGCGCTTGTTCCTGGGGAGCAGAGCCCGACCCCCCCTGGCTCCAAGCTCCTTTCAGGCAGTTCAGAGATCAGAAGGTCTCCCCTCAGCTCCTGTTCTCCAGCTGAACCCCCAGCTCCCTCAGCCGCTCCCATCACACTTGTGCTCCAGCCCCTTCCCCAGCTCTGTTCCCTCAAGGTCTCTCCTGTACCATCACACAGCAGAACAGCTACGTTTCCATGCAATAAGGCTGCTCAGCACCGTCGTCGCTTTGACAGAGCCCAGGAGCAAATTCCAAGCAGGGAAATCTGTCTGGTGCTGCGTTACGAAGTCACAGCACAGATCGCTGTCAAACAAAGCGGTTCCCAAACTGGCTAAACATCAAAGCACATTCTTCGCAATCAGGTATCTGCTGGTAAAAACGTACCACGGGGTTGACCGTGGTGTTATTACTTCAAGCAGCATCAAAACCACTGGAATAAAATGACACAAAGACCTCGATACGATCTAAAAGTAAGTGCCATCACAATATTAACTAATTTCCTATCATCATACTAGGTCGGTCTTAAACATAATTAACAGGAGTAATTTGCAACAGATAAGCAAAATATCTTCCGTCACATTGCACAGGAAATTTCTGGCCACAAAAGCATGCTGTTCCAGACCTAAAGAAGTTATCTTATCACAAGTTTCTCTTAACTTTCTAGGTCTTTCCCATTGAGAACAGTATTGTGCACTTTCTCTTGCATTCCTCAGCAGCGTCAGCTCAGCTCTTATTGCTCGAATTGACTGACAGGAGAGTAAGAACGAGAATGACATGAAACCTCATTTAGACTTCTTCATTCGACCTTTGCATCACCACTGCTCTGTGGTTGAGTATGACAAGCCACGCTTTGCTATCTCCCACCAAGTGCTGGGTCTCCTCCTAAGCAGCTCCTCATTCTCAGTATTCCCCTCATCACCTCATTTTTCACACCTTCCCAGACACAGACCTTGGAACGGGAACAGCTCCACTGTCCTCCAAAAGGAAAACTTTTCCCTTGGTCAGGGGAACTTACCACCACTTGGAAACACTTTGAAAAACCGGCTCACCTTTAGCAAGGCCTCACACTATTGCTCAAGAGACCTGTCATCTAATCAAAGGGCACAATGCACAGAATACAAGGAAAACCCAGGTGATTTCAACAAAAAAAACCCCACCACATCTAAATGGTTTGCTCTGCTATCACAGAACCAGCCAATTGGCTCAAACTCGGAAGGACTTCCAAAAATGAGGTTATGCAGTGGGAGCAGAGAGGCTGGCCTGCCTGTGGGTGATTTTTTTTGTGGTCAAGACACAAGATGAACCCAACCGATGGTGCCTCTTCTATCCTGCAAACCCAACAGGATGGGAGGGATTGAGGGACGCTCCACAAAACACAGACGAGTCCACTCCTACTCCTGCAGAAAGGCTGATGGCAAAGTGCGGACATTCGCCCACCGCCACGCTACGGTGAGCGGAGCAACGCGGATCCGAAGACTGGGAGAAACTCACTTGCTGGTTGGCCATCGTGTGATACCACCAGAAAAGTCTTGTAGTGATGTAGTAAGCCACCACCACATCCACAGTGTAGTGGTCGTGAGCAAGGAGGATGCAGAACATCCCAACCATGCTGAGCGCCCAGCAAAGCCAGTGATACCACCAGAGTCGCCGTGGGGAATCTGGAAAGAAGCACAAACAGGGATTATTTCAGAGCACAAAGTTATCAGCGCGCAGGATTATCGCTGTAATTAGCAGAGGACTTGGATTGCAATGCTGGTAGCGCGATGCCTGCATTGGGATTAAAAGCAGGAATGCCGAGATCACAAAATAAGTATCGTTCTCTTAAGTCGTAACTTCAAATTGTACTCGGGGGCAACCAGATCATTGGAAAATAAGTTATGAAAACTCTGAGAAACAAGCCCAATACATAATGATATAATACACCCTGGTCAGTAAAATTAACTGATTTGTATTTCAACATTCATTATATTAATAATAATATATTACTATTCAAATAATAACAATACGTTATTATTCTAATCATTCTAACACATCCATTCTTCCTGTCTTTCATAAAAGATAAATGCCCGATTCTTGCAAAATAAGCAAAGTTGCATTTAGTGTGGCATTCATCTCACCCTAGACCAGGAGACACATAGGTAAAATAGCATCCATCAGGCAGGGAGCAATGAAGGCTTCAATTACATTTTAAACATTTTTTTAAGATAAAATGCTTAATTCAGACATCAACATGGTAGAGTGTTTCGTCTCCAAAGTTTTCTTTTTTAAGCAAGCCCTATGTCTTTGGAGTTCTGTTACTTTTATTTGACTGAAAAAGCGTGCATTTTTACTTTAATTGAATTCACCGATCAGCACAACAATATTTCTTCAATTAGCAAGGAATTATCCAAGCGGAAATTCCACGTGCACAGTAATGAACTTACACTCTTTGATAAATAAGTATGTAAGTGTTAATATGACGGTGTGGCCGCTGTACAGATAGTCGCCGCACATGTGGTGGGATCCTGTGATGGACAATCCTCCGCCAGCAAGCAGCTTCATTATCCTTCGCAGATGAGATTCCCAGTCTCCAAAAAGCTGGTGGAAGAGTAAAAACACAAAAGCCCGGTAAAATATCAGCGCTAACCTTTCAGAGTTTAAAGAGTTTAAAGTTTGGTGTTTGTCAGCAACTTTGCCTTTCAGTTATTCTCTCTTTTTTGGTGTGGTACACAAGATCAATCAGTAAATCCACAGCCTTTCCCACACGCTAGCGGTACATTTCTACAGGAAAAAAAATTTAAAAAATGGAAATGAGACATGAGTTGGTCTTTTATGGATGCTTTGCATCTATTATAGCCATGTGCACCTTCATCCGTCTAAAACATTCTTTTATTTTAAATATTCAATGTATGAAGAATCAAGGAAATTATTACAATTTCCCTATATATACACGACATCCCAAAGGACTACTCTTTTTTCCTATGCTCACAATATAGATTGAAAAGGCACGGAAAAAAGGCAAATGTGAGTAAAAAACGCTTTGCCACATGTTGCTTCCAGCTGCAGTGAAAAACAAGGCATTTTTCAGTATAATACCAAACCAAAAAAAATCGATCCCAAAGTGGTTAAACTCCTGTCGGTGGTTGCACTCAGAGTTACACTTACGGTAAAAGAGGCATGTGAACAAAAATTGTTTTCTGTATTATTTATAAGTACTTATTGCTGCTAAAACGTAAAGGCGTAATCTTTCTCCCAGGTCTTGTTGGCAGCTTTTGCGAATGCTTGTGGCTGTGCAGGAAAGTGATTTTTAGTGGGAATCTTCACGCAGAGCTAACGGGTTCAGATCTCTTACAATTCACTATATTATATTCTTGCACTGGGATGTACAATGGGCATGTGTTTGTGTATATGTACATACACACACACGAACCTCACATACGTACAGCGAGGTTCAGAATAACGACTCTTGGAAAACCTACAACTTCTGTAGAACAGTCTCAAAAACCCAGCTCACCGATGAAAAGGAATTAAAAATATCGCCGGCTCTAGCTAAAATTTTGTCATGTTCTCCAAACATCTGGTTTGCCTTCTGTTCAAGAGGCAACACGCTCTAAAATAAATCAAGTTTAATGTCATTGATCTTGTTCAGAACAGCACAGGCCCTACAGATGATTGATAATCCAACAGAAAACGGGATGAGCCACCTGGGGGATTTTCCTCTGCCCCACCTCCAGCCCACGATGCTGGTGCAGAGGATATTTCTGATTAAAAAAAAAGCCAGATTGAAGCAAACCAAGTCCTTCTGGTGAGGACCACCTCCTCCCAGGTGACCGAAGGGCAGCTGACACTGCCCCAAGACTTGTTTTTTGCTGCTCCCAGCTCTAAAACAAGCCCAAAACTTGAATAAATCCACAAAGAAAATACATGCCATGGGACAAGCACAACGAGGATGCGCTGAGCATCCCCGGGACGCGACGGGCAGCAGGAACCATCAGAGCTCAAAGGAGCAGGACAAAGGGATCGATGCACACGACTACACGCGTGCTGCATCCTTACCTTGTTCTATAAAGTTTTAAAAACCATTTAACAGCCAGAAGGAAACACAAATGTCCCTGGCTGGCCACTACAGGCGTGTTTTTCTTTTACTTTAAAGCTTGGTCTTGTTTTAAGAACTGGAAATTATTAATTTCTGGCAGATTTAAAGAGGGTCTTTGCAGCAATGAAACAGTCTCTGCTAACAGTTCCTTACAAAACATTAAAATGCTCCCCAAAGCAACTCAACAGGGAGTTGAGAAGTGATTCTTTTCCCAGCAGTGTATTCACAGCTTTCAGGAAAGCCCAGCTCATCCTTAGTCTTATCAGGGCACCAGAAGAGCACAACACAGGCTTGGCTTTACTTGAGCAACGACGCGGACTTGCCAAGACTGTAAATTTCCCCAGACAGCAGATTTACTCACTTCAGCCCATTAATACCTGTGTCCTTTTTCAATTTCATAACGGCTGACTGACCAATGACTCCTCTTGCTTCTCTTTACAAAAGACCTCGGTCCTTCCAAAAGCCACCCGTGGCTTGGCAAACGCTCAGCTCGGCAAACAATCAAAACCTCGGATTAGTACATTCACGGGCTTTATTTCCCCAAGGAACCGAAGCGTTTCAGCTCCGTCTGTACATACCCGCAACCCTCACTGCGACAGCACGCATGCAGATTCAAACCAGGATTTTACTACCTATAAATCGGTGATTTTGCTACCTGTAAATCAGTGATTTTACTACCTGGCACCTAACGTACGGCTGGGCATACAAAGCTGTTCAACTGTGCATGCGGTACATTTTTCACAGAAATTACCTTTTTTTTTTTCTTTTCTGAGCAATCTGAGCTGGTGAAGATGTCCCTGCTCATGGTAATGGTTGGACTGGATGAGCTTTGAAGGTCCCTCCAACCCCAACTATTCTGATTTTATTCCTCAGCACAATGAACATGATTTGGTGCTAAACTGGGGAGAGGGTAGCGAATCCTTGCACTAACACAATTGCAAAAATATACCCAGGGATGAATGGCTGCAAAGGAGACAGAGTTTCACTAGCCTTAGAAAAGTCTCTTTGGGCCATTTTCAAATATAAATCACGTTTGGATTTGACACACTGAAGTCTTTAGGAATAAATGAGTCGGTGTGGCAGCTCCGCCTTTGCTTTGATGGAGACAGAAAACCGCAGACTGCGCAAATTAGTTGAAAATGCTACAGAAATTGCATCGATTAGCGCTTCGAAAAAGCTGGGAATGCCTGTGCGACCTTCGACACCTTCACCGAGAGGAGAGCCGATGATCCACAGGACGGCTCCATCGGGCCAAACCAGTATTTTCAATTTCATAACAATTATTGAGAAAGCGCTGCTCACCGTTTTGGTAACGGCAGGACAAGGGAAAACATACGGATTAAAATAAGGCAGGCAGAATTAGTTTACCTTCGGAGAACACTTGAAATGCATGCCAGGGACTGGGAGTGTGGTCACATACATTGTAATGCACCGGTACAGGTATAGTGTGCCAACTATACAGAAAAATCTTCTGCTAATAATAGACCTAGAGGAAAACGAGGAAAAAAAAAAAAAAAAAAAGACAAGAAAAAAATAAGGTCACTCAACGCAAACAAAACACGCAAAGGTAAATATTGATAAAATAAACTACCAACTGTTCTCCATGGGTGTGAAACTCCTGAGGGTATCAGCTTACACCTGAGAACACTAAATTGCTTTACAAATATTCCCACGTTTTACAGGTCAGAAACACAAAACCAACTTGGCTAACATTACCCGTGAAGGTGATTACAGGAAATGTAAAGGCTCAAACACAAAAGCCCGCGCAGATTTAGTGTTGAAGACATTAAAAGGGATTTCACAACCCACACCCCTCCAGTAGCTTTGTGCGGTCGCTCATTTTCTATTCAAGGCAGGGGACGAAGCGACAATATTTTCATTTTGAGCTGAAAAGGAGTCCGTTTATTTCAGCTGACACACACATTTAGCAATCGCAAAGAGCTTGTAGGACAATTCAAACCCCTTCTGGCACATCCATCCGGACAGGAGCAACCATAGAGCCCGTGTAGAGTTCCGCAAAGAGAAATCACTGCCCATGGTGCAAAAATCGAGGGCAAATCCAGCCAGAGCAGTTCGTGACCTTACCCACGCCAACCCTCTGCATCCTGCTGGTTTTGGTGGATTTTAAACCATTGTTATTTACAATTATGATCATTCGGGGAATACAAGGGTTACAACACAAGTTCTGGCATTCATTTGTTGCTATTTTGAAGCATTTACTTAAAAAAAAAAAAAAATCGTATTTCTATCAAGCCAAGCTCTTTTGAAGCTCAAAATTGGCCATATTTTTCATTTTTAATAGCTTTTGGCAGAATTATTAAACCGTAGTGCTCCACTCTCAGAGGAGTATGACTTTGCAGTGCCAGAATCAATAACATCTCGAGTGTCTTAATTCATCAGAAAAGTCTCAACTATTACAGTATAAATACATTTTGCACTCAAGTGCTCGCTGCTATTGAAACACAGTGTTTCATATTTTTTCCCTCCTCTCCTGGTGTAAACACAGACAAAGCTGGGAGTTAGAAATGATTCTTTATTAATGCAGCTCCATGGACTGAAACGTAAGAGCGGAAGGCGCCATGCCGTCGGGGCTGTGATTTTCCTCCGCGTTTTGCACAGCGAGTTTTTCCCTCGGAAGGGTGATCCAGTAAAGATTTCACCCTTGTGTCTGGCTTTTATAACAAGACATTGACTTGTTTTTCTTTATAATCCAGCAAAAATACAAGCAGGGGGGTTGGGGATTAAAGACAGAGCAGCACTGTATTTCGAGAGACCAAAGAAGTAACAAGTTTTTTTATCCAGCACTGAACTTTTTTTTCTTTAATTAAAATTACCCATGCAGCTACGTGGTTCAGCTGGATTTAGCATATTTTAGCTTAGGAAAGTCTGTGTTGAAGTGCTTTGTACTGTAATATAAAAAAAAAAAAAAAAATGTAAAAAGCCTCATACTTTCCTTTCTCAAAAGGATTTGTGTGTGTGATTACGAGCCAGCTGCTAAGTACAACCTCTAGGATTATTACTGGCCAAGGCAACTTTTATTCCAAGTATCCAGCCCTCGCCAATGCGGGCAGCGAGCACGCTGCTTTCCCAATCCCATGAGCGTGCAGGCTGAACCAGATGTTGAGTACGGCCAAAAACTAGCATTGTGCTCCTTCCAAAACACCTGGGAACGCTTCCCAGAGAAGTTAATTCTGCCTCGGCAGCTCGCCTGGACTCCTCGAGATCCCCACAGTGTCTGCGGAAAAAGTCTTGGGTGGCTCAGAGTCCCCAGCCAGGACCTGCTCCTGCTTTCTGGGGAGAACCCAACCCAAGGCCGTGGGCAATATTCTGTTCAAAGAAAGCTGCCACTACCTGAAGATAAATGTAATTTTCAGGGAAGAAAGCAGTAACGGAGGTGAAGGGAAACCCTGCGCTGTGGTTAGCTGGACAGAAACACCCAACACCCTCTTCCATTGCGGCCCCAACTTCGCAATCCAACAAAGACGATACGTAGGTTCTACTCAACATCATCATGCAATGCCTGCACTAAGCAAGGAGGACTTGAGTGATCGGTATAATGAATGACACATCTCTGCTGTCCTTCTTTGCTTGGGAGGACAGCAGGCTCAGCTTGGACGAAATCGGGTTATCGGCAAATAATGGATCTGGTGGGATAAGCAATCGGAATTTCACAAGTGTTTCAAAAAGTCTGAGGCTATGAAGGTGCCTCCTTTGGTCAAAGGTTCAGCCCAGCAATTCAGTTCCTGGGTAACAAAGCTGCTGGTTCACTGGTGACGCTGAGCTGGCACATGGAGACACGTGCGAACAGCATCTCTGTCGTCTGAACAGGCCAGGAACCAGGTCTCATCTTGCCCAGCGATTACCTGCCTTCACGTCTTATCTTCAGATCTCCAACAGAGCGTGGCAATGGCTATCCCTGACACCAGCCGAAGTCAGAGAAGTGAGGAAGGTCTAGCTGGCTTAATTCCCTCTCTTTATTCTAGGATTCAGTTTCCAAGGGAGGTGATAACCCACACCACAAAAGTGATCCGCCTCTTTTTAGAGCACTTAGTGGTTCACCACCCAAAGCCATGAGAATGAGGTCCTCCAGATAAAGCCACCCCGCTGGGCTCCTGTTCCCACGAGCACCTCTCCCGTTCTTCCCTTTGGGCTGCTTCCCAACGCCTTGGGCTTCCTGGACTTCGATCCCTCCACTCGTCAACATAAAAGACTTCTGGTCTCCAAAGCATTACACAACCATTACACACACTGATCAGAATGAGCCCGTCTAAAGCAGGTAAAAACAAACACATCAAAGCAAATGGGGATGGGAAGGGGAATCTTCACATCTATCAACGATAGCAACATACTCGATCATGAAGTCAACCCATGTCTCGCTGCTTCAAAATCCCCAAGGACTTTACGAATCCTGCTGTCCTTCATCTGGAGGCTTTGGTCAGCTCCATCCCAGGGTGTCTGATCCCTCATAGCACCCTCCTAACCTGACAGCCTGTTCTTGAGCGCAATCCCATGTCACCTTCTCTAGGTGCCTCCCTTGCTTTTGAACAACATCTATGGCCAGAGACTCCACCGGATAAAACACATAAAGTAGTATCAAGCAGCAGAAAAGATGAATAAGCCATCATCTCAGTCTTGCGGATTACTTGAACATCTGTCGCATTCCTACGGAAATCCACAGCTGTGTGCACAAGGGTATCCTGACCCAGCTGAGCAATTCTCACTTTTCAAGTCACCTGCACCTTATGAAGCTGGTGAACCACATGCTTATGTTTAATTTTTTATATTTTTCTCCATTATAAGGGCAAGTGATCCATTTGCCTCTTGTTTTATTGCTTTTAAAAAGGGAAATCTGTAGTTCTAAGGTCATTACAAAGCCCAGTAAACCAAAGCATTTTGTATTTTGCACGGTAGGGCCCAAATTATGTTCTTTCCTCAGTTTCCTACATAGGAGTCACCAAGCAAGAGTAAGTGAACAGGTAAAGAATGATGTAGTAGCAGAGGAGGAGCCCACGTTTGGGCTGGGCAGCTCTGGAGACATCCTTGTGCCTGGTTTTCGAAAGGAAAGGCGATGTCACCTCATCCTGCTTACAGCCACTTGACTTCGAACGCTTCGTTCCCAGCCACGACAACACAAGGGTTTATCTCAGACACTCGAGGTAAGGCAGCCCAAGGCGTGGATTTACAGCGGGATAAATACCCTAAATTAAGCATGCACACACACACTCTGTAGAGGGGAAGCAGGAGGTTATTTCCATTGGCAGACAAATTCACCCTGGCAGTTCTGAGCAGGGAGCAGACGATCACTAAAACCTTGCAAATTCATTGCATATCTATGCTTTTGCACATTTTACAATTAGCTTTTGACATACTTTGTATTCGACATTACCTGTCCCATCTAATATCAAGCAGAAAACACACTTCAACACTTTTTCACACAGCACTGCTAAGGTGCACGGACCAAACCCACTGCCTGTTGGTTTTGTGCAAGAATAATCTTAGGGTAGGTCTTCACATCAGGCAAACTAGGGAGGCGTTAAACCGATCCCAAGTTGGTTTGCAGCTGGGTTCACAACAGCATGAGCTGTGCTCCCTCCAACAGACAGGACAGTCAACTGAGTAAAGAACATCGTTACATCCAGTTCATGGCTTTTCACACATGAGAAGGGCTCATGTTATTTGCGCAGGCAAACAAGATCAGGGCTATTTCTCAGTTTCTTAGGCAGCCGTTGGACTGAACTTCTCCCTTTCCCACAAGCAGCCCACACAAACTGCAGTTTGCTTATGGCACAATATCTATTTCTGTCTGGGAAACCAAAATCAGAAAGAAGCTTCTTTTTATTTGGATGTAACCCAATATCTGACCTCCAAAAGCTATCAGAAGTCTACCCGAACACTTGGTTTTCAAAAGGTTTTACTTACTTGTATTTTAAGAGCAGCCACTGAACAAACCACAGTCCTACAAGGATCATGCCGTTGATTTCACAAATAGAAAAAGCCCATTGCACCCGATCAAAGCGATCAAAAAATGCATCTGGTAGGGGAGGCTGCACCTCCTTGGGAGGCACTCGTTCATGAACGACCGAGATAGTCACTGTGGTAAAGATGAAACAAAAAAGTGCATAAATAAAAGCCAGGAAAGTCTTGCCCCATTCCATAGGATACTGTGAGCGCTCTGGCTCTGGCATGGGGATTTTTATCATCTCCTTCTTATACCCATTTGGCATCCCGTTCAGCTTCATTTTACTGCTAAAGCCATTCTCGCGCGTGGCATTGCCGATGCGGATGTGCCCGTTGACATGCCCATTTTTGTGAGCCTCCATGTGATGAGCCATTTTTAAAGTTTCAATCATGTGCAATAACCGCTGGCCGCTGTCCGAAGACACCCGGGAGAGAGGCGTCTTCTTAAAATCCTCCTCCGTGAGGTTGATCAAATCCCGCCCGGTGAAGCTCTTCAGCGGCTCGCAATACTCCGGCACGGCATTTTCCGTCAGCCAATTCGTCACCTCCTTGGGTGACCACAGCACCACTTCTTTCATCGCGCCAGGCAGCCGAGGCACGGTCTGACATGGATTTTTAAATCGGGCAGCGGTCACCGCGGCTCCAGCGCGTCGCAAAGCTCCTCCTTGGCTTCATCTTGTCCAAGGAAGCAGGTCCCCGACCGTCCGACACCAGCACCCAGGTGCTGCGCCGAGCATGGGAAACGGCTCACTTCATCTTTGTGCTGGCATTCTTCTTCCTGGGGAGGAAAAAAAAGAAACAAACCAGTCATTAGGGCAGCATTTACCAACAATTTGCAATCCCGGTTTAAAGACAAAATTACTGCAAAAAAATAGTTAAGACTCTGGTGGGGAAAAGCCTCATTGATTTGAGCCTTGTACATACAGCAGTATCCTTTCTGAGTTTGCTACACATTTCTCGAGAACATCAACAGTTTTGTATTATAAAAAAGCAAACACTTTGCAGCTGTGGGAAGGACGCCTTCCTGCTCTATATCTGTTAAATTTTCTATTACTATGCAGCTCTGGTCCACAACTGGTACCCAAACTTCTTTTAAAATCATACTACTAAGGGATTTAAAGTTCTCCAAAGCAAATGTTTAGTGTTATTCATGTCACAAACCTTCTTGCCTCTATGGATTGGTGGTATCTTAATCAAATGTATTGCATCAGGTTATTGAATGGGAAGCCTTTTTTTTAATTCTGTAAGGCAAAAACAGGTAGTGTACCACATAGAATGCTTTTGTACGGGTCAGCAACACAATAATAACAACAACAATAATAATAAATAATGCAGATAAGCATCAGCAGGAAAACCTAATGCCCAAACAGGTTAGCCTAAAAATAAACCCAAGCATTTAGGTTTGCAGGACTCTAGCAGATGTTTAGCAGCTCTTCAAGGTAAGTTTTATGGTTTCCATGGTATATTGCTGTATATATTCAAATATATACTGTGTATATTCAAATAACTGTTTGTTGTCACTTTAAAAAAGGGAATCAGTAGAAAAACGAAAGTGAAACTAAAAATAATAGAAATAACTAGGCAGCAAATGTCTACACCCACTTAACTACAAAAATGGATTAGAAAGCTTAGAAAAACTGGTCACTTCAAATGATAAAATTACAGGAAAACAGATGTTACTTGCCGGAACCTCTTCCTGCGTTTTTGAGACACAAATGGCAAAATCCTCAGCACGAGGCGGCGATGACACAGCAGCGAACGCCACCAAACTCCCAGGTTTGAGAGGTTTGTGCGAGGAACAAAGAATAAATGTTCCTCCCCAGAGCAAAGCGAGGACAGCGAGAACCCAGCTGTCCGGCCCCAACCCGCTGTCCAAATGACTCCGCTGCATCGTAAAGAAAAGTCACCTAAAGAAAGTAAAGAGCACGGGGAAAAACCACCGCATGTTTTCTGAAGTCGTACCATGCTCTCTATCAGCTTCAAGAATATTTTTAGCCTCTTACAAGCTCCCAGGTGTTTGTGTTTCATTGCAGGGAGCAAAGTTGCCACCAAGGAAAACCAAAATAACCTCCGCTACTGGCACGACTTCAGTAGAAGTGGCACAAACCAGATCCAGAGCTACATTCCTGTGCAAAACATGACCACGCCGCACATAAATATATTTTTTGACCTGTTACCTCTAAACTGAGCAAGAAACACAAGGCGCAGTTTTTAATGTTTCTCTGTGAGATGAGCCGGGTCGGGTGATTTGAGAAAATTTTTTAAAAAAAGCTTCGTACGAAGGGCTGGCAGGACTTTGCACACGCTGCCTCTCGCTTGCACGTGCACGGATTTAAATCTGTGGAGCAAAGAGGGATGAGGATGAATATTCCACCTTGCGAATACCTGCACTGTTTTAAAACAGCAGAAGAGAAGATACAGCTCTATTTTCTTTTTTTTTTTTTTCAGTGGGATTATATGTACTGAGGAAGGCTTTTAGCCACGGGCCGCTTCATTATTCAAGTTGTGTTTAGCAAATGGGTATTTAGTTACACGGCTCTGAACATGGAAAAAGAAAGGAGGGAGTGAATTATGCATGTTCGCCCACATTGGAAACTCCTACAAGGCTCTGGCCGAGGGAGCGCAGCTCGGCTCTCAGCTGCACTCGTGTTATTATCGCACCTCAAATCCTGGCTCTGGCACCGGCCGCGGCACAAAGCTCAAGCGCGAACGCCACATTTTTACTCCATTTTTACTCCACCGCAGACCAAGGAGACGGAAACGCCACCAGGAGTTCACAACTGGGGGATCGGCGCCTACATGACGGAAAACGCGACACGCGCTTTCACGCTTGTCCTCGGGTTGAAACTTGGGTTGAAATCCAGATGTGGTCCCAGAAACTGCACAGCACCAAATTCACAACTAATACTAACAGACTTCTCTACGGGCTCGCTGTTGTCGAGGGTAGTGCCTTACCATCTTGACAAAGCCGAAGTTTTTTATTTTTGAATCCTGTTCCAACACCCAGGTTCTCAGTCCGCAGCAGGACCGCGTTCTCCCACACCTCCAAGTTTTGCTTGACAAATTCAGTGTGGATTTGGGGCTGTCGGAGCATACACCACGACATGGGGCAATATTGAACCTTAGCAATTTTAAACGCTGGAGTGACTGAATCACAGTTTCCCAAACCACTGGGAAAGGAGGAAAGTGAAACTTTAACCATTATCCTCCCAACATACAAGCCTTGCTAAATATCACAGGAGCCTATAGCCAACTTCCCAATTACATCTTCTTGCTTACCATGGACGTGTATCTTCTTCTGCCACAGCTAAACTAGTAGGTTTTAAGATAAGCTCTGTATGGAGCCTAAAAGAACAAAAATCTGTTGCCAGCTGCAAATATTGATATTGGTACAAGAGTCCTAATATGCTGGTGTGACCCCAAGATACCTGGCAGTGTTAGGAGAAACAGCCAATGTGTGCGTCTCGCAGAAAAACTGCAGGGGTTGGCAATATTTCTAAAAATTCCAATCAATTCAGAAACTTGCTCATGCTTTAAACTCACCATCGGTAATGCTATTAAAGCATACGGAAGGATAAAGATCCCTCGACGGCAAATTTTTCGTGTCTTGACAGAATTCAAAATATAAATACATCTCCCAAGAGTCCCTGGTGGTTTTCAAACTGAGAAATCCCATCTCGCACACCAGAAGCGGAGACTTTCGCCCCATCGCATCCTCTGCGGATGGACGGACAACATCAGCATGGGCTTCGGCAGGGAGCAGAAAGCTTCAGTCCTCTCCGATCGTGTTTTGGGGATGGCGATCGCCGCACCCAGCCGGGGCAATCCCAGCCCATTGCTATCACAATGCCAGCGAGTAAATCGCTATCGAGGACCTTTTGTAAAAGCAGATTAATTTGATACTCGCACAGGAAGGCTGAGAGGAAAGATGATACTCTGCCGGGGATGCAGGCCGTGGAGTCGATTTAGTTAAAAAGAGGAAAAACTACTAAAATTTCTAACACACACCTATCATTCAAACCTCCATTTCACAGCCTGTCTAATGGGGGAGGAATAGGCAAAAAGCTTCTTTACTAACACCTTCCAACTCGTCACATTAAAAATACCTCGTTTTCTATCGTGTGTTCATGAAAGCTCAATCGGGTGAGGTTCACAGAAATGATATGGGAGAGTAAGAGCCCTCGCTGGCCCTAAAACGTCCCCTCCATCCGCAGCAGATCTGCTTCATTAAGGAGCCTGTATCCGATAATGATTTATAAATAACAATGTGATTACCATAATACTAATTGCACTATGATAATGATGCCGTGTAAAACCAGCATCTCAAAATAGCCACACCACGAGGCCGAGCAGGATGAGATAACTTCGGCAAGGGCTCCAGTCCTCACCTCCTCGTTTTCATGCGACCTTTTTTCCCTTGTTCCCAGCAAACCTTAACGTTCTAAATCAAAACTCTTTTTTCCACTTTCCTAGCAGGGAGTATTTCCCACCACCACTTCAATCTGCCCGTGTGAGGGTGATAATACCGTGACCACGGTTACCTCAGTGGGTTAAACGAGTATTTGAGAGCGCACTACATAACCTCGTGCATCAGGATCTATTTTCTTCTGCATCGCTTTGCGGAGATGCAGTCGGGCATAAGGACCAAATGTGGGAGCATCCACCTCTTCGGCTACAGGACAAGATGATCAGCAATAAAACCATCGGCTGGCTGCACCCCCACACGCAACTCAGCAGCCAGGGTGCAGAAAACTCCGTGGTTTTGTGTCTCCAGGTCTGCTTGGAGGATAACTGAGCACTCACGTTGGACGGCGCTGTTTCAGGTTTCGTTTCCGAGTCCGTGGGCTCATTGCTGAGTGAGCGACGGGACATCCCCCGGCACGACCAAGACTTTGTCTGGGGCGGCTGCAGGGTCCGGGTCAACACGCTGCTCCCCGTTACCTCTAAACTTGCAAGGAGAAAGTATTACCCCCCTCAAGTAATGCTGATAAGCCAAAAACGCATCCAACTAAAATGGCAAAAAAAAAAAAAAGCAAGCCCCCCAAAACAGTTTGTTCATCTCCGATCTCCTCCTAAAGCACTCAAAGCCGACTGAAGAAAAGCCAAGTCTTCCCGAATCAAATTCTGCCTTCCTTGTGTTCATACAGCGCTTTTATTCTCTAAGTGAGGACCTTTGCTGCCAAGGCAACAGTCGCTATAGAAATCAGTAAAATAACCAGCCATTTCAGAAACCGCGATGAGCTCCTCACCAGGAGCCGAGGAGATTCTCAAATCCTTTCAAAGGCAGCGGGTGAGTTGCAGTTGCAACACTGAGCATCCTTCCCGAACACCCCAGAAAAACCGAGACGATAAAAACGTTCATAACAAATAGCGTTCAAACGAGCGAGGTCCAGGGTAGGCACAGCTTGGAGTTAAAACAGGGATATCTTGTCCCTTGGGAAACAACCACTGAGATGCACACTAATTACGTGTGCACACACATTGAAGTTTTAACGCTTTAGAAACACAATTCCCCAAACCACCCCGGTGAGCAGAAGTTCCGTGGAGGGCGAGTACTCGGGATGAGAGTTGGCAGCTCCTGTCCTGCATTTTTACAGCACAGAACAAGCTGTTGGTGACAGCGGCGGCCGAGTCACCGCCACAGTCGCCTCCTGACAGGCACTTTATCACCACTAACAATAACACCCCGACACCTCGCTAACTGGACGTCCTGTACCTGCAAAGCACCTCTGTATGCCAATTTGCCTCTAATTATATGCTGGATACCACTAACGAGCTCTCGAGCAAGGTACCAAATCGCTTCCCTCCCTCGCCCCTTGCAAGCGGCTGCTCCGCTGCCGAGCACGCCGGCGTTTTAAAACAGAATAGCAAAACTGGTTTTGTGCTGTAAATACAAATACATGCACAAACAAAATATCTCTAAGTATAAGACTGAGGCACGGATGGGCTCACGAGTTTCGTGGAGCTCCGAGATAGGTTTCCTAGGTCGGTCCCAGGCGGAAAACGTCCCGCAGACGCAAAGTCAGAGCGAGCAGAATTACTACTATGAAAAGAGAGGCTGGGATCAGTATGTGAAGCAACTCCCCCATACCTGGAATAGCTACTTACGCAGCTACAGAAAGAGGAAAAAAAAAAAATGCCTGCATACTACATAAATCCTCAAGCAGCCCATTTTTTCTAAATTACTCTATAGGAAGAATTTAAAACCCCCGACCGTATATTTCCCATCCTAATTTAATCAAAAAATAAGAAATGAAAATCCACTCGCAGAATAACGACTTTGAATCCAAGCCCGGAGTTCAGCAGCGAGCAAACTGCTCATTTCCAGATGGGAAACACTGCTAGCAAATACTTCTGCTACAAAAACACATTATCTATGTGTGTGTGTAGGTACATACACATGTGTTCTGTGCCAGGCGACAGGGACACCTTCTACCTCCAAACCTGATGATCCCTTTGCTTTCTCACAGCTCTGTCTCTTTGTCCAACTTTCTTCCTTCCTCCTCCTCCTTCCTGAGGCTGGGAAGTAGTTATAGAAACCACCAGACACTTGGAGAAGGCTTCACCTGACCAGCAATCCCATCACGGGAGCAGTTGCTAAGCAAGGTTTTTTGTTTTGACGCTACGGAAATCCTGCTTGGAGTGATCAGGAGTGGAGAGGATGAGGTGGAGAGGGCAGGTCCTGCCTTTGGTTTAAGTTACAAACAATTTTTTCAGACTGAAAAATCTCCTCAAATGCAGGACATGTCTTGTTCTGTACTGCACACCACAATCTTAATGCCTAAATCCTAAAATAATACAACACCTGCAACAGAAGGAGGATGGATATCAGCAATAGGGAACCCATCTTCCAACTCCCTGCCCGTTCTGTGCAAGAAGGACGCAAATAACACCATGAAGTTCATTTATGCCAGGGAAAAAAACCCAAACCTGCAACTATATTCAACTGCTAAGAACTGTTTTGCAACATTATCCGAGAGAAAGTGGGTTTGTGCTATTTCAGCCCTCCACACGTGTGAAAATACTAAAGGACCATCACAAACCCTTCCCTACGCGTAATCTGGTTTGACACCAGAATCTTTGATTCTTCAGCAAAGGCCTTTACGGCAGGACTTAACCCACCTGCCGCATCAGTTGCCTCTTTGCGATTATATTTTTTTTATATATATATATATATTTTATATATATAATAATAATCGCAAATAAGTAGGAACATACAATATTATATAGTAATATTACATTTTTTTTATATATATATATATATATATATATATATATATATATATATATATAAAATATATATAGGAACAACCACCCCGCAGCCACGACGATACGAGTTGTGTTCAAACCTTGCGCAGCTGGTTTCTGGAGCGATGCAACCCGAATTTTTGCAGGCTCTGCGCTGGAGCTCCGGCCGTTGTCTCCGACACGGCGAGAGGCAGATTCGTGTTTTATCTCGGGATCTGGGTCAGGCAGAGCTGGAAATAAAACCCCGTGTCCTCGTGCAACCTCTGAGCTAACTCCGGCATGGAAGAGCCCAAAATTATACTGGCGTTCCTCCTGAAACTATCCAAACCTCCTTCTATTTATACGCACACAACAGAAGATCAGATGAAACACTGAAAAAAGCAGAAAAAGTGGTTTTTTCCCCCGCCGCAAGGCATAGAAATGGGAAGAGGATGGGGTAGGGTAGAAGAACAGAAACAAGAAGATAAGGAGAGAGACTCAACGTTTGCAACATGCTCTGTAAATTAACTCGGTTAACCCAGTTCAGGATTTTTTTTTTTAACCTGCGTTGAATACCTAGAAGTCATTTATTGTTAGAAAGCCAGATTTGTGGTGAGCCTCCAGGAACCTAAGCAGTAGCAAGAACTACAAGGACAAAAAAAAAAAAAATTAGCAAAACAGAAAGGGAAGTTTTGCCTAAGGAAACTGAGGACAGCGTTGTGACGGATGGAAATTTGTTGCTAAAATGCAAACTTCGGCATATTTTGCCAAACCAGCCATGCAGGTTGGGAAAAAGAAAGCCAGATGAAATTACGGTGAAAAATAGAGCCTCATTGAAGGCTTAAATCAATTCACTGCCATATTTTTTTAATATTTGGGTTTGTTACTGAACATGTATTAGGCAGCACCCAGACATCTGCTGCCTTCAAGCTGCCTTGCCCTGAGTTTTGACTAAAGCAAGAGAAAACTGAGTTTACACACTCAGAATCCCAGGGTAGAATAATGTTTCCATATTTCATTAGAAATATAAATATTTTATTTCAAACACACTACTTTTGAAATCCAGCACATCAGACCCAGATCAAAAAGGCTCTAAGCCTCAAGAGCTGAAATATAAATATCTATATATCTTCATATCTTCATGCAAGATGCTGTTCTCTGCATTTCAGCTGTTACTATTCATAAACTCACTCAAAAGGCACACCATGAACATTACTAATTTTCAATGCTATTACCCTTGTAAAACAAAGTAATTCCTGGGTTTGTCTTTATTACTTTCATCTCATCTAACACGTACTGATCGCTGGTCTGAAAGGCCGAACACCACAAATATTCGGGAATATTCCTGGTATAAATAGTCCTAACCCAATTTTTTGAACACATATTCCTCCTCCTTCCAACGATACCTGTTCAGAGACGTACCATAAATCAAATATTTCAATCTGGAAGATGTATATTTGTAGAAAGAAGAGGAAGACTCTAATTGTGCATTTGGTCTAGAATAACCAGAAACGCAGGAAAGGCTAGAAAAAGCGGAAAAGAAAAAAAAAAAGGCGTTTTTGATTGCCAATGAGTTATGGGTGTACAATCTTAACAATGGGAACTTGCCTTACTGGCGCCATATCTACTGAAAATTCAGGTGAACTGCCCTGGTATCTTCATTTTTGTGCTTAATGCTTCAAGAAAGAAAAATATTTCTCAGCTTGCTTGCCAAACTTCAGCCGCTTTCCTCACTCTTGCTCTCTGCCGCCAGCTGCTCCAAAGGTCCTTTTTTTTTTTTTTAAATTATTTCAAGATCATTGCTTAGTGTTTCAGGACTTGTGCTGCCGCCACCAAATGCAACACTTTGATTGCTGCAACAAGCTCCAAATTTCAGAATTCGGACTGCAGAAATCCAAGCTATTCCTCCCTCCCAAGACTGTAAAGTGGCTTTATCTCTGTATTGGGCTCCAGATCTTAACGCCATCAACTGTCCATGCTCTGATCTCCATCCGTCCCTCCCATCGATTATTCTCCGACACCGGCAAATCCTACTTAAATCTCGCTTCTGACAGCAATTCGGCATTGAACCCCAAGAACAGGTATGCGCAAACAGCCTCCCAAAACATTATGTGTTCCTAACGTACTTAATTGCCAGATATTTTATTAAAAACAACAACATTGAAAACACACTTGCTTCCAGACTGACTGCGTGTACTTCCAGGTCTCAGCCAAACCATTTCCAAGACCACAAGCAGAATCACTTGAAAATATTATAGAATCATAGAATTATAGCATCATTTTGGTTAGAAGAGACCTTTAAGATGACCAAGTCCAACCCTAACCTACATCTAAACCATGTCCCAAAGAGCCTCAGAGTCTGCAAAATACTTCATGTTTTAAATATTCCTCTCAGCTCAAAGTTAGGATCAGCTATGTTCACAAATAAGGAGAGATAAGGAAAGATAAGAAATTTGTATCTCGCTGTGTAATTGTTCTGGAAATAATGAATATTTCAATAACCGACCGAAAGCTTCAGAAGCAAGTTCTTCCTGCAGACACCCAATTACACCTCTCATTTTTCTGCAGGATTTTCTCCACTACCTGGCACACTGCACAGGGAAGACTGGGTGGCTGCGTGACAGATTCACACACTGAACCGGTATGTTTTGAACGTGTCGATTAAATCAGTTCAAAAAGAAACCTGTAATTCCAGCCAAAGAGAATCTCAGCTCGAGGTACTGGGTAAGGATGACAAGCCTGCATTCGCGTCACAGACATCAGGCTACATTTAAAAATAGTATTTAATGAAAACAATATTTCAGCTCACAAACTCCCCGCCTCCTGAGAACGCTACCTACCCATAGCCCATAAAACTTCTGCAAAGCGACTCAAAATAGAGTGCAAAGCTCGGTCAGCAGTTCGCTCACCCTTCCTGAGCTGAAATAATTAAAAATACTCAAGTCAGATGGCTCTTGAGGTGGCTGTTCATGCGACACATCCCTCCAGGCTGGGTTGAACAGATGCGGAGATGAGGTTCTCAGGGACATGGGGTGGGTTATGGTTGGACTCAGTGATCTTGAGGGCCTTTTCCAACCAAAATGATTCTGTGATGCTAACACCAGCACACGATGCCCAGTTTCTGGCACGAGTATGTCAAACTGTATGACGCTCTCCTTAAAAATCTCTATTTCCTGTCATTAAATTGTACGTTAGGCGGAAGGAGTCGCTGGCTTGTAGCACAGCACGAGACATAATGTCATTTTCCCCAAGCCACCCAACACAAGCGTCCCCAGGAAACATCGCGGTGCGAACGCCTTGTCGGCCACGGAACAACCGCAGCTCCCTGCGGCGAAACATCCCCACGCTGCCCACAGCAAACACGTCTAATTGCTCCGATAATTTCACTCGGGTTGGAAATTGAGAAGTTGCATCCACCCTTAGAGGGGAGGAGAAGAAAAAAAAAAAAAAAAAAAAATCAGCATTCCTTCTTAGGAAGTAGACATGTGGATGAATCGTTTAATCAATTAAAGGATGCCTGTCACTGCAAAAGGATCACTGAGCCACCTGCCTGCAAAAACAAGACTGTAGCTCCTGTTACACAAATAACACACAATAAGGAGAACAAGCAGCAGCAAGAGAACTGCAGAAACCCCATGGCATGATTCTCCTTCCAGCCACGGAAAGAGGAACCCAAATAAATTGTGAGGAAGGAGAAGAGAGAGAGAAAAAGAAGAGAGAGAGAGAGAGAGAGAAAGAGAGAAAAAGAAGAGAGAGAGAGAGAGAGAGAAAGAGAGAAAAAGAAGAGAGAGAGAGAGAGCGAGGAAGACGGGTTTAAATCTGCGGTCACGCGGCCGCCGTAGCTTTCTGCGAGCAGATGGGTGAAGCCCAGATTAGCAAGGTATTAACGAAGGCAAGACAGCCATGCTGATGAGGTGCAGCTCGAAAACAGCCCAATCCCAACCTGCCCCGCCGAGCGATGCTCTCCTCTCCCGGACGGATCGGTGCTGGCCACGAAGTCACAGCTCTGCTGGGGAAGGACAAGAGAAGCCGAGCGCTCCTGGAAAAAGCTGCTAATGCTGAAGCTAAAAAATGAATGGCAGAGTAGATAACAAAGCAGCAGTCACACAGGAGAGTGCCATAGTCCTTTACATCAGGATGCAAAAGGCTGGCTGGGAACGCGCCCTTCCCGTGGGTAAATACCCAGAAGATGCGTTCTCTAGAGATGCCCAGCAGGATGCGATATCCCTGCTGTGCACCCCAGAGAGCGAACAACACCAGGGGGTCACCGTGATGCTGATGTTTCAAACGTGCAGGGGCTGAACGCTGCTCGGATGTTACTGTATGGTGGGAACTCATCCACCGCAGAGCCCTCGAGAGCAGGACACGATTAAAACCCCATCCAGCCAGCTCGTGACAGGCTCCGTGACCACGCAGCGCTCCCTCAAGGCCTTGGGAAATGTATATATGCCTCCTAAACACACTCGTAAACAGAATATTTTAAATACATTCATAAACAGAATAATATATTCGTAAACAGAATATTTTAAGAGTACAAAGCAAATAGGGGCCCATCTGACACAGGTGTTGCTTTACCTGCCCATCCCATGGGCAGACTCGCTCTACAGGACTATCCTTGAACACCTGACATGCATCTTTTAGGTAAATCCTAAAAGGGTCAAGATCTTCTAAACCTGATAAAATTTGGCATTTTAATAAGAGGCCATTAAAATAAAAAATCATCTTCCATGTAGAAAAGATCATGAACATCAATCCTTTGGTAATGCGGTGCTTCTCCTGGATGCTGTTGCAATGACTACTGATGGAAAAAAAAAGTACTATTTTGGAAACTATAAGATCAAGTACTATAAAGTGTTATTAAACAGTCACTGTAATTTGCCTTTATTTTTTTTGTTTGGGTGCTTTTGTGGCAGTGAAGGTGGAGTTGCAGCATTACCAGAGACTGCACAGAACATAAATACACATGAAATTTGCTTTTAAAAGCAAGTATATTGTCATCTGTCCTTAGGCACTCCAAAACCTTTTCACTGTGGCTGAAAATAACCACGTTCACAAATATTTAATGTGGGCGAGGGGCTAAGAGTACTGTGGCGGAAATCCTGATGAAATATGCAGCTCACCCTACATGGCACCACAACACCACTGAGAAAAAGCGTCCCATGATAGGTTTTATTTTATGTCATCAGTGAAACAATACAGGGACTTGATTTAATTTGATCCTGACACACACAGCACCAAAAATCAGGAAACTTGCATTTCCTTAGTTCACTAAAAGCCAGGTTTTGCCAAGTAACCAATTTCCTTACACTCTTTATTAAATAAAATATGAAGGGCAGGTGGAGACATAAAATATAAATGTATATACTTCCATAAGCAGCAGGGCCTGTTACTGTAGATGCTGCATAAATCATTGAGGACAACGGGACTTATGTCCCCTGAGGAAGGGCACAGGCTTCAGGGTCGCTTAGCAGGCAAGGAAGTTTTATATTAACAAGCGTTGCATCTATATTCACCTTCGTGACCCACACTGCCTAGAAATAGCAGGAACCACTTTGGTTCATGTATTATTTAGTCAGGCCAAAGAGGTGAAATGCAGAACCAAACCTCAGGACAAACACCCCACGATTCTGGCATCAATCCGCACCAAATATCAAACTTGCAATGGGACGGCAGGACACTCACCAGTTTGGTAATGAAGCCAGAATGGCTGAAACGATCCTCCTGCCACATTTCTCTGCAGAGCTGCCTGAAGATCTGCCAGTAGTTACGAGCTGCCCTACTGAAACCCATGGCTGCATCTGTTTTCCAGCACTTTGTCACGCAGTCAAAATGCACAACATCTTTCCTTTCTTGTTTTTGCAATGTTTGACCCAAAAGGCCCAGCAGCTTTCAAATAACCAGTGGCTGGCACCTCAACGTTCTGTCTCAAACTGTGTATCTAGTTGAAAACCACCTTTCATCTTGAAAATTAGGATGTGGTCTAAAATACTTTCAGCCTTTTTACCACTGCATATTTGCAAAGCAGACTTGATGTGGCCTTTAACTTGCAGGCAGATGGACGGGTTTGGGATGAAGACCATGCTTAGTTGTACGTGCAACTTCTCCGGGACAGGACACGTGAAGCTCCAAGACCGCAGTGCTCAGGGCTTTCAGGGACTCTATCCCACTTTTTCAGGGACTCCACCCTACTCTTTCGCATCACACAGCACTATAAAGCTCAGCAGGTCCCTGCTGAAGCTCCAGAAACAGCAGGTTTGCCCCAAGCGTGGGGAAAACCTGAAGCCACACATCAGCTCGTGGCTTCCTCCTCCCCCAATTATTCAGGGGTTCGACAGAACTGAAAGTCATCTTCATACCCAGAGTGATTTCTGAGTTTAAAATCACTTCCGCGTACCTATTTCAAAAGGTAGTTATAGACAGCAGTTCCTCCTTATTTCAAAGCTCTGCATAAAGCTGGATTTATCGATGCAGACCCAGGATTCATCAGTAGAGTAAGCTATAAAAGACAAAGTGTATTATGCTGGAATCTAGGGAAATTTTCACACTTAGAACAATCAGCCATTGGAATAATCTCCCCAGGGAAGTGGTGGATTCCCTAGCATTGGACACTTTTAAGATTCAGCTGGACAGGGTGCTGGGCCAGCTTGTCCAGACCGGGTTCGTACCAAGAAAGGTTAGAGCAGGCAATCCTTGCGGTCCCTTCCAGCCTGGTGTTCTATGAAAACCAGGAAGAAAAATTAGGAGTATTCGTCCCAAACTGAAACGTAGACAAAAAAACCCAGTATGGGTGCTCGTGTCTTTTGGAGCTTTTCCTTATTTTTTCCGTCAGCATCTGCTCCTTCCTCCCTCTTCTCCTCCACCCTCTGCAGCTGCTTTCAGCCCCACGTGTCAGACCCCCCAGCCGAGCGGCACATGCTCCAGATTAAAGGTCAACAGGCTTAGAGAAAAAAAGATGGAGAGGTTGCCAAAACCATCACCCGAAAAGGAGGGTGGAATATTTGAGATAACTTTGTGCCAGAAGGGCAGCAGCGCTGGCAGCCCAAGGAGCCCCAGCAGCCTCCTCCTCCTCCCCTTCCAAGGGGTTTTAAAAAGAAGGAGAATCGGTCTGAAAGGATCCTGAGGACTGTAAATAAATTATGGCCCCGTTCATCAATTAGCTCGGGCTGCACTGAAATGAAAGCCACAGCAGGCCCTGTAATCACTCCAAATAAACCCCTCTGTCGGGATCGCTCCTGTGCCGACGGCTCAATTATGCCTGGGAAGACCGTTACAGAACATTAAACATTAACAAAAGTCTGAGCCTTCGTTACTTTTCTTCCAGATAAATCTAATTCAGCAACTGAGTGGTTTTAGCTTAAATAACCCTGAATTATTGGATCAAGTATTTTCCCACCTTTCCCTCACAAGTTGCAAAAGCCAGGCCACCGCATACAGGGAAACGTTTGCAAATAGTCCCTTTGCTGGAGAGTTATATTTTTATTATACGGGGAAGATATTTTCATCATTTAAGAATATATATGGTTTGGGAGAGGGTTGTTTATGTAAATTTAGCAGCTCAGAAATCAAAACGGGGGCAAACTGTTCTCCTGGGTTTACCCTGAGCTCTCTAGAAGAGCTTCTTCAGTTCTCTAAAATCCAGTTGCAAATTAACAGTTCCACAGCTTATGTTTCCTGAAACTGCAAGAACCGCAAAGATGAAAAAACTCAAATGCAGCAGAATGTTGCTTCATTTCTCACTTTGCTTTTGCAATACGTTATTTTATACATATAATTTCACAACCTCAAGTTTAACAGGACCAGAGACACCCTCACCACCAGAAGCGTCTCTCCATTGTCTCTCTGCAACCGTAAAAACAAAAAATCAAGTTTCTCCAGGCTTGCCCAGGTCAGATCTTTGCTGTTCTAACCGAAGTACAACATGCAAGCGGATTGCAGAAGGCTGAACGACACCAGCACTTAGGTAGGATTTAGGTAGGGTGTCACTAGTTTATAACAGATAAACCAACATCCCCAAAGAAAAGCACGTGGCTGAGATTAAAAGAAAAAAATGCAAAACACAAAAGGAGTTGGAAATAATAAAGGAAAAACCCAGAGAGCTAGGAAGGCCCAAAACCTAAAATCAGAGTTGTACCAAAACTAACCAGCAGGTGGTCTTGCTCCTAAATCCTCCTCATCCGTGACATTTAATACTCACCAATCTCAAAGCATCAGCTTCCCCAATATAAATAAATAGGATCTAACCGGGTTCAACTTCACAGTTCTTAAAAATCAATAAAGTCTAACAGCATCAGCATTCTTACTGGTGAAAAATCTGCTTGACTGCTGATGTGATCTTTTAAATTTACAAGAAAGCAGTGTTATATATACATATATATCTATATCTATCTATCTATATATATATATATCACTGGGACCAAGGAATTTTTACTCCTGGTTACGAAACACAGCCCAGTAATAAGGGATAAAGGCACGTTGAAGCATTTTGAAACATAACTGACTGAAACTACCTGCTTGTCTTGTCCAGAGGCCGAAAGAGTAACTTCAGTTCTTAAATTTACTTTTAAAACATTGAATAATCCAGTCTCACAAATCGAGTGGTAAAATTTGACTCGATACTGAATTCCACCAAGCTCTAGAAATGCTTATATTACAGTTTATATCTATAGCCCCTTGAAGAGAAAAAATGCTGTTTGTCTCCAAGTCATATGTCCAAGGGAAGTGTTATGTTACAGGTTTTCTGAACTCAGTATTATATAGCTAAACATTATTTAATTCTGTCAAACCAGCTGCTGGTTTCTCTCCATGTCCTGCACATGGAGTACTTGATACGGCACGCTTGCAGGTTTTTAGGATCCATCTAGGGTGGATTATCCAGGATATCTGAAATACCTCTGGATATTTCCTTCTTCATTTGGGTCCCTGGTTATTGATGTGCGGCTGGGAGCACTACAGCAACAGCTCCTCCAAACCAAGGAGCAGCTTGAGAAATCATGCTGCTCTCAGGACTGACAAAGAGTTTAAAAGAAAGTTAAAAATTAAAAAAAAAAAAAAAAAGCAGCAAACAAAATAAACCCAAACTCCCAAAACCAAAGACAGAAAAGGCATCACGGAACAAACTTTTCAGCAAACGACAGTGTCCTTAACTGGCTTTTGCCCTTATTTTAGGAAGGGCAACAGAAAAATATATCCAGACAAAGTTACAAGGACCAGTGATAACCACAAGGAAGTGATAAACACCGAGTGACAAACACCGTGTAATGGCCATTTCCTAAAAGCAGTGCTTCCAAAGCTTGCCGCTTACCTCGCACATAGTATATTGATCCTTGGCTTGTCTGCTGACTCCCTTTCTCCCGACACTTCACATACTTATTGCAAAATAAAGTCTCTTATAAGAGTGTCATATTATAACCAAGCAAGACCTTTACATCTAGTAAGCGAAATTAAGGCCCCAGTATTTTTAATGTATTTTTAAATTATTTTTCTTTTTCCATCTACTCAAACTCTCCCCATTAACTATCAGGATATGAATGACTCAAACAGCAAAGTAAATGCCCTTAACTTGGGTAGAGTCACCTGAATTAGCTCAGCTCCAGCTGGAAACAGCAGTGTCTGTGCTGTAATTCTGATTTTAAACCTGAGCTGGGCAGGCAGGAGAGCCCACGTTACCAATGCCAAGCGTTGGAGCTGCTCACCTGAAATCAGCTCCAGCCCCCACACACCTCAACTCGGGTTATTTGCACCAGAAGAACTCAAGTCTTTTCTCCGAGGCATCCCCTCCCTCCTGCCCTGTAGCCCCATCCTCCTCTCTGGTACTTGGGTGATTGCATGGTGAAAAAAATGCCTTTTTTCCCCGGTTTTCTGCTGGGCTGGGCCGCGGAACCAGCCGGCTGAGCAGTCACATCAGGATAAGCAAGTCCTTCCCCTTTCGGTGGCAGCAGCGAGTTGTCCGAGCAGCTGGGCTGTATGTTGAAACCATACCTCGAGTTTCCTAATCCGCTTTTCTATTTTTAAACCCCTGTCATTTCAGCCCCACCTTCTCTGCCATGCAGACAGCTGCAGCAAGCCGCTGGAGACAACCGAGTGCTCCATCAGGCCAGTTTTCCTGGCCAAAAAGCTCAGCCACAGGCTGGCAGCAAGTGCCCAAGGGACAGGAGAGACTCTCAGATGCGGGGAATGGGGCTGTCATCCTTTTCCCTGTCCCACATGGCCTCGGATGGCTCTTTCTGAACATGATGAGCTGGGTGTCTAAAGGTCTGCCACCTCCTGGCTCACGTAAACCAGCTGAGATCCCCGTCTCACCCCTAAAAACTCAAAGGTGAGAGGCTTAAGCAAAGACTCAGAGCGTGGATCTGCTTCTACGCCGAGCTGCCCAGGGCAGAGATGGAGGGACCTGCTCCTGGCCTTCTGCAAGCCAGCGTTACCATTTGATACAGAGCTCTAACTGGGATGTCCCCAGTACAGAGAGCTCCTTCAACAAACTCACATCTCTCATAGAAAGGTTTGGATTCATCTTCTCCTCCAGGTTTGGATATCTCCCACTTCAGGCACTTGGTATTAGGTGTAACACAGACACATGGCAAACTCTTGAGATCTCTCTTCACACAGCAGAACAGCTTTAAGAAGCTCAGCTTTAAAAAGTTAATGTGCAGCCACCCTGTAAAGGTAGCCAAGCAAAAAGGGCACTTTCCTCAGCAGCAAGAGCAGTTTTGAGCTTTCACAGGCGGATGGAACACCGGGGACACGGAGCACAGGCTGTGCAAGGCGCTGAGCCACCTGGAACAGCATGAATCAGAGAATCATGGAAAAGACCCTCAAGATCATCAAGTCCAACCATAACCCACCCCTGGCACTACCCCATGTCCTGAGAACCTCATGTCCATCTGTCCAACCCCTCCAGGGATGGTGACTCCACCACTGCCCTGGGCAGCCTGTTCCAGCGCCCCACAGCCCTTTGGGGAAGAAATTGTTCCCCAGATCCAACCTCAACCTCCCCTGGCGCAACTTGAGGCCGTTTCCTCTGGTCCTGGCGCTTGTTCCTGGGGAGCAGAGCCCGACCCCCCCTGGCTCCAAGCTCCTTTCAGGCAGTTCAGAAATCGGAAGGTCTCCCCTCAGCCAACTCATCCCCATCACCCAACTCCCATCCATTGGGCTGGGGCAGATGGAACCCTCAGGGCTTTCCCAAACCCACAGGGATGGGAGAGGAGATGTGATCTGGAGCTCAGCAAGGAACAGGGACACTCACAGGCTTTTGAGATAGGCTTTTGGGTTTTTTCTTTTCTGAAGTGAGGTCCAGGTTTCTGAGCTGTGCTCTCAAAGGTCTTATTAGGTCCAGGCATCTCCAGTGAGAAAACTGAAAATCTCCTTGTAGGACCAGGCAGACCTTTGGCAGAAGACAGCCGGCACCTAAAACACACAGCTTAGTGGGGGGCAAGGCACAACTCTAACGCCAATTCAGGGAGCTTAAGGGTTTAGCTGGAAGTTTTGAGTCATGCTCTTGGATACGAGCAACTAGAATAGCTTAAGCCCCTCTTGAGCTAAGCTCTTTTTCTCTTATTCAAACAAGAGCTGCAAACATCGCAAATGAAGCTACTTTTGCTATTCCTCATTTAACACGTTTTCATATGCTACGTATTTTCTATGCTTCAAGTTACTCGCACGAAATAGGCAACCACGATCGATCAAAACTCAAAGTAAATGCAGACAGGACTCTACAGATTGTAAGTATCAAATGCCTCAGAGAAATCCATTTCTTACATGCCTACACAACCAAAAGTCAGGCAAAGCAGAAGTCTGGTGTGGATTTAAGCACAGCGAGACCCACAGCGAACCTTCCCAGCTCAAGCATATTCAACTCACAGGATGCCAGGAAACAAAAGCGAAACAGCCCACTAGCCATAAACCCATTGAAAATTAAGTTTCGCTAATGAGTTACAGTATTTACAGGTATGTAAGCGGCAGGAACAGATGTGATTCAGCAATTGCCAGGCTGCTGCTGTGGCCAGGAGACAAAACCTATCATGAAGATGTGGGCCCAGGTGGCAGGGAGCTCTGAAAACCTGTTCCCCACCGCCCGCCACAGCCCAGGACAAACACGCTGCTCTCGTGGGGCTGTGGATAACCGCGCGTCTTAGTCGCCGTTTTCTGCAAAACTCTCCCTGGCCTCAAGTTACTTCGATGAAGAGCTGAAACACTGATTCCACTGCCCCCCACAAAACCACTTCAAGAGCGCGAGTTTCTTGCTTACGTGAAATAAAAGCATTATGCTCCTACAGTTCTTGCAGCACGACAGCAATGCACATTTTCCCCCTCTGCCTTCGTTTGAGCTGCTCTTTCAGCAACACACTTTGTGCCTGGGGAGGTCTCCTCCCACCCCTGATCCACTGGACAACATCACTTTATTAACCAGAACAGAAAGCACGACAGCAAGCAAATATCCACACATAAAACCAAGATCCGCACGTAACTTCTTACCTTCCTGGAAAAAAGGGACTTTCAGGGGTGAGAAACCTCTTCAGTAGCTTTAAGTAGCACTGAGACAGTGTGTTAATGATTTACCTGACGGTGCTGTGAGCAGGTAGTTGATAAGAGTGTGTTTTGTTACGGTTTGCCTTCCTGCCTTTGCCTGTGTAACCACATCAACTCACAAATGAGACAGGCATGGTATTACTGGACCTGACAGAAAGAATTTAGCGCCTCTTCTCATCAAAGCTTGCTCACCCCATCCTGCTTCAAAACAAACAAAGAAAACAACCCCGTAACTTTTTATATATACACGCACAGAACAGAACCCAATGCCTGGAGTAACTCTTCATGTATACTTAACTGTGTCTATATACACAAAAATATATTTTATATATCTATAAATACACAGAGAGATGAGCTACTGCAGGCACAGGTTTTCTAGTTTCTTCCCCAAAAGTCAAGTAAAAAAAAAAAAAACAACTGTCCAACTTATCACTGTAAATCTACTAGAAAGCTTCCAGATTAAAGCATTCAGTTCAAAATAAGAGATTTACAATGAGAAGAAAGGGTGGCTCTGCCAGAAACACACAAATAGGATCACATACCCTGGAAAGACTCGGCTGCCTGTCTGTCTTAAGACCCAGCTTACGGATAAAGTTATATTTATTCCTCTTTCTGACGCACGTTCAGTTCACAGAGAGGATTTCTAGGGTTTCCCTGTGACTCACTGCTCTCCTCTATAGAGCCAGGGCCACCCTCCTGCACAGCCAAACACTCATGGTTTTGGGCGGTGGGTGACACCGTGACACACGCAGAGTGGCCCAGTCGCACGGCACCGCCTCTTCCTCTGTACAGCTGCCAAAAAAACTCACATAATATCTTAACTACGCTCTTGTTCTTACTGTTCCATGTAAACACTCGCTGTAATTGCCATGGGGATATTTGGCAGCGATTAAGGAGGGGGATGCGGGTGGGAAGGTGTCCAGGATGGCAAAGGGGACAGCAGCTTGTCCCTGACTTTTAGTTTGTGCAAACAAGCGCCGCTGCCACGGCAGCGTAACGCGGATCACCTTGTACCTACAAACCAACCCTCCAAACCTAGAAACCACGGAGGGACTCCGCCGTGCCCAGGGCGAGAGACGGACCCGTTGGACAGAAACACGCCGGATCCTGGACTCAATTTGTGGGGACAAGCCAGGGGTACTCACCGGCAGGTCAAGCAGCCAACTTGTCCTCTCCCAGCCGCTCGCTGGCAGCAGCCAGGCCCCCGCAAACCAAAGCGTTCTCCAACCCCTCCACCGCTACGAACTCCCGGACCCGAGGACCTCGCTGGCGTCTCCTTCGCCAGCCAAACTTCCTTCAAATTAAAAGTTGTTGCCCTTCAGCTTGGCCGCGCGACGCCGGGGTCTGCCGGGGTTTCTCTCCCCTTCGCTCGCCGGCCCCGCGGGGGAGTGCCTGGAAGGAGAAGCCGGGGAGCCGAGCGGTGTGACGGAGCCGAGGAAGAGAATTTTTGCTGCCGTTCCCTCCCGGCCACGCTGTCTCGCCCCGCCGAGTGCGTCAGCAGCGGCGAGAGGAGGAGACGGAGGAGGAGGAGGAGGAGGAGGAGGAGGAGCGGGGACGGGAGCTCCAGCCCGGCTGCGTTTTCCTACGGCAGCTGCTGTAACGCCTCGCGGCAGCTCTGGGTTCTACCAGCAAAAGAACAGCTAAAGCAGGGGGAGAGAAAATGATCATATAAATTCGAGTCTATCTATGTGTGCAAGTAACCCAAAGCAAAGCCTTGCATTAATATTACTTTTGAAAGACTCAGGATGACACTGCAGAGCTGAAAGAGTCAGTGCTGGGAGGAAGGATCCATTTTTCCAATATATCTAAAAATACCAAATGTTAAGTCCTACCCTAACAAATAAGTAACCCACAGTAAAAAAGGTCATATTTCACCATGCTAAAAAACAAAGCGAAACAATGAAATCCCCAACCTTTCCATGAAGTTTTTGGCTCCATCCCACCGCTGCCCCCAGCAGCAGAGTCCCTGGGCAGTCAGCATCACCGGTCCCCGGGGACACGCATCCAGCCTTTATCTCAAAACACAAACTGTCTGGGAGTGAAATCAGAGGCAGGTGAAGTGGCCTGCTTCCACTCCACGGATGAAATAACATGGGCAAATAAAAAAAAAAATAGACGCCAGCATTAATAAACAGCAGCATCAGGTTTTCTGAACTCCATCCCAGGAGGGGGATCCTGTTGCCAGTAACACTGAGGAATCTGCAGAGCCACATCAAAGAAATACAGGGTGGAAAAAGTATTTTCAGATGCCGCACACAGAAATCCTTCTACGCTACTCTTGTCATACAGAAAACAGCTATTTTTAAGAAGTAGCTGGTTTGGTGTTTCTTAATAGCTACGTGCCCCTGGGCACAGCACACCAACCCTTGCTCCTATCACAGGTAAGCAACCAGGTATCATATGCAATAAGGTGTTCAGGATCAGCTCCTCCACAAAGTCCAGAAGCCAAAAAACTCCATGGGTTTGTCACTGACCTTCAAATACTGGTGAGGAGAGAGGCAGGGAGGAGGTTTTGATGAAGAACTCTTGACATCAAGTCAGATGTCTGCAAGCGCCAATTCAAGGAGAACACACCGAGCAGCCTGTTGTGGCGGTGAGCCCAGCCAATTCCCCTGCCTTTAATTAATTTTTAAAAGTCTTTTTTGTCTTAAAGATCAACAAAAAATGAACTTTGCTTAAATGGTCCAACTTCTCCCTTTCTCAGATATCTTCTTCTCCTCATTCAAGAATAAAAAACCCACATGGGCTCACTGTCCTTTTCCTGCAGACCACCGTTAACACGAGAGCTGGCAGACCCCAGCTCAAGCGAACGAACCATCGGATTTCCTTTTCCACAGCTCTTTTCCAAAGGATTTTAATAGTTAAGCTGTACCTCCAGCAGGCTGGAGAGTCAAGCCCAATTCAGTCCGTTTTATTTAAAATCTGAGGAGAGATGGGAAATGTGGATTCGCCACTAGTGAGCTCCCTACCTGCCACGGGAATAATCTCCCCAGGCAAGTGGTGGATTCCTCAGCATTGGACACTTTTAAGATTCAGCTGGACATGGTGTAGGGCCAGCTTGTCTAGACTGGGCTTTTGCCATGAGAGGTTTGACTTTGTGGTCCCTTCCAACCTGGGATTCTATGATTCTACGCCTTTTTTTCCAGCAGACTTTTAGTAACTGAGCTCCATAAAACTCAGATGCATCTGCCCAACCTCGTTCCACTTTCTAGGAGGAATTCTGGAGTAGAACTGGTAATTACTCATAACCTGAAGATTTCTTAGATGTAATTCAATCAGTAGCCATTCTGTAAATTTTTCCTATTGAGCATATATAGGAGGAATTGAAGGATTAATTAGAAGGCACGCAACAGGCTGTGGATTCCTTGTTAAGCAGATGACACTCATGTCTCCTTTGGGCCTCATGGGACAGCAGAAGTCACCTGGTGAGAACAGAGGCCAACTTAATAACTCACTTCTAACAATAAATGCATTCATATTTGACAAAAATGCTCTTTTATTACTCCAGCTGATCTTATCTGTGCAATTTTTCCCCTCGGTGATCCAGGACCGTACGGGTTCAGCGACCTCAAGGCACACAAGGAAGCCAACCCTGTTTTCCCACGATGAGGTGGGGCCAGGAAAGAGAAGAGACAACAGTTTGACAAGTATTACAGGTAATGAAAAGCGAGCTCTGGGAACACCTTTTCAACATGGTTAATCGTTACGCATTTAAATACTGCATGTGTCCAGACAGATACAACTTAATATCCTGTAAAGCCCTAAACAAATAAAAAAGAAACATAATGAACTTTTCCAAAGAGGTTTTTTTGGTCGGTTGTGTTTTGTTTTGGTTTTTTTTTTTTCCTCCTACACACTTTGGCCATAACATATTTAGCCTAAGGGCTAAAACAGACAACAGCCTGAACCAATTACATCATTTTCTTTCTATAGGACTGAACATCTGGGAGTACTGCTCTCTGTTAAGCAGCTGTTGCTCTGCTTCACCTCCACCTTCCCAAATTATGCTTCAATATGATGATAACGATCACCATAAAAATGCCTGAAGAAGAGAGACGGCCAGCGAGTGCTAACCTGTTTGCTTCTTCCCGCATCAGGACATGAACTATGTGACCGAATGCTACATTTGAGGTTGGCACTTAAGAGAAACAGCTACTACCAAGCTTCTGTACGAATGTTTCTTAGTAATTCAAGCACCACGTGCACTGGAGAGAGCAAATCCTTCCAAAAGCCTTGCTGGGGAAAGGTCTTCCTCACCTCAACAGCTGAAATCTGCCTAAACATCAAAAAAAGTCACAAGAAGCAGATTACATTGAGCCGCCTTTTCCCTTGCCCATCAGTAAAGAAACTATATGTATCAGCAGATGAAATCAAGCACAGAAGGTGGGAAGTGCAAGTTAAAACCAAACCAAAACTACCTTATTCACACCACCAAGCAAACTCAACCCCAAGGCCCAAGCACCGCAACCCAGATGAAGAAAACAAGCAACAACACTCCCTGTGACTGAGCTGCAGGCAACACCGAGAAACAAACAGCATAAAGATATAAAAAAGCTTTGGTGTAAGAAAAGGAAGGAAGTCTGAGTCGGAGATAAGAAGAAATAAATAAAAGTTTAAAAGCAACTGATACACAGAGAGTAGCTTTACCTTTTATCTCTAGAGACGTCACAAAATAGGCGACAATTTTTGGTCTTGTTTTACTTCAAATAACCTGGCTCTGGTCACTGATATACCAGAAAAAAAAAATGTGCTATAGGCACATTAAAGAGCTGCTCTGACCTCTGTTTGCCACGAAACACCGTGTTCAACAACAGCTCAAGGACAAATTTTTAAAAATGATTCCAAATACACAGCCCAACCGCTGTTTGCTATAAGCATCAAACCCGCTGCTTGGCATCGAGTATCACAAGATGCTGAACAACCTGTGTCACTGGAAAACTGCTGCTTATGACTCTTTCAGCACTTTCTCCCCCCAAAACAAGTGACCCAGTTTACAGCAAACTCCCTGTGTAACACACATCTCTCCTGAGATGCTGTGAATGCAACAAATCCTGTTGCTTATTATTTCTGTCAAGCTTATGATCCCTTCCAGCTCCAAGCTGGGTTTTTTTCACCACTTCTCTTAAGCTGAAATCTCTTTGTAAAGAAAACACAAAATTGAGGACATGGCTGAGTTTTGAACAGCTTTGGCAGAGACCTTTCAGCATATCTGCTTTATGATCCAGAAATGAGGCGCTTTTTTTAAAAATGAAAGATGCAAATGGCTAAAACAAACCCGTTCTGGCCCTCACTGCTCCACCCTGTCTGCTGAGGGTTTTCAACCAGCAAATGTGTATATTCCTGTTTGATACCAAACATGATCTTGAACAGGCCAGTAACTAAAGAAAACCAAGCAAACAGAAAAAAAGAGGCAACCAAAAATGTGGATCCCCCCTGAATCTATCATCACTCCTATTAAGAAATAACCTGAAGCTTTATATTATCTATTATAGTATTACTGATAATAATATTATTGTTGTTACATCTGTGTTACAGCATTAGCAGCCATTACAACTTCTTATATGCCAGGCTGTTAAGAATGGACAGTTGCTTTCAAAACAGAAAAAAAAAAGTCATTAAATTTACCTTAATGGGGTTCTGATCTATAATAGAAATGTTAAAAGGTTAACTTTCAAAATCCATGAAATATTTACTAAAATCACTTCCAGAAATGCCAGACTGAGTGTTTAGGTTATCAGACACGAAGGGCGGTTCTGGAGTCCTAATTTATGCCTCAGCCCCGGCAATGAGGTTTCCAGAGAGGAATGCTGTGTCATGGAACGCGTGACTCACGGAGCCACGGCCGGGGGGAAACCACACTGCTCTGGCTGTTCCTAGAGAAAACTCAGCCCGCTTGGAAGTTGAACAGAGTTACCTGAACAAAAAAAAAAAAAAAAAATCTTTCCTCTAACAACGGAGCTAATTTCAGCAGTGCTTGCTTGAGCGTGCGCGCAGGAACAAAGGTGTGTTTTAAATATCTAAAAAAAGAGGATGATCACAGAATCCCAGACTGGTTGGGGTTGAAGTGACCTCTGGAGATCATCCAGTCCAACCCACCTGCTAACGCAGGGTCACCAGAGCAGATCACACAGGATCACGTCCAGGTTGGTTTGAATGTCTCCAGAGAAGGAGACTCCATACCCGCTCTGGGCAGCCTGGTCCAGGGCTCTGGCACCTCAAAGGAAAGAAGTTCCCTCATATTCAGATGGAACCTCCTGTGTTTGAGTCTGTGCCCGTTGCCCCTCGTCTTGTTGTTTGGCACCACTGAAAAGAGTCTGGTCCATCCTCTTGACACCCACCCTGAGATATTTATCACATTAATGAGATCATTGATGATCATGCAACCTGGTAGCAAACTCGGCTGAAAACGCCCCCTGCTCCTCCTTCAGAAGCGAATTAAGAAACGCAGTGTGTTGCTGTAGCTGAACACGTGTTTGCGCTTTGACCTCGCGTGGATTTTGCAACCTCCCGAAGCTCGGGCTGGCTGACCTGTTCCTGGGCAGCTTCCAGTTCACTCCCTTTCTGCATCTCACCGGCCTCCAACACGTTGCGACAGCTCTGCAGGATCACATACACACGTGTGTCCTCGTGTGCTCGCTGTGACAGACCTGTAAAAAGGGTGGCAGAAACTCCAGCAGGATCCCCATGCATCCTGGAGATCCATGAGACACGGGAGCTCTTGCTGATGGAGCGAGCCTCCACGTCACCTGTGTTGTCCCAGCCGTGCAAGCAGCTTAAATCTCGGGAGATTTAATCTTCTCTAACTGGCATCATCTTAATAAAAGGATAAAAATCAGTCCTTTTGCTCACCACGTGTGCATCCCTGGGCTGCAGGGTGTGGACATCCTTCTGCTGTTCCTGGCCCAACACCCCCACTGCCCTTTAGACCATCAGAGAAACACCCGGGTTTTGTCAGCAGCAGCTCTGCCATGAGGAGCTGGGGTTGCTTGGCAGAGTCCAACACCCAGGACCTCTCCAGAGACAAGAGTTGCGGAAAACAAGTTGATACACTGCATTACCGCATGTCATTTCCACACAGGAGATGTGCAATCAGACACTGGGTTCAAAGCGAGCATTTCATACCACCGCAGTTATATTTTAACCCAAAAGAGTGAAGCTTTCCATAAAAGGGAAAAATAGAAACAAGAGACCCTTTCCAAAGTCACTGCCCCAGCTAGAAGGACGTTTCTCACATGGCAGGGCGCCATGCACGCGTGACTGCATCCTGCGTCCCGCACTCTCAGCTCCTCCGGTGCCACTCCTAGTCCTTTATCCACTTACTTCTTCCTCCAAGACATCTCATTACCCACACGTGTCGAAATCCTCTGCCTATAGAGGTCACCACCTAAGAATGTGGATGTGGTTGTATTTCTTCCAAACGCAAAATTTCAACCCAAAGGCCTCCGTGCACCGTTGATTCTTCCATCAAAGAGTTAATTCCTTTGCTATTTGCCCCACATCTTGCTACAACACTGCTGGTTTTTTACACCAGCAGTTTGGCATCTATCAGGTGCTCTGGCTTTTTTAAAGCTTTTGATTAAGTTGCCGTTACCCTGAAACACGGGATGTCGTGATGGATGCCCGCTGCTGCCGTCACCCAAGGAGCAACCGAGAACGTTTCAGGAAAATACCTTTGCTTGTTTTTAAGCGTAGCTGGCTGGATATAGCAAGTCACTAATTTATTATGCATAAATGAATGGAGCCAAAATGTCCACCCTTGGGCTTATGCAGAGCGCTGCAAGGCAAATGCTTTGCCTTTCAGAAAAAAAAAAAGTTTATACCGAATGCACCTTGCATTAATGCATGCTTGTAGGCCTGCCCAGCAATCTCTATGTTGTAACAGTGAGGTTTAAGTTCTATTAATGCTGATCTCTATGCCAAGGAGGGGCAGAGATATGAGAGACTGGGCTATTTCTTATTATTTCCTCTATTCTTTAGCAGCAGCACTGCACCCTTCTGCAAATGGCATCAGCAGAGCATGAAGCTGGTATCTCTTGCTCTTTAAAGGAATTTCTTATTAACCTGAAAGATCTAAAAGGAGCCAACACTTTCCAGTACAAGCAAAATTAGCATCTTAAAAAAAAAAAAATCCACAGAAAAGCCAAAACCACCCAAACAAATAACACCAACAACCAAAACCAAACAACACCACAACAATGCAAGAGTTAATACAGGATCACTTTTCATGCTAGAGGTCAACAACAGGGCCCCTGGGTGTGGAGGGGGCTTTTTCCTGTTAAAGATAAACTAATCCGGCCTCCACATCCTGAGGCTTTGTTTGCATGCCACAGGAGTCGCACGGAATACAAACCAGAGAGAAATCCAACTCTTTAGTTTCCAATATATTTTTGTGGCACCTCAGCAGGATGGTTAATTATCCCCAACACATCACCTACACCTGCTGTTCGTGCAATGAGCATCTTCTCTCTCGTAGCCACGCAGCAGACCCAGAACAGCGTAAACTCCACTCAAAGACTCTGAAGATGAAACACAAGTCAGTTATGGATTAATCACTGCCTCTGGCTCCCTTTTTCTCCTGTGTAACTGAAAGTAAATATTCACAGGTTAAACGGCACTGACTCAAACATACCCACCTATCCAAAGCCTGACTCATTAATAAGCACCATGTGGATTAATGCTGCAAATTAGGGTTTCAAATACCCACTTCCTCCGTCCCCAAGGGCAAAGGGAACAACACAACAGAAGCCAAAAGGAGCAATTTGTGAGGACCGCAGAGTGCTGTATTCCTGATACCCTGTGTCGTGCAGGCAGCGTTGTCACCGCGTTACCCTCATCGTGGCACACGTCCTCTTCTCGTGACCTCCTCCACACAGCCAGTGCCACCAGTTTAACTGGGTTCAAAGGGGGACCAGATGAGTTCAGAGCAGTGAAGACGATAACATGATGCTCAGGAAGCCTGAGCCATTAATCACTAGAGGTTCAAAGGGCTTATTGGGAATGTGTGTTTATAGATCTCTTTACACTCCTCCCAAAAAAGGGGGAACGCACAGCAACGACACTACAGAGGTGGGCTGGTTTGGGTATAACTCAAAATCTGAGTGTACTGATCTCTCTTTGAAGTGCGATAAAAATGTTCCCAATCTCTATTTGCAGGTGCTGACCTGTTAGAACTTGTTTTTCTAACCTTGACCGCTTTGATGCATCTGAGAAACACAAGAGGACGAAGACCAAAGTGCTCACTGCGTAGCACCGGCTTTGTGCTCCAGGCCCAGGAGGCTTCGCTGTTCCTGCGGAAAGCACCACTTGTGCTGCAGAAGCAAAGGGATGCAAAATATGGCAAGGTACAAACACAGAAAATATTAGAGATTCTGTTACATTAAAAATTACACAACACCAATACTACCTTCTACTTTGATCTGCTTGTTTAGAGATGGGACCTTTGGTTCATTTATGGTTTTTCCCTCTGATGAACATACTGACAGACCAGACAGTGACTTCCTCCAGTCCAATTCATTCCTATAGAAAGTACAAGCAGCAGTTCTGTGTTGGCATTAAAAATGACAGTCTGGTCCTTCCACCAGGACAACTAAAACTCTGCTTCCTAGCATAGATATCCCTCCAAAAATTCAGCATTTACTGAGAACTTAATTCATTACATTTCTTTTATGTTAACTTGGTCACAAGCACCCAGATTCTCTCTGACTACAACACTGAGCACTAACCTGAACAGGGACCCAAAAGAACGTCACCCTGCTCGCACCGAAGCCAAGTCTCAGCAGCCCTGAGCACAAAAGGCAGAAGCTCAGTCCTCTATTTTCCGACACATTATGAGTTCTGCTCAAGTGCTGCATCCATCCACATCGGATGAGGCTCGATGCGCACCAGCTTCTAAATCTCTCTGGGAGTTACGTGCTCTATAAGGATGAACACACGTAGATTTGATTTGCAAGTAGCGGATTTCATTTCAACTCACCTCCTATTGGTGTGGTTAGCTTTAACGACCAAAGATATATCCACAGCCTATATATTCCTTACTAAAGAAACTACAAGGAGTACTCTCAATACTATGTTTATGCTGTAGCGTACACAGAGCAGCACTTGCTAAATCAAGCCGCGGCCAAATCCCTTTGCCTTCATCAAATCTATTTTGGTTGGCATTTACCATGTTCACACTTGCATTCTTGACACCAGTCTAGAATGGAAAGACTACATCCATCTTTAGAAAACCCACACAGGAGACTATTACGCCATTCTGAACTCACTGTCGATCCTGAAAATCCCCATACAATCGAAGCACAGATGACACCCCTGCTCTCAGCTATTCCTGGCGGATTATCCCAAGCCAGAAATAACTTGAGCCAACCCTGCATGAGTTGGGTGGGGTAGATTTGTGGACACTGTGGACACCCCCCATCCTTCCCGTAATCTCAGAAACCTGAGTCAAGGAAACTGCCCATTTCTTTTTAAAGATCTTTCTTAATTACTCCGGAAGGAAGACGTAACTTGGGTATCATTGTGCTCCGTGGTCCAATTTCCTAGAGCAAGAAGAGATGAATTTCTTCCCCATCCACACCAAAGAGGACTAATCCAGAACAGTATTTCCGCAGACCTTCCACTGTTGTGTTTTGTAAAATACCACTGTTGGAGGCTTTAGCCCTGCAGCTGCAGTTCACAAAAATGCAATTCTGTTACAAATTTAAACTAATAGGGAGTAGAAAAGGGTAAAAGTAAATACTTGAGCTTCCTAAGGGAGGTGGACTTGCTTTCTTGCCCTGCTCATTGACACGGTGGTGAGATTTGCTCGGTGATCGGTGTTTCTGCACAAACACAGTGCCCAGACATGCTCAGCTTTGCATTCTGTGTTCAGAAAGCCTCAAGCCTTGACGTGTTACTTTCTGTCTCTTCTACGGCTCACAAGCAGCAAAAAAAGCAGCAAATGCAGCTTCAGACCTCAGAAAACCTGTACTTAAACCAAAAGTAAACGGCCTTATCTTGCAAACTATCCTACATGCACAACATAGACTATTCAATCTACACCTTTATATGATTTTCACCCAAATTCACTATGTCAGATTTAGATTGAGCACAATAAAAATGGAAAGCCCTGGGAAGTTTTTGAGGAGCCAGAGCTCTGAATTGCTTAGAAAGCCAAAGACAAGTTGAAATTCAGTTTTACTGTAATGAAATCACTTCTATAATGCACTAATGATATTTGAGAGAGAGAGAGGAAAAGAAGGCTCTCAGTATCACCTATGCAAATTGCTGCAATTTTTAAGATTGCTGTGCAGTCCCCGAGCGCTGCTGCTGTGCACGCAAGCAGCCGATGAGAAAGTCTCGCTGGATTATTGAAGAACTGAGCCTAAAGGCTTTCATCAACTTCTTTCACAGGTCCTTCCTAAAACGCTGCCCCAGCGTTTAACACCTCCACCCCTCAATATAACCCAATAATTAAAGTTCACGGGTTTGTGGGGGTGTTTGTTACCGGATTAGTTAAACAGAAAAAGGCCGTTTACCTTCACAGGCTTCTCATCCTTCCCAGGTGATAATTTTCTATCGCAGTTCAGGGCCCCCTTCTCGCTGAGAATGGGAACACTTTACCTTGCACGTTGGATTTTGCTTTGGCTCAGATGGAGAGATTTCTTCCAAAGCAAACAATCCTACAACGTCACAGGGTGTATTTATATATATATATAGACACACACGAGAGAAGAAGAAAGAAATATAGCCCTTCTGAAGATATTCAAGTACATTAGGAAAGATATAAATAGAGGAGAATACGAGACAGAAATAAAGTCTTTATTTTTATAAAGCTACATGCACAATGTTGACTCAGACACTGAAGCCAGGTTGAATAATCCAAGATAAATATTGCATCCATCCAATAATAGGGAGTTTCTCACATGTTTCTGGCTTTTGCCGGGAGGCATGCTGTTTCTGCTTGGCAAAGACTGCCATCCTCGCAGCTCACACACATTTTTACGTGTCCAATTAAACTTGAGGAAAGCCAGCTCTGCTCGCACATGTGAAGGTGCATACGCAGGTAGAGAAGTGCCTGCACAGCGAAGAGGCAGCAGCTCTGCCTGGACTTGCAAAGCCGCCATCTCTGTGACCACGGAGATGTGGTGGGACCGGATGACCATCTGGACACACAACGGCTCATCCCCGGTGCTGGGGAGGCCAAACCTTGAATCCTGGGGACAGTTTTGGGCCCCTCACACCAAGAAAGTGCTTGAGGTGCTGGAGCGAGTTCAGAGAAGGGAACTCTTGTCCTGTCACTTCCTATTCGGAAGAAGAGACCAACACCCTCCATGCTACACCCTCCTTTCATGTAGTTGTAGATAGCGAGAAGGTCTCCCCTCAGTCTCTTGTTCTCCAGTATTGTTTGACCTCTTCGTTAATGACCCGGATGACGAGCAGAGTGTACCCTCAGCACATCTGCTGATGACACACACCTGGGAGGAGTGGCCAATACACCAGACGGTGACACTGCCACTCGGATGAACTTTGACAGTCTGGAGCAAAGGGCAGACAGGAACCTCATAGTGTTCAAATAAAGGAAAGGCCAAGTCTTTCACCTGGAGAGGAATGACCCCAAGCACCAGTACAGGTTGGGGGCTGACGGACTGGAAAGTAGTTTTGCAAAGAAGTACCTGTGTGGTTGTGACAACAGGCTGCCATGGGCCAGCAACACACCCTCACAGCAAAAAGGGCCACCGGTGTCCTGGGCTGCATTAGGAGTGTTTGACGGCATGTCAAGGGAGGTGACCCTTCCCCTCTGCTCAGCGCTGGCGACACCACACCTGAAATGCTGGGTGCAGTTCTGGGCTCCTCAGTGCAGAAGAGACAGAGACATACTGGAGAGAGTCTGGCAAAGGGCCACTGAGATGACCAAGGGACTGGAGAAAAGGCTGAGGGAGCTGGGACTACCCAACTGGGAGAAGGCTCAGCAGGAATTTTAATCAATACTTGAAGGGAGGGCACAAAGAGGAAGGAGACAGGATCTTCTCAGTGGTGCCCAGTGACAGGACAAGGTGGCACAAACTGAAGCACATCGGACCATAAGAATAAACTGGTTTACTGTGAGGGTGACTGGACGCTGCACCAGGTTGCCCAGAGAGGTTTTGGAGTCTCCAACCTTGGAGATATTAAAAACCCAGCTGGACGTGGTCCTGTGAAAACAGCTCTGGGTGACCTTGCTTGATGAGGGCGGGTTAGACAAGATGATCTTCAGAGATCACCAACCTCAACCAGCCTGTGACTCTGACCATTTTGCCAGTTCACTTGCATACCCAAGACATAATTTCTGACAAACACAAGTGTTCAGAAGCAGCATCTCAGTCCTGTCTCTGGTACCACTCATGGCAGAAACCCACGTCGTCACCGTGTTGACAGATCACACGCCAGCTCAGCAGCAGACAAACATCTCACTCCTGAGGCTGAGACTCGGTTTCCAGTACATGCCAGCTCACCTTTGCTATGGTTTGGCTCAAACGCGGCTTTCTCAATGTGACACAGGGGTCAGAGACCGGGAACATTAACAGACCAGTCAGGAGGTGTTTCATCAGATCCCTTAAACCTCTCTTACAGTCTCCATCTCCCTCAAGTTCTGCCTTTTTGTTTTGTTTTTAACATCACCTTTTTGACGAATACCTTAAGAAAACCCTCAGCTCCACAAATGCTCTGTGTCACCTCCGACAACCAGAGGATGATTCTCCTCTTTTATAACAAAGCAAGAAGAGTCAGACATGGATAACCTCCAGGTTTACTAGCTAAAATCATCATTGACTTGGCAGATATCTGCTCCTTGCTGGTATAAGAGAACAGAAGTCCCAGATATTTTTATTATTTTAAGGCCAAGAGATGAATTCAGAGTTGCAATTTCTTTAAATCTCCAACATTCCCTGGCACACAGAGGCCAGTTGGCATCTTCAGTAACAAAATTATGTACAAAGCTGATCCCATCTACTAAGATTTTACCCCAACAAGAAGTTCAGGAACAGGGAAGTCTCCCTGCAGAATTCAGGGGTTTGTACAAAAGCTCAAGATAAAACATGTTTCTATCGAACCGTTAACGTGTTTGTCTTGCCTGGTTCTCAGTTTAGCACACCTCCTCCTCCTCCTTCTCTCTTTGCAAATGGAGCAAGCACACCGAGGGTTGCCCGGCGAGGAGAACACAGCTGAGATCTACCGTCACTGCTGCCACATTTGGGGCCAGAGCACTTGCAGTCTCTTCACTCAGGAGAAAAAAAGAGAAAAACAACACCAAAACCAAACCAAAACAACAACAAAAAACCCCCCAAACCACCCAATTTTTAAACTGAACTGCCGCATGTGTTTATTCACGGGGGTTTAAAGGCCATGCACAATTCTGGCTTCTTGCCACGGGGATTTTTCAACATTAGCCTTGGGTCATCAAGTCCAGCGCTGGGACTCAGAGAGTCCCGGGTTACAAGGGCCTTTTTGATGTTGGCCAAGCCGGGCTGGCTCTAGGCTACACTTTCTGGTAGGGTTTATCACTCTAAGCAATACCATCTTTCATACTGGAGCAAGGGACTACGACATTTGTAGCTGCCAAGCTAGATATTTGTATAATGGAATAGACACACAAAGAGACAGCCCTGAAACAATATAAATTCCCTGCGTTCATCTCCTGGTCTTTAGGAGGGGGCAGATTCTCAGCTCACCTACAGTTTTGTCTGTAGAAATCCTGCAGCTGTGAAGAGGAAAATTAGACCAGCCTCTCAAAACATCAAAGCAACTCATCCTAGTGAGGTTAAGGAGTCGGTTGCTTTACACTTGCAGCACTGGAGCACACAAGAAACCCCATTTATATGGTACTTTTCTCTTGGGTGATATAAGCTACTGTTTCATACTGAATTAAAACTGATAAAGCAGAACCGAGTAAATGCAGAAATAACTTCTGAATCCTCTCTGGACTTGGAAGGGAAAAGAGACACTGCTAATTACAGCCTAACTCGTCTCCTCACTGCCATAAAAGCGTTAGCAACTCTGTCTTTACAATGCGCATCAGCACTGGTGGTTTGTTAAATCAGGGACTTTGGTTCTCATAAAAGGAAGAGTGACAGCACCCCCAAACTCCATCTCCCCGGTGAAAGAGTGAAGACAGGTTGTCCTCCATAATCAAACCACTCTTGGTTACTCCCAGTCAATTAATGCACCGCTTAATCTCCCCATTAGCAGCCACCACCACGAGGAACCATTCAGTTTAGGCTCTCGGACACCAAGAGAAGCCTCAGAGAGGGACAGATATTTCTGTGCAACACTGCCATGAGCTGCGCGCATGAACACAAACGTACTTTCTTGCCTGAAGGCCGGTAACACTGAGCCTCTCCATTCGTGTTTCATCTTGTGGATACTCTTGGCACTCAATTTAGGCAAAGAGTAGCTCAGGTTATTTCTAAGGAGTACCGTGCAGCAGGTTTCAGGGCTCTTTACTGATTGAAGCAGATGCTTGGGTCCAGCCAGAAAGGTTTGGTACATGGTAACCTCCCAGCAATAGAGCAGCTTCTCCGCAAGAGTCCCATTGGAGCCGTGAGATGCCAGCAGAGCTCCACAAAACCAACAGAGATACTACTGGGACGTCCAGCACCTGACTGGTTTGTTAGATCCGCCCATGAACACAGCCTGTGCTATTGCTGCTGGCAGAATAATGAACCTTTTGCCGAAGTTTTGGGGGTATCACGGATGTTAGAAAGAGAGAAAAAAATATATATGTATATATGCACACAGAGGGGGGGCAGGAGGTGTATATATGGAAACAGCGCAGCAGCCAAGAGGGCACCAGGACACCTGATCCTATGCGATCCCACGGCTCCAGCTGAGGCAGCTACAACCTGTGCCCCCACACGTATTTTCTGAGCGGTCCCAAATCAGAAAAGCATAAACTCATGCCCAGGGAACAACCTCCTGCCAACACTGAGCACATGAATAAAGCACACCATAAAACCAACACCACCTTTTCGTTACAGCCTCACCCAGCAGGAACCGCGCTGGAGGTTTGGATCGCTCATCTAGTGACAAAAATAACGGCATTACTTCCTTAAATACACCGCGCAACAGGACAGCATGACTAAAATGGACACAGCAGCTTTTTTTCCTGGGTAAGAAAGGCCACAGGACATCCTGTGATCAGTGACGTTATAAACTCAAGAAGATTTCGGCATAAGAGGCGCACGTTATTTATTAGTTGCTTGCAATATTGCAAAGTCACTGCACTGCGTAGTTTGTCGTGCTGTTAAGAGCATGACTACCTGTTAATACAGCAGAAGACTGTATTTGCTACGCCACCTAAGTAAAGGAAAATCCAAGTTTCCACGGTCATCATGCATCTCTAAAATTAAACAGTAAAAAAAGAGCAAAGACCAGACAAGATCTCCTGCACTCCCCAGTGCCACGCTGAAGAGCGGTGCTCACTCCCATTTGTCTCCAGTATCCAAAACCAGACCACGGCTTTACAGGGCTTTAAGTGTTCGATTAAAGCTGACTGCACAAGATTCACAGGAAAAAAAAACGACAACATGTTTATTAGGGGTCGCCATTCTAATTTTAACCTCTGGGCATTTTAGGGCCAATAAAAAAGGACTAAAACCCAAGAGACCAAATAATCCACATAGTGAGTGTCTCCTGCCTGGGCTATTTCAAGCGACATTCTGAGTCACAGATATTTAAAAATAACTAACTAACTAAATAGATAGATAGTTAGATCGATAGATAGATAGATGGATAGATCAATAGATAGATAATTGCTGTTTGACTTCTTGCAGTTTGCAAATCACACCACGACGTCAAGGAAGCAAGCCTCTCAGAAAGGAAACAGATATGGATTCCCATGGGAAATAACAGTTTCCAATACACATATTACTACTTCGCCAGTATTATAATCCCCATAGGGAGCAGAAACCCCTATTTCTTTGCCTTCCCGTGTTGAAGACTCCGGTACTCCAGGAATACAGGAGCGCCCCACACCAGTACACTCTGTATAAGCTTTTTGAGGCTCACGCGGGCTTTGTCGGTCCCTGCAGAGCTGTTTCATCCATCCAAACCCTCCAGAAGTGTTGCAGAAGCTTCTCCTCAAGCCTTCATTGCATCTTCATGCATCAAAACCAGGTACGCTATTGTGATTCAACAATCATTTGTCTACCCGGGCCCACTCCTTCCACTTCTACCAGCAGAACAGACCATAAAAATCTTACCAGAGGCTCAAGCCTTACCCCGTGCAGAGCAGATCGGGCAATGTCCATAGCAGCAGCGTCAGGACAGATTCTTTGTGCAGGTGGTTTTACCTGCAGATGCTCAGCATGGGGGTACGTGAGGTCATACCGGGACTAGAACTAGTCCAAGACCTCCAGGTAGAATCCCAGCTGCAGACCTACTGGACAGCAGATTTGTTCTTCTTTATTTTCCTTCCTATGAAGGTAATTCCCTAAGTGCAACCCAGACAGCCCAGGGCTGTGTTTTGGGTAGTTAGGAGGCCAAAAGAAGAAAAAAAACCAAACCAAACCAGAAGTGGCCGGTCCCTGGGGCAGGCAGCTGCCTGCGAGGATTCACCACGTTTGCAAGCAGCACCATGGTGTTGCTAAAAGGCTTTCCCCAGTAATTCTGACCTTTATTCCTTGGCCAACCATGTCCAAAACAAGCAGGGAGAAGTCCTGGCTCTCACAAGTCTGTACTACAGCCCAATCTTCCACCAAATTACCATCAGTCCAAGTAACACATCCTTAATTTAGCATCTCCCTCCCCCTCTACAAGCTCACCACACACTGATGGAGCCCCATAGGCTGAATGATGCATCTTTCTATACTTTCTCAAATACAATTTGAGTCAGATATGCTGCCTGTTATACCAGCTGCGACTTGTTTTGTTCTACCTGCTACATGAACAGGCATTTCCTTGCAAAATAAAAATGAAATGCCGCTATTGCAAGTCTGCAGGGTGCGGATGAAGGCAAAGCGACGGCAGATGATGCCTGTGTGAGATGTTACCTTTCCCCTTGACGTACAACTCGGAAAAAGGACTGTTCTCTGGAGATATCATCCCTGTCTGGGTCCAAACATCTCGCTACTCCAAAAGGTGGCCTTTCTAAACTCTTTTCAGATTTGTTCTGGTCTAAGACCTTGTCTTCTCTCTGTGTCAAGAGCTGTACTTTGGTTACCAAGGACACAGTTTGCTTTGAGGGTTCCCCTCCCCACCTTGGTTTTTTTTTTTTTTTTCTTTTTCAACCATAAACCTGCACACCCATAGCTCCAAAAATAAAATGCTACGGCAAAGACCTTCAGAACACAGCAAAATTTAAGTACGTCACCAATACAACAGCCCCCTCTCACATAGTCATTCAAAATTTCAACAGCACTGACGAAGCACGATAACATCTTTAAACGAGCCTAGGTCACTAGACACAACACCAGTTAGAAGTTACCTACATGACCAGTTACGGCTATTTCTTGGGGGGAAAAAAGTGCCACCTGCCCGTAACATTTCCAATTCAGCTCCTCACTTAAATTCAAGACCCCTGAATTAATTGAATTTGCCACATATCACAGTCCTCCCCAGCTCCAGCTTTTCTGACTCATTGCAATCTGGTTTCCTCAGGTGTGCGCCTTGTTTCTGGACAACAGATCTAATACTTTTTAGCAGTGCCGTAGTACTATTTTGCGTAAGGTAACATAGACGAATTAGCTTATCGTGAACCTTTCCTGACAGACTAAGAGTGAGCAGTTTAGCGTGTGAAAGCAATCGCGGGCTGCATACACATTATTGTAGTGTTCCTAACATAGGAAACTCATCTAATTTAAGCAGCTATCAACAGAAAAAGTGTGAATTTGACTAAAATTGCCAAGACTGCGTCCGAAAATGAGAAACCCATCCCTCCCTTCCCTTCGCTCCCACATCCCAAATGCTCCGTGAGCATCTTCCCTTTGCATTTAAAACAAGAACAACTTTCCCTCCCAAACCTGCTCTCGCAGCTTCGTTCGGATTCCAAAACCTCCAACCCTCTCCTTGCCCTTCCCCTGGACTATTCCCAAATGAAGATATAAAATGAGAAAAGAAGAGACGCCTGCAGCTTATTGATGAGTCAAAAAGTTGCTCCTGGCATGTCAGGTCTGTTCTTTGCGTGAGCAGCAGGAAATCCGGGAGGCGAGAGGCACAGACAAGTCAGGCTTTTGTTGGGAAAAAGAAGTAGCGTGACTTGCAAGGTAGCTGACAGTTTTAATCTTATCTAGATGAAGGTATAATCCACTTGCCTTGTCTACCTATTAAATGTTCCACACTTAAAATGATTAAAATGAGAAAACATCTGGTTACAGGGTAGCCGTCCTCTGGAGTGGAACTCATGTCCACACAAATATTCTCACCTTCAAAGGATGTAAACCCGACTGTCTCCGAGTACAGCGATGATCTTCTGTCCTCAAAGGCAAACTTGTTTCAATCATCTTTAGTTGTGGACGTGAAACTGTTCACCTTTCTTCTGATGCTTCTTTTCATTTCAAACACAGCCTATGTTTAATGGATATTTGCGATACAGCAGCTCGCCACGTTGTACTTGTACTACGCGGCTTTTTAGTTCTTTGGCACACTGCAAGCCCAGATCTTTTTCTTTAGCGTGATTCCTTCTCCCCTACGGCCAAGAAGTCTTGGCCTGTTTGGAAAGGGCTCCTGAATGCTGTTTCCAACCAGCTTTTGCAAGGTCAACACTATTATCCAAAATAGAGAACAAAAACCACGCCAAAAAGCACATTGACTACTCTTTAGCACTGACTGGGCTAAAAACCTACTGCCAGCAGGTTCTGCGGAATCAATCTTTAATTTTCACTTTTTTGTTGGAAGTCTCCCATAAACGCAGGAGTTTGCTCAGTGGATATGGTCACAGACATGCACAAACACGCTCTCAAAATAAAATAGTTCTCACACACGCTGTCATCCTCAGAATTTAATTAATTTCTTTAATCGACTAAGTGAAAGCTACCGCAACCAGTAACTAAAAGACAGGCCAAGCGCTTTTTCTGCCCAAGCAATTTATGCTTAAATCATCATGAGCTATGCAGAAAACACAGGGGAAAAAAGTCAAGCGTGGCTTAATAAACTCTTGCCGATTCCTGCTGTAAACAGGCTTGCTTTCTTCCTGCAATTACAGAAGAGGGATTTCTTTTTCCCCCCACCGCTTTCAGTCGCCACAAGCAGCCTATTGTTCGGATCTCACCACGCAGCACTCCTGACGCAAACACCCAGCGCACATTAGCTCGCCGGGCTGCGCGTAACAGCGAACCCAACAGAAAGCAATTCAATCCCGCTCCAATAACAACAACTGCTTTGTATGAAATACCTGTTTGGAGCAGAGGGATGTACCCTGCTTTGGCACAGCTACGGAGACGGCAGAGCCCGTGCATACCAGAGAAGTCTTGCAATACTTCCAAATTCCCAGGTGCCTGCGTGGATGCTGTACGTCGAACGACAGCGAAGGGCAAACACCGCACAGATCAACCGCCCCAAACCCAGGAAGCCAAAAATTGCTCAAAACTACATCTCTACGCCTCGCCGCGCAGGAACACCACGGTCGCATCCTCTCTCGTTCAAAAAGTGACTCAAAATCCGTCGGACCCATCGAAATGAGTCGTGTCAGCACGCTGGCCCCTCAGCTCTGAAAACTCCAGCTCCGTCCTTCAGCTACGGGACTGAAATGTTGTAAACTCACTCGTGGCCATGGCAACCGCAAATGCAAAAATCTTGCAAAACTCCACTGCAGCCTCCTCCAGCACATGGGAACTATATGCAAGAAAAATCATCGTTTTTCCCCCCCGCCCTCCGAGAATAAACCGGGTCTCCGAAAGCTGTTCCCTCCCCAAAAAGCAAAAAAATAAATCAAATTGGCAGGGCAAAGTTTAGCTACATTTATAATGCTTAACCAGGATTTGTACTACCTGTTCCTGAGGGCACTTACAAAAAGGGTCCAGAAGAGTTTGGAAATGGCTCACAAGAAGAGGTTCAAGGTCTCATGTACAACTGCAAAGACGATGCCCGCTGTTTAAACTAGGTGAGGAGCTACTGGAGTTTTCAGGCTGACCAAATCATACCACTGCTGTTGTAATATAACAAAGTTACCAGTGGATATGTAGGCAGAGAAGAGAAAATGGGCCTAAGAGGCGTATTTTAATAAAATAGTCAGAATTCTAATGAATATCAGCATAGCTGAATGCAGTAACAAGAGGTTTTCTTGGGAGACGTGTCAGATATTTCTAATTAAGATGCAGCCATTAACTGCATGTAGCAATCAGAGGTTAAAAAAAAAACAACTGATATGGGTGAGGGGGAAGAAAGGAAGAAAAAAAAGAAAATATAACCTAACAAGTTTCCAGCAGCAAAGCCTGTGTGAACTGCAAGACCTGAATTGCAAATTTAGCTTTGGTGAGAACTTTACCTGTGAGCCCAAGAAATGCTTGCGGGATATCTACATGTGGCTTGCAAAAACTCCTCAGACGATATTCTTCAATATTCTGAACGGCAAGCAAAGAGTAAAAACCCCAACCGACGTTTCCTGCACGTTGAGAAGCCAGGGTGGGGAGCTTCTGGTTTTCTGGGTTTGGTAGGGGTGCTGGTTTTGTTTCAGAGCGAGGGTTGTTTGCTTGTGGGGTTTTTTTTTTTTGGTCTTTTTTTACTATGTACACACAGTTTTAGAGACTGAAACCGCTGCAACTTCACCTGTTTATGAGCAAAGCAAATCTAATCCCACAGTCAGGTTATTCTATCTGGTAGCAAAGCAAACGAGCTAAAAACGAAGGAAAGCCAGAGTTACCATGGGATACCAAGATGCGTCACCTCTCCTGCCGCCACGTGACATCTCAGCCGCGAGTGAAGAACTCAGCAGATGGGATAGAAAAAGAAAAAAAAAATGTGAAAAGGTCTCTAGATTATAGCAAAGTTTAGGCTTTTAAATCCGATTTGCTAACTGCTTATGGCAGTGGAAATACAGGCAACCAATATTTATCTAAAAATCAAACTCTATAAATCTGTTGCCACCGTGCAATAAATGTGCTTTCCCTCCCAACAGTCCTCATCTACTCTTTTGTGGTTCCTTACAGTAAACGTAGTCCAGGCGCATTCAGAAACGCTGCCCTTGCTATCTGCAGTCAGAACCACCACTCGCCTTTCAGAGGCAGCAAAGCAGGTCAGTAGTTTCCACCTTGCTCGTAAATACAGAAGCAGCTGCTTCCCAGCAACAGACACGAGCAGCCGGAGTTCGGGAGAGCGATAAATCACTCTGAATTTACTCTCAGGCAGGTTACCAAACCCACACCTCAGGACAGAGCCCACTGAACCAAGACTCTTAATTTTGAAAGTATCGCTGCCCTGTGCAGGGGCAGCATGAGCTGACCCCAACACACACTTACCTCTATACTTGGATTTTCACCCCATTCCGTCCAGTATAAATTTTTAAACATCTACCGCTCCAAGCTTTTCTCCTCTACACAAAATCGTAAGAGTGGTTTGGTGGTTTACTTTTTTCCCCTCCTTTTGCAGCTCCTAGCATGTCAAACCAGCTCCGATTCAAAGGACGTTATTCCACCTCCATCCTCCCCCACCTCCTAATGCCCACACGCTGCCAAGCGACAAAATCTCCAGGGAAAATTTGGCCCTTGCACACACCGACCAAGCAAACCACCTCTCTGCAGTAAAAAGCAATGTGCAGTGTGAGAAACCGTCACCCTTCAAGCCCCACGGTGAATTCCGTGGTGCAATCCCTGAGTTTCAGCTCTACCCCAACATCACATAGTGCTGAAAATGGAGCTTGCAGGGAAATACTGACGCCCGCCTGTCTCCAGCACATCACCTGCCACTCCAACCTACCCACCTATTAGCTCCAGATTGCAAATTTTTGGGAAAGTAACACAGCAAATTATTCAAGACGACTGACTACTGCTCTAATCTGCTCTTAAACAAACTTTCCATCACCTGAATCATTTGCTACTATGTGCCTGCTTCCCATTAGCTACCAAAACTATCAAATACTACAGAAGCCAAGAAATCCCACATTTAATCTGCTACCCCAACTCGTAGCCCACCGCGTTAGCACACATCTATATGACGTGGCATTTGAAAACAGCTAAGCATTATTTATTGCCTGCTTACAAAATGAAGTTTCACATTTCTGCAGCACGTCTTACACAGAAGGTGCTACTTTATTGAAAACGTTGCTTTAATAATAGTTCCTGAGCCAGGAGACACTGGTCTTTAATAGCCAGGGCTGGGTTTTATCCAGCCTCTTTTGAACCTCTAACCTTTCAGGAAAATCCTGCAGCGGGGAATACCGCAACGTAACTATGCACCACGGAAAGAAAAACATTACGAAAACAAAAACTTCCCCTTGTTACCAATTTGTTGCTTCCTTGCTTTATTGGACACTATTTTTTGGAGCGAGGAGGGCCTGGGTACAGTCACCCTCTGCTCCTTGTGTAACATTCCTCTTCTCACTTCCTCCGCTCACAATGGTTTCCTCTCCATGCTGAAGAGTTGAAGTTTATTTACCTCCTTTTATACAACAGCTGCTCCATGCCTTTGATTACCTTCATCACTGAACCTTTTGCTCTTTGGAGATGAAGAACCAGCTGGCTTTCAAGACACGGGGAACCATGAATGAAGACATTTGATTTTTTTTTTTTTTAAAAACCAGTAGCTTGTTACTTCTCTACCCCTTCACTAATAACAGTCATTAATTTCCTACTTTGACTTTACAGCTATTTTCAGTGTATGGATCTCCAAATTCAGGAAAAAAAAAGCCTCCCCTGAGCAGAATAAACCCCAAAGTACTTCTTTTTTATTAGTAACCAACTGCTGCTTTGCAGCTTCATTGACCTTGTACCACGTACCGGATTCCTTACCTCACCTACACACACTTTTTTCATCTTTTCATGTGGAAAGAAAGTACTCAACACTTTCTGTGTCACTAATAATCACAGTACACCAAGGGACAGAGGTGCATCCGAAATCACTGCCCAGTACGCAGATTTTTTCCCCAGTTTTCAGCACTTCGAACTACTCTCAACACAGGGTGAAAATACAGATTTGCTTTCAAGTGTCCATTTTAACTGCATGACAAATTACCACAGAGAAGCAGATACTGGCCGAACAGAAAAGTTTCCAGCTAAAACTAAAGAATCGGTGCAGAAACATAAAGTCATCCTTAGGTGGGCATTTTACTGCTAAACAACAGGATTACAAATGCACATCGAAAGAATTTCAGATTTAGCATGACTTTTCACAGGGACGATGCATCTTGCAAAAGCAAGAAGCAGCGAGGTGCAGACAAAAATTTGCTGTTCGCTCAAAGAAATGATCTTCTAAGTCTTTAGACTTACCCTTGGAAGGCAGTGGGGTAAAAATAAAGCTCTTCCTTGGGACAACCTGCCAGGTGCTCCTACTGCACAGTTGGCTGGAATAGACAGGAAGGATGGATTAATTTTGCTTGTGACGGTAACTGGGCTTTCACCCCGAAGTGAGCATCCAGCACCCCGCCTTGCAAAGCAGGAGAATCGACAGGTCCAGGAACGGACTTTCTTCAGTACCTCACCCGGAATTTCAGGTTTCAAACGAGCTCTCGCTTGTAAAATTGTAAAATTCAAATCATATGAATGCGGGCTGGGAAACAGCACTCCTTTGCTGGAGGCTACTCCTCAAGTATTCAGGTTGTTGGATGCTGTTTCCTTTTTTTTTTTCTTCCAGTGAGCCACCCGTTTCTAAACCATTTTTCCATCCAGCTTTCACACTGTACAGGGACGCCCTTCTGCCCACCCCGTACACACTCCTAAACAGAGGAACATACCCACAGGCGTGAAGATTTTGGTATTTACATCTCCTTAGAAGGTATCGAATCTTCTCAATACCTGAGTAACCTCATGCAACTGTTCACCAGGTGGGTCACCATCCTGAGCAGTCCGGCTCTTCCACCGATACCCAACGTGTGTCTTTAAGCACAAGTATTTGCGCTGCCTTTTTCTGAACAGGAACATTTCGGTTGTAAGCATCGTATTGCTCCAATGCCCGCTTCTCAGCCAGCTCAAATCAAGCCAAATGTGGGTGAAGGACAGGAAACGAGCATTAAGACAGTTTGCCGAGGTGGGTATTAAATGACGTGCAGTGGTTCTCCAAAGAGACAGACAGACAGCACTCAAACTACACCAATTTCTGACTGCCCAGTTCACAGTGCTGTAGGTATCACAAGATAATCAACACCTGAGCTCTTGAATTATTATAACAAGCTGCAACAGCAACTCCCAAATGATCTGCATTTAGTTTCCCTGGAAGTTTAAGAAGACAACCCCAGCAATCATTAATTTAAGATCTCAAATTTTGATTTGGGTCTGGAGTAGTAGTTAGCAATACTCATTGCACGGGGGAAAGAAGCTCAGAATAAAGTTTCCTCATAAAGGCACTGCTTTACAGACAAGAAATATTAATACAAATAATGACTGTCTGCTGTTGCCCCCTTGCCTTTTGGCAAGGCATTTCTGTGTGCAAACAGTGGTGCATTTGAGTTGTGAAGCTGAGTACACAACGCATTTCCCCCTACACACAGAAATTAGCTCACTGTCATACTGGCTGCATCAGCTGTGTAAATATGAGCTAAAATACTGCCTTACATATATTCTGTAAAATGAAATCCTACAGAACATAGTCAAATAAAGAGTCATAAAATTTTTAAGCTCTTTATCCTTGCGGTATACTCCTTTATTTCATAATTTTAACATAGCATTCACTGTAGATAGCATTATTAAAATTTGACAAGAGAGCTGTCTACTCATTATAAAACCTTTCTCAACAGAACGCTATGGGAAAACCTCGAGGGGGCTGCACACAAAATCAGTGTATTTTCATGCACCACTTGCAATTTTGTGATTATAACGCTTGTGATTAGGTGTCTTAGGGTACTGCAAGCAATCTACCTGTGCAACTATTGCTCTAAAACCAGAGCAAGTCAATGAACGTAAAGAATCCGGCATCGGCTCAATGGCATTACCACCTTGCTAAGAAATCTGAAACCTCACTGGTAGGTGATGCTTCAGAGCCAACAGGGATTTAAGGACAGAACTGTCCTCCTGCTTTGACAGACGTCAGTCCTTAGAGGTTATGAGCAGAGCGGTCACGCATTGGCTTTGGGCAAGCTGACATCCTTGCAAAGCACAAACGCAGCCTTGTGCTGAATATTATTGGAGTACGAGAAAAATCATTTAGCGACGTAGCAGCTACAACATAACTACATGCCAAATCTCCTTTGTAAACTGCTTTTGAACTGACAGGTACAGCTATAAAGAGACATCTTTGTAACTGCTGACAGGTTAAGTTTATTTGAGCTTCAGCACAAGCATTTGAAGATGAAAGGGCACAAAGAGGATGCTGAAAGACAACTGACAGCTTGAGGAATACACACCAGTTTTCAAACAATTTCTGCGCTGTAGGGTAATATTTATGATCACAGCATTCACATTCATCCGTTTAACACCAAGTTTGCCAGATCAACTATCGAGACTTTGAACAGGATCAGCAAAAACTGTAGAACATTGCAAAACTGGAGTCAGCACATTTGCATCCTTGGTATTCAGCTGCCTTGCCAGAGAAACTTCACGAAAGACTAAAAGACGGGGAGGGAAAAACAAAACAGGAAGAGGAAGAGCCAGTCGAGCGCTACAATTGGTTTCAGGAGACACGCGCTGTCCGTGTCGACTGCGATGCCCAGACCTGTTAGTCCAGCTCTGCCTCATCCACAGTGCTCCATTTCACATCTGCTGCTGCTTCTTTTAAACGCTTTTCATGCAACATTATTATTTTTTGAGCAGGCAGAGTTTGATGAACTATGTCAGGGGGGTGATGCTGTCAGATGTAGACCATCCAAATCTTTGGCAGGGCCAGACACAAGTATGACATATACGTGTATGCATATACGTGTAATAGCTGTACTGGGCTGAGAAGGGCATCAGTCTAATTTAGATTTGTGACGGCATTCATGAAACATTTGAAGCAACCTTGTAAGCACAGTTAACATATCTTAACAATAAAAACCAGCATTTCTGCAAAGCATCTTCCTTACCCTTCCTGGCACTTGCCCTTCAGGAGGTGCTGTATAGCTCAGGGAGCTCCCAAGGCTATATTTACACAGGCTTTCCAAGAAACCATTAGTAAAGTTTGGGGAATTTAGCGACGCGTCAGCGTCTGCAACGAAGCCCTACAACGCAGCGAAGGGCAGGGAGGAACCTAAAGGTAGGAGCATGCTCTAGAGAAGATGGTATTTACATCTGCCTAGATGTAGCTTGGATGCACACATGATTTGAGCAGTTGGGACGGTCACAGAGGACTCTGGTGACAGAGCAAACATCCTCCGTTGGGACCATAAAATCCCTCAGCATTTAGTACCACCATCCTTTGCTATGTATTTATCATCATGGAGCAAAATACTTTAGATATAACATTTCTCTTTCTAAGTAGTACGTGGAAATCTGTCAAAATAGCTGCTGACAGCCTTTCAACTACTCATTAGAAATGGGGACAGCAGAGGAAGGGGGAACACAGGCCAGGAAAAAAAAAAACCAAAACGCAACACATTTTGTTTTAATGCATCTGGAAAACAAATCCATGAGAACAGAGAAGAACATCTAATGAATGAACTGATTCTTGTGCAAGTATCCTAATAATCGTATAATCTGTGGAATAATAAAACTGCAAAACCACGGAGTCATTTTAAACAGCTACGTCTGTCGTTAAAATCATGAACAAACTAGTCAATAGCTATCCAATAAGAAAGAGCTATTTAATACGGTCTAATCTGACATGGGAACATAGCGTGTTGGATCCATCTAACAACTGAAATTGAAGGAAAATGACCAGTTAATAATGCAGCTGCCCAAAAGGCACAGAAACCAGAAGCATCACCAGTCTTATGTCTCCTGGGTTGCAGAGTAAGAGGACGCTCAGATTCACTAAATGCTTCAGCACCATTTGAATATGGGTTTGCTGAATGCAAAGAAACCAGATATAAACCAGAGAGCAAAACAAGATTAGAGATCAGCAAGATGGCGTTCCCCTCACGAATCCAAACAAACAAGACATTTTGAACTATTTCCAGCCTGACTTCAGCACAAAATGACGTTTGCACTTCAACGTAAAGCTGATGTCTTAACTGCACGCCAAGAGCTACGGGCTGGTCATGCACAGCGTAACGTCAGCTGCTCAGCCCTCAAAGGAAGCAAAAAGAGCTGCAAGACAGCCCTGCTCTACCTCAAAGCACCAAGTGCCTTCCAGATGAAGACTAAACATATTTACCCTCACTCTTCACGCACTTGAACCCAAGGAAAGCAGACAGTTGCTATCAAAAGTTTCGGTATTTGCTAGGTGCCCCGTTCCACTCCCAGACATCTTGGGTAGGTGATGTGACACCTGAAAGGAGCTGGGATGGCATCGGCCATCAAAGCCCCAACTGAGAGCTCACGTACACAAGAGCCAAGTAGGAACATTTAAGCCAAAGCAAAAAGGAGCATAAGCAAAGAGGATGCAAAGCGAGAGACAAAGCCCATTTGAACATGTGAAAATTGGTGAGTACATCCTCACTGGAAATCCGATTACTTGGACCCATAAGCTATGAATCAACCGTAAAGTCAGTCGGAGCCAGCCTCAGGACAAAGGAACAGTCCTTTGCTAACTCAGCTGACAAACAAACCTGGAGAAGGAAGATTCTCTCTTTGGATTAAGAACTAATCAGCAGCAGGTATGGCCTGTTTTCAATAACTGCAGCCATTTCCTGCTAGCGCATCTTTTGCCTTTTCCAAGAAAGAGGGGAGCAGTTACCTGTCAGAGGGAAAATGAATTAGGAGACAAGAGTGAAACTATTGACAGCAACCTGCTTTACGTTACCCACTTAGCAAGAACCAGCCAAGCTATTTAATTAGCAGCAACGACTAGAAGTCTACCAGAGCTGAATCTGATCAACCTGAACGAACTGAGCACAGGGAACATACAATATCTGCACCAAAATTCAATTAAATCTTCAGTTTTGGCTAAGTGCCCAAGACATTACGCCATCACTTGTCTCCTGGGACTCCTCCCTCGGTCCACGATTGCTCCATCAATGCAGGAGGAAGCAGCAGCAGCAGCACATCAAACCACAGACCAGAGCTGGGTGGTACCAGAGGATTGCATGGATTCACCTTCCTCCTCCTTGCTGTTCAAACATACCCCGTGGACCTGACATTTGTACCAAAAGCACCCGTGCGGATCCTGCAACATCCACTCGCCATCCCCACTTCTACGGGAGGGTTTTCATGCAATGCAGCTCGCGTGCACCTAGAAAAAGTCAGGGGGAAGAAAATAGGGGGAGGAGGGTGCCCAGGCCTTCCTGGAGAGCAGCAGGTGGGCTGGGTGGTGCTGCACAAGGTGTTGCCTGTTGTGTGCAGAAGGTGAATAAAGGCCGAGCTCACACAGCAAATCCCAGGCTTTAACCTGCCTCTTCACCTCATCAGTCATCAGTAACTTCAAGCTCGGGCACTCCCAGCAGCAAAGGTATTACTTACTAAGTCAGTGTCACAATGAACTCCTGTCCTACAGAGGATACAAGAAAAAACCTCCAAATTCACATTCGGTGACGTACGTGGATTAATACATTTCCTCAAAGGCACTTTTACGTGTACAAGACAACAGCCAGAAACCAGTCACTGCTTTTAATCAAGATTATCTCTCATGCATTTGACATTTCGCAGGGTGGTGGGGTTTTGTTGTGTGTCTTTTTGGTTGGTTTGGGTTTTCTCTTTAAGCATTTGCTCTAGCCAACTGTTGCCCATTTAATTGGCAAATCTGACAGCTGAAAAACTCGGTGCCTGTTAACCTACCAAGTAGTCTGCACTGGAATTTCATTTTAACCATTCCAAGCCCCTGCTGTATTCATACACATTTTATTTCTGAACAAGCAACTTAGGCAAAAATACCTTCAACAGACACCACATACGCTGAGGCTCTTGTTCCCATGGAGTTAAATTTGGTAGGTAACAAGCTTAAACAGAAATCATTAAGAGATACAGAAACTGAGTTCAAGCATAAACCACTGCTTTATGCTGCAGGGTCTGCTTTAAAGAGTCGCTGTTACACTGTCATTACAGAGCAATCAGTGTGTTTGGTCTCGCAGTCCAGAGAAATGCCATGGTCAGAACCATTAACTACTATAGAAAAGTAACATCGGGTTTCTCCTTCAAAGCTGCTGAAGTTTAAATTTAAAAGAGAATTCAGCAAGCAGCTCTTTCAAGCACACACAGTGCCAAGCTGGAGGATAACTATATTTATATAACAAAAGGCTTCCTGGAATATTTTAAGACTCAAGTTCTGCAAAGCTAACAATTGAAGAAAGGGCTGTTTTGCCTTTGTTTAAAAAAAATAATACTTGTACGGAGGGGAAAAAAATTAACAAGTCATTGAAGAGATAGTAGTATCTTGATATTCCACTACCTCAAATCCCTAGATTTCAGCAATGAGTGCTTCAAAACACCATGGGTTTGGAATGTACGTTGCCATATACAGAGACAAATAAGCAAAAAATAGAGGTCTCAGATATCAAAGCATCTGCAAGTAGTACCTTCACATAAATTACAAGATATGGCACATGCCCAATGGCGTTTGGTTTGAATCTTTTTCATTTAGCACGGAACAAAGCAGCCTTGCACCTCCTGCACTGTACCTGTTGATGTTCAACCCCTATTAAACTTTAAGTAATAGATTACTACATTATTTATCACATCCGTGTACTGGACCCAAGGGAAACAGAAGTTGAACCAATACAGTGACATGAGTGTCTGGTTTAAGTGTCTTCCGCTCTTAATATTTATATAGTTGAAGGAGGGTGGGGAAAGTAGGAATTTTTCATGACCGATTAAAACATGCCCAGATAGTTGTTTTGGACAAACTGTAGTATCACATAGATGCCAGCTTTCAGAAAGCACTGACTGCAAAATGAAAACCTGCTCATAACAATCCACCTTAAGTGTAACACACACACACAAAATCAGTTCCTTCTATTTCAGCAGCATTTATGTTTAGTCACAGTATTTTTCCTCATTATTTCTGATTATTGATGGTATTTCTTACAGTATCTGTGGAAGCGCTACCAACCAGCTTAACCGTACAACACCTGAGATTCAGGGGCATGCAGCATTGTGACATCTGTACGAGAGGGGCTAAAACCAACTTTCCCAAACCCAAATTTGCTCCGGGCACCCGTGGGAAGAATTACAAGTGCATTAGGAGGAATCACAGCTGAAAGCTGCTTTTCTGCTCCGTCCCTCACCACGGCCCCTCAGAATCAGCCGGTTTAGTTGCACTAATATTCAGGAACACTCTGACAAAAAGGCAGCAGCTTTTCCAACTAAGAGCTGAAGGCACCAAAGACTTGGTTCATTCAATGTGCTCATCACTCAGGTTACACACAAATGAATTCCAGTTTCAAAAACACATTCTCCCTCAAAATCTCTACACCAAATAGCTCCACTTATATTTTCTGATTTTTATGACACCTCCTCCTCTAGCTCTTAAATCAGCCATGGAGCTTTCCAGCACACATCAAAACCAACAAACCCACAAAAATCTTAAAAGATGCCTTTCAGCTAATCCTCACACAGCTTCACAGGATTAATAAAAGATCAAAACATAACTACAAGCAGCAAGAAGGGGTGTATACCACATTTATTTTGTCTTTGCAGGTCATTCATCTGTGTCAAAGCCAGAACTGGGAACAGAAAGCAGGTACTCCAGCCACCAGTTTGGTTGTCTACCCAGTATATCATTCCAGTTTCAGCAGCCAGAAGGGCAAAGATTTCCTCATATGTAGTGTTTTTGGAGCATTTATGCAAAACCTGCATCTTCTGAAGTTTTGCTCTTAGTTATCTTTACCTGGAAGCAGGATAAAGGCACCGATCTAAGTGATCTTTCAGTTGCCTTTTCCTAAGATTATACTATTTAGTACTGGAGTTTGACTGTGTAAATTTTTTTTATTTGTTTTTTTTGGGGGGTGTTTTTTGGTTCTCTCTTGAATGAAGAGAGTGCCAGGCTGGCACAAGCAACAGCTAAGCTAACAGAAAAATAGAAAGAATCATCATATCCTCTACTAAGCCGTGTTTTTAAATGAAAGCCTTGCTTAAAGAAACCAGCCAGTACATGTTGCGAAAGAAACAGTGCCACACAGCTCTGGGATATCAGGTCAGCCCATACAAACACACAAGTGAGGACTGTTGACTGCTGCCAGTGCTGAACACTGGCACATGTGCAAAAAATTATTAATCCAAAGCAAAATGGATATCTGCCCATGCAAGTCCAAACCAAGAACCTACCCAAATTCAGGTCACATTTAGTATAAATTTACAGTACACAAAGTATTGGAAAAAACCCCACACCCCTCCAGAACACATGTGTTTGAAAATGGAAAATTCATTTACTCACCTCAAGTTGCTTTTCTACCCGGAGCACTCGATTCATCAGGTTAGGAGCTCACTATGAATATAAGAGTTCAAGCTCAGAAGACCTGCTGCTGGCCGCTTCTCACGTAGTCGTAAGAGTCACCACTAAAAAAAAATAATAAAAAATTACACATTAAGAAGCAGAGCTAACAGCAAGCCTTCTGTTAAAATATTAGGAGTGATGACAATGTGAAGATGACCTCAAGGCCTACCAATAGCTGGGATATACAGTAAAGACCATGCTGCCCTAGACAGCTGCATTTTACAAATAGTATTTCCCAAATTATGCAGAAAGAGGGAGGATCCCTGTGTCCAAATAAGATCTATAAGCAGCTTTCATTTGATCTGAAGGAGGCCTGAAGTGCTTCTTCATCCCCTTCACGGCATCCCATGGAGAGAAGGTTTGGTTGACAAATAAGCCGATCCAGGAACAACGAAGCAGGAAGGCTGGAAGCTTTCAAGACAACCAACATCATTTACGAGAGAGAGGAAGCACTTGCGCCAAAGCAGAAACAAGAGGTAAAAATCAAAATGCACGTTACCAAAATCCAGGTAACAGGCTTCTCTCCAGCCCTGTTATCTGCCTTTTACAGAGCAAAACATTAGAGTCAGCAGCAGACAAACCACTCAAGCAAATACACTCTTCATCCAATCCCCCCAGCTTTCAAGGGAGACAAAACCGGGGGCAGATTTGGAAGAGAACCAGCCCCCTTTAGCATGGGACTCTGCAGGGCTATTTCAATTAAACTTTAGGATAAGGGAAAAACAGACGGTTTCCGTGTTCTATTCACATTAGTTAGAAAGCTGCAAGTCATACATTTCCATTCAAACACTTGTTCTGGGGAGAGGGGCGGGGGGGAAAAGTCTGCTTGCTAGAGCAGAACTAAATCCAAATAACCGGCTGCCAGGAAGCAGCCGGTGGCATGGCAATTCTGCTTTCTTGGGCTCCTTTTTAGCTGTGTTCAGGATTACTTGGGTTTTGGGTTTTACGCTGCATTCTCCCCTCATTTTCAAGATGAATCCATCCAAGTGCTTCGGGGAGGGTGCCATCAGGCACCCCTCGCCTCTGAACACCCACCCTGAGCACCCACCAGCCAGAAGATTCCCCTGTGTCAGAGGCTGGAAGCCAAATGGCTTTTGTCCATCCGGATGGAGCCAGGGCATGCTGCCCATGGCGGAGCTGCTCCGTAAAAGCCTCGCTGTCCTGCCCTGTCTGCTGTAGGACTGCTGTAATAAAAGCTCATGTTTGCAAAACGTAAGAGGAGTTATCACCCCATGAACGCCCACCAGCATGTCTTCAGGAAGGAGGAAGGCTCCATTTCCAGAAGTAACCGCATTCTTATCTCGCAACAACAGCCACCCTCCCAAACACATCACGCTGGCTCTGCTCGCCAGCACTCACTCATCTGTCAAGTCTTATATAGCCTAAAAAAACACCCATCTGCCGAAAGGATCATCAGCCCGAACCGCAAGAACGCCAGCCCGATGGAAAGCTCCAAACTCTGCACGTTCACTCTTCTAGGAAGGTGGGTTGCCCCCGATCCGAGAGACGATGCAGCATAAACTCATAAACTGGCGCTCAAACGCAAACACATTTTCCACGAGCAAGTCATGAATTGGCACGTGCTGCCGAGTGCCACGAGCTCTTCTGACATGCTCAATACAGGTTTGTAGCCTCTTTCTCTCCAGCATAAAGCCATAAAGACACATTTTCTGCAGAACTCAAGTTGCGCCAGGGGAAGTTTAGGTTGGATATCAGGAAAAAATTCTTCATGGAAAGGGTTGTTGGGCATTGGAACAGGCTGCCCAGGGCAGTGGTGGAGTCACCATCCCTGGAGGAGTTTAAAAGGCATTTAGACGAGGTCTTAGGGACATGGTTTAGTGCTAGAGTCAGGTTATGGTTGGACTCGATGATCCTGAGGGTCTCTTCCAATCCAAATGATTCTATGATTCTATTTCTCAGCCACTTTGAAGAAAGTAGAAGCAAGTCACGCTGACAGTTACCTCGGTTTACTACCACCATTACACTGACAGCAGACCCGTATGGCATAGTTTGATTAGAGCTCATTCCTATCTGTCTTGTGGAATGCACAACACTTCATTGTATTTTTATTTTTAGACACTTTCCAGAATAAAAGGTCTATCTTACCTAAATCGATTAGCCTGTAGGCCAAACTCCTCCATCCTCTGCTCCTTTTCCTGGCAGAATATCCTTCTGTTTGCACAGAGGTGGCTCCTGCTCTGCTGGGCTACAGGGGCCAGTTTCCTTAAACTGTATTTAAACACTTGTATGGAAGTAGTTCAGTTTCTGGAGTTGCTAAGCGATAGCAAGCCGTAACAGCATGAGAGGAGCCCACTTCTATTTTAACACGTAACACGACCACGTTCAGTTTTGTGATACCACTTGCTCTAACACCCGCAGCATTTCTTTAATGCAGAAGCACCAGCTGAGAAGCAATTCTGATGGTTTTGATGCTATGAAGATTAAGGTCTGAAGTTACTCGCCAGTCTTACTCTCCATGTCACAAGGTGGCTTAGAACTACCTGTCACTCTCAATAGCACCCAAACACCCTCTAGAGCATTGCTAGCTTATTCAGAATATATGTACCATTTTACAACACCTGATCTAATAAATTGCAACCAGCACAGCCTCGAGCTTAGGACAGGCTTAGAGTTGACGCTGCGTCTCTGACTAATGCATTTAAATAGATTACAGCTTGCGGGAACCTGCAGGATTTCCAGAAAGAACAAATAACTTCCTTTATTAATATTCAAATGCTTTTCAGGTGAATCCTATCATCCTTGTTATCCACACAGAACTGTAAGTGAACCAACCCTTCACATGATTTAGGAGAGCAGGCATCCACATCTAAGTGCCAAGAGTCACTTTTCAAGACTTTATGAAAGTAAAAATGTCTCTTTGTGCTGTGTAGCAGCTGTGCCTGCAAAGCACAGACATGAAGCTTCATAGCTGAGGATTCTCCTCTTCTTTTCTTCCTTCCCACTTAACACACATCTACGCAAGCAGCACCACTGCAAAAGGAGCTGTTGTCGTACTTTCTTATCCAACGCAAACAGCAAGGATCAGGAATGTCTGCAAAGGCTGGATTAACCGGCTACTGACTGCTCCTCGGAAAAGGCACCTCAAGGATTAGAGCAGCGTTTTCATTTTATGCCCTAGCACAGGAAGGCAGGCGTTTCCACATTCCACAGGCACATTTGCTTCTCATTTGCCAGCCACACTAAAGTACCCCTTAAAATACAGCAGAGTAATTCAGCCCAAATAGATCACTTGTGCGAATTTGTCAACCCAGTACACCTGTGGATTAAATAAATCAATTTAATTGATTTAAAGACAATGTAAGGGGTTTTGAGAGAATGCTTAGCTGATGTTTAAGATGTCCTTTTAATCCTCCTCACAGTTAATTCTTTGAGCATAGGAAGCCAGTGAAATTTGTGATGCATTTCTTACACAGAAACATGTCCAAAGGCATGGCTAATCGCCGAACTATTTTGCATATCACTCCTAATCTACAGTTGTTTGCCTCTGCGCTGTTCCTGCCCAGACACAATAAAATCATACAGCTAATCCTAACGTAGTGCTCACTCCCAATGAAAAGGTCTGTAAGAAAAGAATCGATCATTTATTTGATGTAAGATTTGCAGTAGGGAACCATTACCTGAATACTATTTCCCTCTAAGCCTGGCTTGTGCCATTATACTTCCATTTTACACTTTTGTCTTTATTTGTAAAAAAAACAGAATATTTTTCACTCGCATTTCCATTTTAAGGAAGATTTAGAGAGAATTCCCCCCTGCCAGACACACCGCATTTTTAATCAGTGCTTGGTGAAGCACTAAGGGAGGCAGCCCAGAAACATCCCCTTCAGCTTTCTTCTATGGGAAGACAGCAGCGAAACCACTGCAAACTCACTCCTAACGTCCCAAAGCCCTGGGAAAACTTGTTAGCAAGACCAACAGCAACATAATTATTTGAATTAGCAAGATTTATGCAGGGGATTACCTGTGTTTAGTTCTTCCAGCATCCCAGGGACTGGGAACAAACCCGAGGGAAAGAAGCTCAAACGACTTCAGAGAGAAATTAAAGATCCTGTTTGCAGCAGGCACACTTTCTTTACTATTAAAATTTGGACTTTTATCACTGAAGTACACTACTGTGCTGAGTCTCACATCCAAGACATCTGTGTACTTTCTGCACTAGCTTGTACACAGCCAGCCATACACCACCACGTCTTGATTTCCATTTTATGCTGTAAATAAGGCGTCAGGGAATCCACAGACCCACCGTAGTCGGTGGATTCCCAGACAATAAGGTGAAATATAATTTTTAGAAGTGCAGGGGAGAAAAAAAAGGACTTCATGAGCACCAGTTAAGAGAAGAAACTTTTGAGATCTCTTACTAAATAACTACAGAGAGAGAAGGAGACATTAATAGAACAAAGAGGGTATCAGCGTCTATTCAGAAATAAGCAGATTCACATGCCCTTTGACTGTTGCCTGGATTTATTTTTAGGTCACATCCTAAGAGATCTAACACCCAAGTATGCAACAAATAGTGATCCCATTAAGAAGAGATGGTCTCTTTCCCTGTTTCCAAAATAACTATTCTCTCTCAGGCCTCCTCCTCACCGCCTTGCAGTTCGGCCTTCCAAAAACACTGCACAAGACACACTCCTCTCCACAATTCTGGCCTCAACATTGCCATGAGTATCCTTACGACCCAGGGTGCCAACCACCCAACAAACACTCAAAATTCTTTACACTAGATGGATAACAGGACACTGAGAATTGACTTGGTACATACTGATATTTCTCTACAGGGTGAGATGATCAAAAATTCCCAGATCCACCTGAAAATACTTTGAAGATAAAAAGCTAAGATGAGTTGATTCTAAAGAAGCAAGTTATAATTACGTTGGAAAACATTAAAGTAAACCACACTGCAACTAACCCATAGTTAGGTCATTTGCAGGGTATTTGCAATCGGATCTATCTAGATAATTTCCCCGGGTTATAAAAGCTCAAGGACTGATTATTCGGACAAATCATATTTTCCAAATCAATCTTTGGACAAAGTTTCTACTACATCCAGCTCCCACTAGCAGTCCACATCATGCATATATACACATGTATCTTTAGAAGGACTTCCTTGAAAATCTCAGCTTGATAATGATTTCAAGGAATACTGTTGTAATGCCTTTTTGAACACAATGCTGTCTGCTGCAACATTTGCTTCCCAAACACGCGCTCCTTCATTACTGGCAAACATACCAAGGGTGCCCTCCACTTGCAATCAGTAAAATTACTGGTAAAAGGTCACATGCCTTTCGTACAACGCACCTTGGGCGTTCATTATGCAAACACGTCGGCGATAAGGACCGACCAGAGTTGTGGACCTCACCGCTGTGCACGGAACAGACAATACCACAAGGGAAGTTCTCTGTCTTCTGTCACCAATGGGAACGACTTCAAATTGCTTGTTATACTGCTTATTTTTACCCATCAAACTGGTGTTAAGTATCTCATGGATCGTTTTCCAGTGACTGGCTTTACAGGAGCTGGAGGAGAATGGGATGAAAGCCAAGGAGTCCACGATAAGCATGGTCTAGATGCTTCTGCTGAGGGGATGGAGACAGAAACGGTTCACCTCAACCTGCATCAGAATTCACACTATATTTAAATACATAACTTCACACCCAAAAGCCTTCCTGTCAAGTTATCTACTGACTCTGAAACAAATCGCACCACTTTAAACTTAGCTCATCCCATTTTGCAAGAGCTTTGAAACAACAGGCCTTTAGACACATTCCATCTTTGCGAGCGTCTTTAAAAAGCAATAGCTGATACAAAGAGAGAAACGGGAATAACTGGTTTGGCGAAAGGAGGTGTACCCTCCATTGACCAAGGAGTTGAGAAATTGTATTTCTCAAACTTACATTTTTCAGTTTTTAACATGAGAACCATACTACAAGTTCAAGACCTCCCTAGTTGGACAATACGGTACCTGCAGAGGAACGGTGATGAAGAGGAGATGCAGGATGGATGCTGGGATGCTTACATGCTGATCTCAAAGGGAAGATGGGCAGAACGGAGGGACAGGGTCATTTACAGACTGTGCAGCCTGGAGAGATCAAGGCAAACAAGCAGGGCACAAAACCAGATCTGTTGTGTGTTTTTTCAGCTCCGGCAGGGTTAGGAGCATTAATTCAGATCCGCTTCTGGAACACAATCCTCCGCTGGTGACTGAATGTCTCCTTTGTCAGCCGCCCGGCGTCACAGACACACGACTCGCTCCTCCGAGGACACGCGGTGCCGCACGTGGAGTGTGCCAAATTCCAGAAGCACCAGTGGATGCCGATGGTTCTCCTGGGCAAAGAGGTCAGGGGATACTTAGCAGGACTCGCTGACAAGTTTTGTGGTCATTGCTCAAGCTTTGCAAGTAAACTAAAAACAACCTGCTTCATGAAGTACACCAAGACCTCCAGCGAAGTGGGAACAAACAAACCAACATGCACAACTTAAACATGTTCTCTGCTTGTCTGGCAAACACACTCAAAATGTGCCCAAGCAGCTTTCCCTACGTTACTGCAGCAGTTAAAAATCTTTAGCATATACAAAAATGTGCTGTTAGCAACACGGAAATTTATACAAGAAGCCTCTTCAAGCTCTTAAAATATCATTCAATACTTTGTACATGGGTCTAAACAGGAGATTTGTGAGATAATTACACTGATTTCAGAACAGCAAACACTGGCATGTATGCAATGCTTGGGCAGCTATCCCATTTTGCCCTCCTTTTCAATTCACCTTACTGCCCAGAGAAGCTTAACCAAAGAAAAGCTGTAGAATGGGAAAATGGAAGGCATGACTCTCGCAGCACCTCTGGGCTGAAGCCATCATACCCAAGATCAGTGACTACTTTTTCCAAGAGACTCCCTTCGGTGCCGCCATCACACAAAGTTTGGCATTCTCTTCCACTATTACAACCCTTAAATACAGTCACCACAAGCTTCAGGGCTTTTATTTTCATGATATCCCCATGCAACAAAAAGCCTCTGAGTTGTTCTGCAGCATCCGCTGAATCACTTGGTGCCCTGTGCCAGACAAGGTTCTGTCCGAGGCTCTGGTTATTTTCAGCTCCAGGAGTTTCCTGAGCCTGTATTTAGTAACCCTCAGGGAATCTCTCATCCAAATCCTTGCTCAGCACCCCCGGAACACGATCCTATTTAAACTCTTTATGTCCAGAACATTACCTGGCAAGGAGTCCGACACGTCCCTTGCTGCAGAGGCGAGTCTACGTGCTGCTGCGGCTCCTTGGGATTCCAGTTACTGCCGCATCCCGTCTCCCACACAGATGGGGTGGAAAAAAACCCCTTGTTTCTGGCTCCCAGGCTACCTACAGATTCAAGCAGGTATGTTTACACTACTACCTAACTTTTAAGTTGTCGTGAGGTGTCAGGTTTCCTCCCTGGCTCTTTCTCGTAAACAGAAGCCAGGTTACAATCCACAGGTTGAGAACACTCTTCCTCTCTGTAATAACACGTGGGAGATGTTTTAGAAAACATTCACTGTAAAATAAAAAAACGCCAGAAACGTGCCTTTCCTCTGCAAGATAAATTATACAGAAATAGACTTTAACTCAGTAGGTTCCTCTGTGATTCCTAAGATGCCATCCTCAGATTTTCAAGCATTAAAACTGGGAGAACAAGTGATTTTTTTACATTTTTTTCCCTTGAGGCATCACCTCTGGCAAAGCCAAAGTTTCTCAGTATTCCAAAAAGCTGACCACTTTTGCCTCTAATGCTGCTAGCAATGTTCAACGAATGTCAACAACGTATCTTGTATTTCCTTCAGGATTTAAACAGCCTGCATAGCAAGAGGACAGAGCAGCAGCCACCCCAAGAGATGACAGGGCTGAGCATGGCACTGCCTGAGTGACAAGTGACAAGTGACAAGGCCGCTGGCTCACCACAGGAGAATGCACCCATACCCACCAGATCCCCTTACCAAAGGCACTTGTGCATTCACTTGTGCTCTATTTTTCTACAGTGGAATCCGGGTATTAAGCCAGCACTCCTCAAATACATTTCCAGCTGCTCCTCGTCACCACACAGCAACATTCAGAGACAATTTCGGGGAGAAAAACTGGTGGGAACTGTTCCATAAATAAAAATTAATCTGGTTATGGATGCCAGTAATTTTTCATACAATAAATGGCTTGGAACGTGATACGCCAATCAAAATTAACATTGGATACGACACGGTGCCCCACTACATCCCACGGCCGGCGCTCAGCTGTGTTAGAGGTCCTTGTTCACCATGGCTGCGTTCCAGTCTGAGGGTAAAAAGGTTGCCTGTAAGCGGTTTATACAGTATGTGAAATGCTTTGTTTATCCAAAAATATTTGAGCTCCAAGAAACATTAAAGCAAGACAGAGATTTTAGCATTTGCACGGTAAAGAACTGCAACTCCTACAGATATTGCCAGAAAATTTCTTCCTTACGGCTTTACAGCTATAAAAGACTATTCTGCTAAAGGAAAACTGCAAACAAAAAGCAAAGTGTAATGCTCTTAATACGCTAAAAAGGGTCGTTACAGCAAGGGTAAGAACAAGCAGAGGTGGCATTTCGTTCTTGCATACTTTGTTCAGATCATTGTATTAATCAGTAGGAAAAATTTGATGGTGCAGCAAGGTAACCCAAGTGACTTATGAGGTCCTTCCCAGTAAGCTGGCTCTGGAAAACCGCTATAAAGGGATTTTCCCTTCAGCCCAGTCTGCGATTTAACTTGCAGTGGTGAAATCCAGCCCGCCAGCAGACAGAGTCATACCCACCTTAAAAATAAAGCTCTGCCCAAAGCACGTTAGTTAGGCTGTTATTAAGACAAGAGGAATTAACCACATCGGTCTCCAGAGACGAAAGCATGACAGTTGACAGGGGAGGTTTTCAAACAACACTCACAATTCGGCACAACTCAATTATCCCAGAGGCACAGAACTGGAAGACAGGAATATTAAGAATGTTCCTCTTCAAAAGCAGTAAAGCAGCATCTCCATTTCCAGCTCAGAGCTCTTCTCACTTAAAGACATGTTCTAGACATGCTCTCAATGTATTTTATTCCTGATAGCTGTTTTAGTAGAGCAGCAAAGGCTAAACCCGGTGCGCTGGACCCTCTTGCTAAGGAAAAAAAAGAAAGAGGGGGGCAAGGGACAGTTATCTCCAGCCCCACTACACCAGATCTGTAGCAGCTATTGATCAGTGCATTTATTTTTCCACCCCGTAGCTCCAGGTGAATGTTTCTTGGGTTGTGGTTTCACTGCTCACCCCTGCCAGGGAATTCCCAAGCGCGAGCTGGTTCTGCTCCAGTTCCTCACTTCCATAAACCACCTAATTAATCCATGGACTTATGTCAAGCTACATGACAAATGTAGAATTAACCAAATATAAACAGGGGAAAAAAAAAAAAAAAAAGCTGAGCTTTTCAAACAGTGATCTGGCAGGTAAGGAAATGTTTTCCTGCTCTGTTAACTTCATTATATGCAGGTTTACAGCAAGATAATGCTACATACTTCTGAATTTTTATGTTAAATAGCATCATAGGAGATCCTATACAGCACTGGAGCAATACCAAAAACATATGTGCAGCAAAATAAGCCCTACGCTTTGATAATCCATTCCCCTGTAAGGTACTAAAAAACACCTAGACCTTCACATAGGTCTTTATTCATCCTGCCTTACAGGCTGGAATTTGCCTGGTGTGGTCAGAGACCTCAGACAAACAGGAACCGCAAGTAGTGAAACCCAGACAATCCCATATACCAAAAAAAAAAAAATCCCAAACAAAGCAAGCAAGTCAGAATAAACTTTGGTCAACTTGGTGCTTCCCCTCCATGAGGTTAACTTCAGCCCTACATGATTGTTTTTCAAGACTAGTATTGCACAACACTTAAATATAAGAACACTAGATGAGGCTTAAGAACTTAAGCAAAAGCTAACATGTTTATTTTGGGTCCCGGACGAAAACCCTGGCACTAACCTGCACAAAAAAAATCACAGCTTGTTTGCCAGAACAGACAATTTCAGCCTGGCTCTAAAAAGCCTAAGTTACTGCTTAGTGTTGAGCAAGTTGCAAGACCAAGAGCACATCACAACCACCACAAGGACAGTAAAACCGAAGAGACCTCATTTTCCAGTCTTTTCTTACACCAGGGAGAAAAGTAGTTAATATCAGGCATATTAAGTTCCAAAATTAACTGGTTTGCTTAAATGCAACATACAAAACCATCTGCAGTACCTTCTGAGGTATGAATAACAAAAACAGCAAGTCAGGCAAGATTTTTGAGTCTTAGGTTAAGGAAAAAAAAAAAAAAAAGAAAAGAACAGTAGTACGTACACCTTTGAAAGCACAGGAGGGGCAGAAAGGCAGGATCACACAGCACCTCCAGGTTTCACAAAACCTCTGCAATCCTCAAAAATTAGTTCTCTTTCTCTTTCTTGGAAGGCACAAACCAGCCAGGAGAGAAAGCCTAAATCTGAAACGCACACAAGTAGGTGTGCAAACGGCACCCGTGCTGTAGCAGGTTGCAGGTGTGTCGAACTCAAAGCCACAGAGATTTTAGTCTTTGCTGCCAGGTAGTACAAAGAGCAATAAAGTTGCCCGGTACCGCTGAATTGACTTGGCAATACTAAAGTAGACGAAGAGGCTGGAATATAAAAGCAACATTCAGTCTCCCCGTCTACTCAAGTTCTTCTCAAACACTTGTAAAATGACACAACCATCCCGGTTAGTTCGATTAAGTCACCGATCTACCACAGACAGACCACACAGCCATTGCCAATGCCCTACCAGTGATTTAAATTGGTGGCACAACCATTCATCATCGCCTCACCAAGAGACCTTTTCAAGTCACTGCAGAAGGCAGCGGCATAGAAAATAAATCTATTCCCTCCACTTTCAGAGATGTACAAGGATTATGCTCACCTCAGAGAAATTATAACAGCCTTTTGCCTCCTTCAAAACTCTGGTTTTATTTAGGGTCCGAATTAATTACAGGCCAGAGAGCGGATCAGCGTTGGCTCAGTGTCAGTGACACGATGAACCGTGTGCGCTGCTCTGACCGAGGGAGAGAGATTTCCCGGAGCAGATTTCAGCCTCTCGGCACAGCGCAAACACCAGCACCACAGCAATGAAAGCCGAAACCTGTCGTGCTATCTCCTTTCCCATTCCTCTGCACAACATATTTTGGTTTTAGGCTATAACATCTCATGCAGGAGGGAAAGCAAGGATGGGCACAGGCACAACAGCCAAAAACAAACTCCGAAAACACCAAGAATGAGACGTTTCTGTTTCACATTTAGTTACATTAGCTACACCTTCAACTCACATTCAGCATTTCTGGAGTCACAGTGGCAAGATTTACAGTGTCACACTGATGTCACCTTCACATGTGGTTTCCCCGCAGTCACAAGCTGCTTACAAAGAGCCTGTCACCACCCTCACCAACTAGATCAAACGCTGCTTTTTTGCCTCTTGCTTAATAGGGAAACAATACGATTGAACAAGCTGGGTTGGGTATGGAAGAGGAAGACACAGGGGACTGAGCAGGTGTCTCCTGAGTGGTGGGTCGGTAAAGAAATCTCTGGTTTGAGAATTTAGAAGTTAGTGAAGCTCTTTTCTAACTACAAGTTCCATGAGCCAAAGTCAGTAAAAGCTTTGCTCTGGGGAGAATCCGAAGGTCAGAAAGAAAGAGGTACAGAAGCACGCAACACAGATCTCCGTTTTAAGCTCACACAACATTTACATACATGGACAAAGTGACCCTCAGACGGTGGCTGGTCTCTTCATACCTACGATGCTTCCCTACAGTTCAGGAACAGCACAGGTGTGCACCAACGCAACAGAGCTGCACAGCAAGACTTGCACAGCAGGGTCTCCACGAGGGAAGAGAGCGACGCTAAGGAAAAAGAAGAAAGCTGGCCAATATCAAGCACACCTTTTCCTGAAGTGGCTTCTCTTGATCAAGAGCTAATTTTCACCTCGGACAGCTAGCAACGAAGGGATGCACACCCAGAAGAACATGCAGAGCCTCTGACCGCCTGAAGCTCTGCTGCAGTTCCATCCTCCCCTCTTGCACAGTGAGACTCTTCCCTTTTTTAAAAAAAACTTACCAAGCACATCTCACGAATCTCTCATACCCACTTAATGTCAGGGGTTAAGTGGAGCTGAAGTGAGACAGCACATCTGCTATTACACTGAAATTGTCTTACATGTTCCTTTTTGCTAATTCTGTTGGTTCCGTAGTTGTATCAATGGGAAGCAGGAGGAAGCCGGAAGGCAGAGCTGCTCATCAGAGCAGCGTGGAACAGGTAGGGAACGGCACCGTAATTCAATAGTCGTTCTCTGGGAGCATTAAATTCCACGGCTGGGGCTGCAGAGGAGCTCGGTGACCAGCTGAGGTGCAGCCTGCACCCAAGTTTCCCAAACCGGGCCTGTTTCTCAGGTCACCAGAGGCCAACCAAGCGGAGGCTCTGCTGTCAGTGTGCTGCAAGTGGTTTATTCCCCAACGGCTGTAAAACACGGCAGCTCAGCAGCAACCCTTCTGTTGGTACAGGAGCCACAGATCTCCAAATCCCAGCCACGCTTTGCTGTCAGCTGCCACACACATCAAATTCGGCAGCAACTTTTTTTCTCCTGAGACACTTACTTGATTTTCCTGGGAAGAGAAATTCATTTGTTCTTTTATTGCAGTGGCCGGAGACCTGCACATAAAGCTGGGTTTGCATTTGAATAATTCACTGCAAGTAAAAAGCAAAGTCACAAGAGGATACCTGGGAGAATGACAAGGTTGCTTTAATCAGTCTACAAAGCAGCGTCTAAGTGTGGCTGATGGGCAATAATTACTCTGTGTTAAAAATCAATACATCCCTAGTCTGATGCAAACGATGCCTAAATCTCAGTAAGAGTGCTTTTTAAAAGCGCTTAACAGACACATTAACAAGTGGCAGATGACTTGCTAGGGGCCAGGGGAGAGTTGAGGCACCATCTCTGTAGGAGGGCAGCACAATGTCTCCAGAAATAAAGTCACTCGAGTTTGTCTGCAACAACCTAAATACAGCTAAACTACGGAAAAATAAAAAAAAAAATGGAACTTCCAGCCACAAAAGTTAATCTAACTTTCAAAGGTTCCCATAGTTCGCAGCAGAAATTTGTTTCCCATACTTAACTTTTCTACCCTCTGCCTTGACCTAAAAGCCATCAACTTGGAAAAGGAATTTTCTGGACCACACCCCTGTCAGGTTACAGTAATTGCTTTTAAATCTTGTTTCTCCTGGGCATTGAAACGCGTTTGTGCATTGCTGCAACACCCCTCCTATGCAGTTAATAAATGCTTAGGGGTGGTTACCTCCCAGGCTTCGGGGAAACGATGACCAGCACTCATTTAGAAATTCCATATTAAAAAGACATCCTTTCGGATTTGCTTTTGAGCGGGCTCTGTTTGCTGGGCCTTTGCCTTCAAGGCAGAGCAAAGCCCTTTAGGACAAGCAAAACCTGGACGGCGCTACAAAAGCAACTGCATGAGATGCACTTGAAGGCTCCTGTGTAGCTATTAATATTTGGCACCTGGCAAAGCCTCGGCTATTCCGCAGCAGGCTCTCTCCCCTAGAAGCAACAGTTCAGAGTCGTCACCAATGCAACTAAGGAATACACACTTTATGTTTAAAGATTCCGGTTTCACTTTGAGCACGTTGAAAGAACAGCCACACAAGAAGAGATCTGACCGTCCTTCTGCTACCAAACCCAAGAGATGTGGGGCAGGGGAAGGCTCCTCTGGATGGAGCAACTCCCATGCCACACTCTTGCCATCACCAACATTATTTCTTAAAGCTTCAGGCCCCAAAGCCAGAAGCACAACCACCCTAGTTTTGAGCTGCATGAGCAACTTACTCTCCCCAATGTCTCACCTGTTCTTCCTCAACATTTCCCCATTTCCACTACGCAACCTCGATGCTTTTACACTTTGTTTTGAAGAGTTTTACTGTGGGGTTTGTATGTCAGCAAGAGCTGCCTTCCCTTCTTCTGAGAGTTTCTATGCTAAACTTTCACATCTCATCCAGTTACCAAATTACGGTTTTTTAAAGACGAGCAAGTCCCCTGAGGAAACCCAAGTACTGGATTGGAGAGGGAGGGGTGAGTTCCTTGCTCTGGTCTGCTCCTGCTAAAAACAGGAATAGACAGGAATCCGAAAGCTGCATCTGCACAGATGTGAGGGATGAATAACTCTTCCAAACAAGTCTGTCAACAAGGAAAACGTTACTCTGGCTTTTGCACTACTTCTCTTTTTGAGAGGCCATCTCCTAATAACACATCTGTTACTCAAGTTTTCCGTTAGCTTTTCAAACGCCAAAGAGCCAGTTTTAACAGTTAATCAGATGAGTATGAAAGGTGCAAAACCACTAAGTTGGCAGGAAAGAGAAAAAGCGAGCTCCAGCAATGTATTTCCAAATTTGACCCGAACCAAACAACATATCTTCTCTGAAAAACAATGGGAAAATGTGAGGAAACTGGAGCTACGCCTTCCTCAAAAGGCAAAAGTGCTGCTGGGGCTTCAGAGAAATCTTGTGCTTGGGAGCAAGGAGTCACCGTCAGTAGAAAGGACCTTCCCCCATATGCGCAGAAGACCCCACCATGCCTTATTCAGAAGGCATAACAGTAACATAACACCAAAAAAGGTGCTGGTACCATAAAAACATTGAAATAATGACATCAATCAAACCCATTTGAAAAGAGCTGTTTCTGCCTATTTCTGTTCAGCAGCCTAACATGACATAAATCCTGTAAAGCAGGGCTGGTGGGTTAGTTTTTGGAGTTGCCCGCTTTCAGTTCTGAACGTAAGCAAGAAATTTACGTGCCAGCAGCACCCAGGTCCTTAGAAATATCAATAGCACAGTGTACCCCACTTTTCAGCAAAAGAAACCTTTTTAGTGCGGATTTGACAAGACGGCTGGGCCTGGGATCTGGCAAAAGCATGTGGTTTGGATCTACCTCCCCCCTACCACAGGCCCCCAAATCTAGACACACCTCAGGGTCAGGAGCAGGAATCTCTTCCACCCTTCTAAAAGTCACCTGCAAAGTCTTGGGGCTCACCAAGCAATTGCTAATTCCCCTTAATGGCTGGAATGGGATCATCCCCTCGGCAGGGATGAAGGGAGGGATGCAGGCAGCCCTGCACAGCCAGGAATTGCAGCCAGCTCTCCCCCTCCTGCCCTGGCCTTATCCCCGATTCCAGCCTCACATACACATTTGCTGGGAAAAGCAAATCTCCTTGAAACCCATAAATTGTGATCCTGCTTGCACTTCTGGATGTAAACACGCAGGCTGATCTCTTGCAGAGCAAGCACGACGCACCAGCACGTATGACCTGGGTGGGAGCATAACTGGATGCCTTCACTTGTTTTATTCTGGCTCATGGCAGACAGCTTGGTGAAAATCCAAACGTGCACAGTTGCAACAAGCAAGATGAGGATCCTCCCTGCTCTCTCCCTCGCAGCTCTGCACACTGGTTTTTTGGTTCTTAAAGGGGCAGTAACTGCGACAATGCATTGTCCCCCCACAAGCCTGCACTCCGAGGGGTGTTTGCTGAACGGCAACCTGTATGGCACAACTAAAGGCTTGACTGGAACAGGCTTAACAGCTGAGCTGGTGGCTGCAAAAGGCATCTCTGAAGTCCTAAAAGCAGGAGCAGATTCCACTCTCATCGGATGTAGGCATGGGTCTTTCTACGTAGGCTTAAGATGGATTGACACGAGTTGCAAAAGTAGTTTCATTAAGGAAAAAGGAAAACGCTCTCTATGAACTATAATACAGAATAAAAACCAACACATACCCTAAATTTCTGATGCTGACCTTCCAAAGCCAGGCTTTGTTTCCTGTTCCAGCACACTCAAAAAACAGTTTACACTTGCTCAGCTGCACCTCCTACCAGTTGTTCCAAACAATCTGCAAGAACATATTCATCCCCTCCCTGAAATTTCAAGGAAATTAATTGCATGTGAGCACAAAAAGAGAATCTGAGTTTGACAACACTGGCCAGAGTAATATTTCTACATGTTGAGTATATAAACACTGCACACAAACCTGGTGACTGACCTAGCAAAAGCAGCTGTTGTTTAAATACGAAGCTCCCTGCCCCTTCTCACCTTATCGGAAGCCCCAAATACAAATAACAGCCAGCCCTCAGGGATGCCTGTGAGCCCAGGGGGAAGGTGGTGACAGCAGAGGTCTCACAGGACATGGCAGGGCCCTGAGAAGGTGGGAATGGACACGAGGAGGTGGAAGACATGGAGGAACGGTGAGAAGACCGGTAGGATGGCTCTAAGAGGCGATTTGAAAGCGCCTGATGTTAGCCGCATTTCTGAGCCTTCTACAAACCTCCATGCACTTCGACGACAAGGAGTACCCCAACTGGTAGGTTTGATTTGGGAATACTTGCAAAGTATATGTTTCTATTAAATGCTGAGCTTAAAAATGTGTCACTTTACTGCACATATACTGGATATCAATACTTACACTTGAGGAATAAGTAAAGTGCGCAGCTTTGTAAGCACCCAAGAAAGCCTCCAGATACGGGAACAGCTCTCCTCCTCCTCCCTGCAGTTCCACTGGAGGGACAGTACTGCCCTCACCCTGAGAATGTAAATCATAGCAAGAGAAATATTAAAAAAAAAAAAAAAGGTGCTTTGTCCAAGACAATCTAATATAGAACCATAGAATCATTTGGGTTGGAAGAGACCCTCAGGATCGAGTCCAACCATAACCTAACTCTAACACTAAACCATGTCCCTAAGAATGTCGTCTAAATACCTTTTAAACGCTTCCAGGGATGGTGACTCCACCACTGCCCTGGGCAGCCTGTTCCAATGTCCGACAACCCTTTCAATGAAGAAGTTGTTCCCAAGATCCAATCTGAACCTTCCCTGGTGACAATTTGTCTTCTAAGGGGCTGACTTGAGATCTTTTTTTAGAAAAAAGTACATCAGAAATAAAATATGTGGGTTATTATTAAGCCACTTCACATAAATGACCACGGGGTAATTCGCCGCTGCTTTACAAAAAATAAAATGTTAGTAAAGCAGTCCTTGAAAGGAAACAAATCCTTTAATCCAGAAGAGAACAATACTGCTTCCAGAGAAGCCAATGAAGAGATCAACCCTCTTGATTTAATTCTTCCTCCATTTTTTTAAAGCCATAAATACAGAAAGATCAGCATGTTCAAATACTTCCAGATGTTTCACCTTGCAGCGCCTGTGGAAATAAATGGACTTTTCCTTCTTTCTAGCTGAAGTTTTTTTGCCTTTTTAGTGACTATTAGCAATATCAAGAGCAAAGACAAAAGGATGCAAGATACTGCACACCCAACCCCCTTGTGTCCACAAGCTCCAACTCTAAATTTTATGCTGATTTCATACTTTTTTGTGTCTAGAATAACTACCAAAGGCAGGCATACACTTGCACACACACATTTTATCTAAAATACTGAGAATTGGCTTTATAAGCAACAAAATCCCTTCCTAGAGGATGGACTAGTCAAGGCTGCTACAGTGACAATGCAGCAGTCTCAATATCTTAATTGCACCGGAGTAATATCAGGCAACATATCAATTTCCAAATAATTCACTGCAGAAGTTATTCCACTTCAGCAGTGCAGAGATTGCCATTAGTATTTTGCATGACGCAGGCCTGGAAGAAAAGTCAAGTTACTACAGCGGTAGTGAGAGCAGAAAATGGGCAGCATGACCCCAGGTGCTGACATTCACCCTCTTGCTATTTCCCTCTCAATAAGGTCCTACTTTGCTAGGCAGCATTTCTCCAAAACCTCCTGGGACGCCCTTTAACACTGGAAACTGGGGGGATGAAGAGAAGGAGAGAAAAGTAATAAAATAAAATAAAAAATAAAAAATAAAAATATTTTAAAACAAAAAATAAAAAATTATTTTTAAAAAATAAAAATTATTAGAAATTAAAAATAACAATAAAAAAGGAAAAAATAAAAACTAAAACCTAAAAACTAATTTTAAAAATTAAAAATAAAAATTAAAATAAAAAATAAAAATTTTAAAATTAAAAAATTAAAAATTAAAACAAAAATAAAAATAAAAATAAAAATAAAAAAATAAAAAAAAATAAGCTTTATGATAGTCATGAATTAATTCAGCCCAGAAAGCTCTACTTTGAACAGATGTACCTGAACCTTTGGTTTCTCTGGGAATTGAATCCACAGCCTCAAATCTCCACCTCAAAGCAGGGATTTAGGGACAGGGATCAGAGGTCCCAGCTCCCGGGCGTTCACACATCACCTGCCACCAAGCCACACCACAACCATCAGCTCAGAGTAATGCACCAGTGAAAACCAGTCCCTGCAGCCACCAGCACAGAGTAATGCACCACTGAAAACCAGTCTCCCTCACCCCGGGGAATTCAAACAGTTCATCTCCAGGGAGCAGCTGGAGTCAGTCCACACACTGAACACAACGATTCGCCCTGCTTCTTAGGTGAAAACTCAGAACACATTAACTAGGAGGCTTTAGAAAGAAGCACGCCATTATTAGTAGCACTTGCATGCACACTAAATGTCATGCAATTAGTCAAAGTCTTAATGATAACACTTATACATGAGCTCACACAAGAAATGGGACCGAAGTGTGTGCCCCGAATATGTGTCAATAACCAAGACTACGAGGTGCAGTTACTTCTTCTGACGTTCCAAACAGGGCAAGGTGTATTTACCGGCTTGTGCATTTGTATATCCAGCTACTTAGAAATCACTTGACTCTGTAAGGTCCAACTCTGCACAACGCAGCTGGAAACACGAGGCAATGGCAAGCAGTAGCACCCTTCCTGTGAAAGATATAAAGGCTTCACCTCGACGCAGGTCACAAGAAAAACAAATCCTTCTCATGCAGCGTAAAAAACGTCTTTCTGAACCTATTTGTGCTTTAAAGTGTTCAGATCTAGCTCATTAATTATATTTATTCAGCAGTCTAGATAAAATACAGATTCATTTTTCTTGAAATCAGGTAAACAAACTCAAATATGACTTGCATTTTCATAATTATCAAGCTGTTGTGGCCTTTTAATTTGCTATGATGAGTTTTGCACATGCAGCGAGACCAGACTCCAGAACCTTCACCTTGAAAAGGCTGGAGCTTCAGTGTCCCCACAGCCGCGTGTAGCAGGAACACATGTAAAACTCCATTCCCAACAGTGGCAGGATACCTTGGCACAACTACAAAGATCAGACACTGTAACACATGTCATTTATGTGCTGAAAATGCAGCTGGACAGAGGCAGGCAAAGCATTTTCTACTTCATAACTTTTTTGAGGCATACAGCAGAAGGGCCAAACACCGATCAGGTTACTATCCAATCTGCAAATAAACACAAGGAATTCATTTAGTAGCATGGCATTGTATCTTGTGGGCTGAATTTCAACAGGTAGCTGTTACAGTGGAGCCATGTGAAGGAACACAGGAATTCCCTGTGATTTTTAGTATATAGTCTGCTTTCAGGCTGCAACCATGAAAAGACCAAAAAGGTAAGTTCTGAACATGGAAACAAGATTCCCAGATCATTAACAAATAAAATCCAAAACAAAATATGAAGTCAAACATATTTCTGGAGCGGACAATTATTTTAAATATTTGCTTATATCCACCAACAAACGGACAGTATTAAAGGACTACTACTACCAGTGTGAGAGGGATTACAAAATTAACGCAAACAATCTGCTTTTAACCTCTTAAGTACTTTGTGTGGTATTAGCAAAGGAGTCTAATGGGAAGAACCATACAAGGATTTTAAAGGTTGGCAGCTCAATGAAGTCGCCGAGGGAAGTTCCCTGTAAGCAGATATAAAATGCTGCCGGTCAATTCACTTGGGCCGTGCTGAGCTGTGAGCTGAGCAGCAACTTTCAGAAGTTCATTTCTTTAAGGAGTAACAGGTAGTTCATAGAAAACATCAGCTCAGGTGGACAGGGACAAAGAAGAAAACAGCTAACAGCCTTTTCTATTGCATACATCTGGCATATCTGTATCTTAAATACCATCTGTACCTCAGGTTCTTCCTTCTCCTCCACTCTCATCCCATCTTGGCACCAAGAAACCTCAAATAAAGCTTGGGGACAAGACACGTGGCTATATGGGTCTGTGTCTTCTCAGCTTGCAAGCGTTTCCAAAGAAATTCTGAACAAAGTGTCAGAACGCAAATAATCCACTTGTGATAAATGTGCCTTGGGCCCTGTTTTTGTTTTTAAAATGCCCTTTGATAAACCACCTATTTACATTTCGAAGGAGAGAAAAACTGAAATAGGAGATTGCACATGCACGAAAACAAAGGCAATATCTGACAAGTCATTTTGTTAATTTGTGGATAATTGCTCATTACTGCAAAATAAGGCTTTTGCACTGTTTCATGAAGAGTAGATAAGAAACCCCAGCCCATTACTAAGAATTGCTTTTGGCAAACGCGAGCTTCTCCTAGCACAGCGAGTCTCCATAAAATCATGTCTCCATTAAACGCATATCCTGGCATCCCAAAAGTACCGGTGGAGACAGAACGACGTGTTCCGTCAAGTTATTTAGTAGGGATCTTCCCAGGCTTGCGTTCACCCTTTTCTGTCTATTCTTGCTCTGTTCACAGCGTTGCTTTGAACACCACCTACCCCCACATGGCCTCTGCTCAGCACCCTGCCCCCCGAAACACCCAACTTCAGCATTTTGAGAATATCTATATTCCTCTTCCTAAGTCTTGGCCACTTCCCTATTTGACTAAAAACACATTGCCCAAACCCTCCAAATCGACAGGACGTTGGCACTTGATGTTCTTCACGCACCCTCTGTGAGCAGCAAGGTTCCCCCTGCCCAACTCGCCCGCTGCCGCTGGATTTTCGCTCCCGTTTAAAGCAAACCTGCTGCACCATCAGTAGCCAAGCTGGCGAACAGTGCTCACGCCGAAAGGTGCCCACCTTCAAGTTCCTTCAGCAGCAAACAGTGAGCGCGCTCTGGGAACCGTGTGCCATTGGCACAGCCAAGCAGGTATTTTTGCAGCAATCGCCCTCAAGGTGCTTTTCAAGGTCTTTCCCATCACTGTAACAGCAGGAGTCATTTTTAAGCCTTTCAAAATAGTTTTAAATAAACTTCCCTGATAAAAGTTTTCCAGGGCAATATAATCTGATGACATAAACTCTCTGCAGAAGAGAACGCAGGGAAGGCAAAGCACAGACTTCAGAGCAGAAGAGACACTATAGCTCGATTTAGACGGAGCTGTTTCATTAGTATGTAGATTCAAAGCTGTTCCTATGCAGCTATTGAAACGCTACCCAAGTCTTCCTAGCAAGCAAAAATCCATTCTGTGTACAAATAGCGCTTTTATAGCTTGGCACAGTGCTCAACTGCAGAGTCAAACTTTTCAATGCCTGGTAAATTTTTACTTGAAAGTGGCAGGAGAGCTTATGCCAGGAGCCTATAGGAAATGCCAGCTCAGTGGCAGAAGGTCAAAGCGTGGTATGAAGAGGTTTTATGGAAGTCTTTCAAGATAAACTTCTTAAAAGCACTGTGCTATCTAGGGAGACACAGATTTATACCACTAGGAAAGCCCAGCAACAACCTTCATGACTCCTTTCCAACCATATCTTCAATACCTTTAATATCTTTAACCCTCTACCTTGCAAAAAGCACAGCAGTCGGGTCTCCTGTGGGTGGTGAGAGCTGTTTCTGTGTCTATTTAATCCTTGGTCATTTTGCTGAAGTTAAGAATAAAAAAGTGTTAAATACCAGAGTTTTTGTGCAGACTGTCCTCTACAAAAAACGAAACAAAAAAACCAACCAAACAAGAATAATAATAATAAAAACACAAACAAACAAAACCCAACAGACTGAACCAACAAATCTTCAGGTGCAAAAAGTGTTATTTTATGCAGAAAAGCCCCAGAGGTCAGACCCATGGACGTCTGAAGAAAGCGCAACAGAGTTTAAAGACCAACAGCCCAAACTCCATTAGTACCTAAAACCCTGACTGCAGGAGAAGGAGAAATTTAATTTGAACCGAAAGGCTCTGTATTCTCTACCATTTTTAGAGAAGTATTTAAGGTTAAGTTAGTGTGAACAATGACCCTGAACAGCTGTCAAGCACAAAGACTTCTAACATACTGGATTTTGCCAGCTGTCACCGCACCACGATAGGAAAAAAAAAAAAGAGAGATAGTAAAGCTGCATTAAAACCTGACCGGTCCACTCAGGGTCTCCCCTTGCATCTACACACACTGTTATATTCACTTACAAGAGCAAATTTGCAAATGCTTATACACTTTCCCACTAAGACACTTCAGTTGTCTGAATCTGTCATTTTACCAAATTCAAGTGTAAGACTTGAAATTCAATTAGCACAAATCTCAGTGCTCCCAACATTACATTTGCCAGTGACATTGAATGGCATTCAACACACACCACGCTAAGCTAATACACTAACGGTCCAGCAAGGAAAACTGTGAGATGCTCCAAAATGCAATGCTCTTTTTCAGTCAAGTAAATTAAAGGTGTGAGTGCATTGGACAGGAAGAGATGACAGCTATTAAAAATCCTCCTTCAAACAAGGCTGTAGAAGTTCTCTCCAGATATGCCACACAGCTATGTCTGCACATACTATGAGAGCAAAGAGGAGAAGTGGCTGCTTTTTCAGCAAGAACTCCTTCCAAACTGCCGGGGTTTGGGGGACAAGATACCTAATGTAAAGCTGTTTCAGCTCTTAAGACAGGAATTACCACCTCTTCTGTCATTTTTACTGTTTCCTCTTGCCTGTTTTTTCTGATGAAGGCTTAGGCAATGCAGCCCCACTCACCACCATCACACCAACCGATGCTCACCTGAACCTCACTCAACCAGGTAAGGAAGCAGCTGGTTTTCACACATTTATACTTCCTGCATGAGAAAAACCCAAAGCTACTGGACTTCAGGGATCTCTTTAAGCATTTTGGTTTGGTTTTCGTTTTGTTTTGTTTTTTCCAACTGGCAATATGCTCCGCCTTAACTCCTTTAAATAGAGCAAGCTACTTCCAAAGAGCTTCAAAATCAGGGAGACAGAAGGCAGACCTGCTGGGAAGTCCAAGAGAGAAAACGGCTTTAGAGTCAAGAAGGAGGAGGTTCGTTTGTTTGTTTAAATCTAAGCAAATTAGCACAAGCAAACGTTACAGTTAGTGAAGATGCTTTCACAATAAAGATTTATTAGTGTTTTTCTTTGAATATGGGTGTGTAATTGGATAGCAGGGCAGCATTGCGCAAGCCGATCAACGAGACACATTCTGCTCCACATAAGTCTTGCTCCTCTAATTTGGATGAGTGAACTGTAAAACCAGTAACAGCAATAACTACATTTTGAGAGCTGCATTTCTTTAAGAGATAGCCTAATTTAGCAGACTATAAGGTTTCTTTTCTCTTTATAGCTCTTGGTCAAGAGCTATCAGTACAAAGCTCAAGCAATACTTTCAAGGATTCCTCCTCCAACTACATTAATACATTTGATAACACCAGAAAAAAATACAAACATTTTAAAGAAGTTTAAACATTCATTTATATTAATGAACTATACGCAGCACAGGGAAACCAGTTACACTTAGTAGCTTATTAGAATGGATGTTCTTTTTATCAACAAAAGACAAGCCCAAGTAACCCGCACCAAACACGCTGCCTCTGCAAAGTAGATTTTCAGAAGCAGAAAACATATTTGGGATGAAAGTATCACAAAAAGCCAGTAGGTTTCACACTTCCTTCCGTCTTCTGCATTTCCCCCCAGCCTTTTGTGAGGGGGGAAGAGGACTTAATTATTAAATTGAATGATGCCACGCACTTCTCCAATGAGACCAAAACCCTTCGGAAAGCACTGACAGTCCACAAGAGGTCAGATCACGACCCTCAGATTCTGAAAAAAAAAAAAAACAAAACAAAACAAAAAAACCCACCAACCCAAAACTCTCAGAACTCAGGCTTTGTAGCTCATTTTAAGCTCATCTCTACTTCAGAGCATTTTTTCCACATGTAGTTGGTTTTGATGTGTCGCACTTGAATTACGACTGAAATAGCATTCAGGTGCTCTGCTCTATTTCAGCAAAGGACAGTTTGGACCTACCTCGCTGTGAAGCCTTAAAAATCCTTCCCGCACAACACGTGTCTCTGAGAACCACACCATGAGAGAAGGATCTCGTGTCACATTCAACAAAAGCAGCGGTCACAGACATACACAAACCTCCTACTTTGTTTTTTGATGGTGCTATACAGATTAATTTCCTTTTTTTTTCCCACTCCAAACAGGCCCTCTCTGACATGCTGGCTAACAAGGATCTGGATTATTTTTGTCTGAGCATTTTTTACAGGATGTCCTGTTGCCCCAGTTAAAAAGCCTTTAATTCAGCAACCATGCCTTACGGCCAGACTGAAATTGCTATTAAACCTGAGTAAGTCCCAGGTCACCCATATTTAGCGCACCAATTAACCAACATCGAACAACGCAGAGCAGCTGGGACCAGAAGAAGGGAAGAATTTAAGTTGCCATCACCGATAGCACGTGTGTTCTTCCTCCACGTGTTCAGTTCAAGAGAACTCAACAATTATTTAATTAAAAGCAGCACCTATTCAAGCTTGACGAGTGTTGAGGGAAGCAGTAATATGCACAGAGAAGAGGTATCCAGAAGATGCTACTACCAAGCCACTGCCTTTCAAGGATACCGTTAACTCTGAGTAGTCAAACGATATTCATAAATACCTCCAAGTTCTGAAAATGATTCACATACTGTGATTTATTTAATTTAGAAGTGTTGCAAGTTTTCATTAAAAGTTAATTAAACCTGTAAAGACATGTTGTCTCTAGGTTGATACATGAAAGAGGAAAGTAGTGTGATAAATTATTTGGGAATCACGGTTGCTTGCACAGACCACAAACAGTTTAAAGGCACACGAGTTTAATTCTCCTCTATACGCACAAACCTGGAAAAATCAAGGTAACTTCTCTGGATTTAAAAGGGCTTTACTACCTTTATTGTAAAAGTAGCCTTATCTTTTGTCTGCCACCAACCAGGGTCAATAGCATTCTCTTTCCAAACTCTAAACAACTTCACAAAGCTGAAGCCATTCCAATGCCCACCAAAATACTACGTGAAATAAAACCAAAGCGTGCCAATACAAGGTCCACTCCCCAAACAAATAAACGTAGCCAAGCCCAAGACCAACTCCAGAGCTTCCACTGACCTGAATTGTCAGGTGCCACATCTGTATTTTATACTGGTTCGCAAACGGGCGTGAAAGACAACAGAAATCATTTGCATCCACGGAGACCTGAAGCGGCAGAACGGAGTGTGAAGGAATCGCTGCAAAACCTGTCGTCGCACCGCGACGCACCGATGCTGCCATCGGCCAAAGTTACACGAGGACGTTCATCGACACCCCGTTTCCAGCTCTGCTAAAGGAGGCTGCCTGCATCAGCAGCCTTCAACAGAACCACGTCAATATGTCAGAGCTCCCATTTTTTCCAAACAATATTCTTTACTCTCTATTTCCATCCTTGCCTCGCGTATTTACAGTGCCTGAAGGCACCCAGGCCTCCGTTAATGAGGTTTTCACACAAAATATAATAAATTAGAAACCTTGATCAAAACAGGGCCTCCAGCAGGAACACAGTAAAAAAAAAAAAAAAAACAGAGCCACATACATTATACACCCCAAAAAACCCGAAATAATCCAGCCTGTCGATCAGCAAGGAATTGCACAAGCAAAGAGGGAGTATGCCCAGCTGCCAGGGTGCCGGTGAGGGTGCCGGTGAGGGTGCCGGTGAGGGTGAGGGTGCCTCTCCTTCTCTCCTGGCTCTCTGCCCTCCAGCCTCTTCGCCCCGGGGACCCTCAGGCCGCTGTCACCCAGCAAAGCCGGGACCCGGGGAGGTGGCGCAGCCCTAACGCCGCTGTCACGGCCCCCAAAGCGGCCAGGGTGGCTGGGACCTCCTGCCCGCTCACAGCAGATGCCTCCAGCTTCTTTTGGAGCAAGAAGCCTTGGCGCCCAGGGAGCTGAGGGGCCCGGGCAGCCCCTGGGCTGCAGGTGGGCCCAGGCCTGGCCTAAGGGGCCCCTGAGGCCCCGCCTGGGCTGAGGGGACGGGGCTCAGCCCCACGGTCCCAGCCCGGCTGAGGGCACCACACGCCCTCCAGACCCTCCGCGGCAGGAGGGGTGGCCGGACCCCCCACTCAGGCACCCTGGGGAGGAGGGGAACAAACCCGAGCAGGCGCTGGGGCCGAGGGGACCAGAGCCCCCGGCGCCGAGGGGACCAGAGCTCCCCCGGGGCCCGGGCTGAGGGCACCAGAGACCCTGAGAGCCCCCGGGGCTGAGGGAACGGCATCCCCCCGAGCTGAGGGCACCAGAGCTCCCCCAGGCCCCTGGACACACCCCGCGGATCCCCCGAGGCTGCAGGGGCCGCCGCCGGGCTGAGGGGCCGGGATCCCCGAGCCGCGGCCCCGCTGTCACCCGCCGCCGCCGCCGCCACCCCCGGGCCTACGGTCGGCCCCACCGCCCGGCTCCGCGCTGAGGCGGCGGCGGCGCGGCTGAGCTGCTCACCGTGCGGCGCGGAGCCCCGCGGCGGGTCGGGGAGGGTCGGCGCGGCGGCCGGGCGGATCCCCTGGGCGGCGGCGGCGGCGGCGGGCGGCACCGCGCGTCACGTGACCGCCGTGTCATCCCCGCGCCGCCATCTTGTGCGCGGCGAAGCGGGGCGGGGGCGCTGCTGCCGCTCTCTGGTTTCCCTTAAAATCACAGAGTCCTGAGGTGGGGAGCACCCACAAGGCTCGTTGAGTCCAGCTCCTATCCCTGCACAGGGCAACCCCACAGTTCACACCGTGTGTCTGAGGACGTTGTCCAGTCTCTTCTTGAACACTGTTTGGTGCTGTGACACCTCCCTGGGGAGCCTGTTCCAGTGTCCGGCACCCTCTGGGTGAGGAACCTTTTCCTCATGTCCGACCTGAGCCTCCCCAGCACATCTTCCTGCCGTTCCCTCGGGTTCTGTCGCTGGTCACCAGAGAGAAGAGCTCAGCCCTGCTCCCCTTGTGAGGGAGCCGTAGCCACCATGAGCTCTCCCCTCAGCCTCCTCCAGGCTGAACAAACCCATACGGCTTCCCCTCCAAACCCTCCACCGCCTCCATAGCCCTGTAAATAAAATAAGCTACCTCGAAGCTTTCTGACAGCAGGTGGCCAAAACCAAATTAAAATCTGACATCAGCGTAACTGGCTGCAAGCAGGTGAGGCGCAGCCTGCGGTGTTGGGGGAAAACTCTTTTATTTCGGTCTCCAGCGGCTGTTGGGCTTCCGCTCGCCACCTTTGTCGTAACGTCAAGAGCTCACGATAAGTCAGCTCTTATTAATAACATCTTAGTTAAAATAAAATCACAGGACAATTTAACTTGGGAATTGTAAGGAGCCATTGAAGGTGGAATGTTGTTTTTACAACCGATCCGGCACCTGACCCCGGCGAGGCGGGGGAAGGACCGAGAGACATCGCTATGAACCCTTAATGTAAAACAAAGTCTCTTCAAACTAATCCCGGAATGCAAACTGATTCCTCTATGTGAAAGTTTAAAAAGTTAAGCTAGGGGCAAGGGTAGCCAGAAAGCCTGGTATCCATATTTTAAATAAATCAATAAGGGGAGGGTGTTGTTAGAATTAGATGAAATGAGACGGGTAAACTGAGGCAGGCGTCGGGTGGTCTGTAAACCCTGCAGTACCAACCCGTGGGGAACAGGGGAGGGGATCTGCGGCTGGGATTAGGGTGATATAAGCAGGGGCTTTTTGCCCTATTCCGTGTGCCTACCTTTAGGTAGGACACCCAGGTTTGCAAAATCGTTAATAAAATCTGCTTTGCTGAGAGGTCCCGCCTGGGCCTATTATACTGGAAAGGTAATAGTTTCCTACAGGAGTCCCCTCTGGACATGTTCTCTAAGTATAAAGAGGGTAAAATTTAGTTTCATGAACACTAACACCTTGCATCCTATTTAAAACCTTGCACTTCATGAATTGTGCTTTGTTAATGCATACCAAAAAAAAAAAATTTGGTGGTTTTTTTATCTATCCGACAAGGTCTGACTAAAACTTTTCCTCCAGGAGGATGAAAACACACAAGGGAGGGACTGGATGTGCCAGCATGTCACAGTAACATCAAGCAAGAGACTGTTTTTGGTGATCTTGGCATGTAAACATACTGAAATCTAAAAAACAAATCCCATGAGTTATCCTAATCAACAAGCGATCGCAGACATTACCCAAGCAAAATCAAAATTAAGCTTGAATAAATAGTAATTTATGCACTGGGACAGGTGAAACACAATGATGTCCTGCTCATGTGTAAAGAACTACCAAATACTGCAGGTTCTTAAAATGTAGTTTAGCTATTCGAAGGGAAAATTCTCTTGTGTAATAAAACTCAAATTTAGAGCCATTGTGAAAGTTACATTTTGCGATCTGCCAGGACCTGCAGCTCTTTAAGCTTTTTCATCAGCGTTGATGAAGAGGGAACAAGGTTTTATTTCAAACTCAGGATGCGGGCAACCACTTTCACCCTATGCAAACCGTGTAGTAGTTGGGAGGGGAAGTGCAAGTGGAAGAGGATGGCTTGGGAGAAGGGTGCACGAGATTTCGCTTGACTTTTCTCTCAGGCAAATGATTTGCAGTCCAGTTTTTACCTGGTTGTCTGTGCCTAGCACTCGTGGGCTAAATATAAATGCATCTTTTTTACTCAAATAGTAAAACAGAGTCTGAGTATCGTATCGGCTACTATTTCACCGCTCTTTGCTTGACACCTCCTGGAAGTCGTCATGGAAATGAATGAGAAATGCAGGTGCCATAGTGGGTCACCCAACTTTTAGTCAATAGGGCAGAGGAGGTTTTCTCCAGGGGAATGGACAGGACCAGCATCCTCCAGAGCTGAGCCAGAACTCCTTCTCTCATAAAGCAAGAAAGCTCCTTGTAAACCCTCTGAACTAACAAAATACTGCCTTAAACATGGAATTTTCAAAGGGGCCAGATGACTCTATCCTACCCTTTCCTCCTCCTTGCTCTTGTTTCCACGACCTTGTTCTTAATTCAGTTGCTTCATCTTTTTTAGGAGTTTGTGTCTGGAGACAACCCAGGTGTCGACAGCTTAAATTCTCCGATCCCTGGGCAGGGCGAGCAGGGATTTATTTGTGAGTAGGTTTAATACCAGCCACTCCGATCTGGTTTTTTCCCAAGTTGACCAGGCTTAAAACTTGATTCTTCCAAAAGCTTTGCAAGGCTGGCTTGCCTGAGCGTGGTCGCACCAGGAAAGGTTTAAGAAGTGGGAATTGGGCCAGCTCACCGCCCCCTGTCTCGTTTCTCCTGGGAAAGCAGGGAAGTGAGCAGGGGTTCCTGCTTTTCGGTAGGGCGCTGTTTTCTCCCTGACTATCATTTCTTGCGATCCCGTCTTACTAATGCTATAATAGGATTAATGTCGCTAACATTTCTCCCGGGGTAATCACATAATAAATTCCCCCTTTCTGGGGTTGTTCCCCTAGTACGGGCATTTTCTGGCAAATAATATGAACCTGCAGGCTGTGCAAATTGATTCCCGGGGAGCCTGACCTCCCTTTCGGGAATGACAAAGGGCCGTCCGAGAGGCTTAGAAATACTTGTCCTGGGCCTAATCGTGCTGAGCCACTTGTGTTCCTGCAAACGACTTTTCCTGCTGCGCTAGAGATTGTGCCGGCACCAAAAAACCACCATTTTGGGGGGTTTGCTGTGGGATAGAGGTGCCTTTGTAGGAGCAGGAGGGGACGACCCATGGCTCTGCTCAGCCCGGGGTTTCTCCTGCCGGTGGTTTGATTTAATCCATTAATCAAAATCGATGTATGAATGAATCAACAGTAAAATGCTAATAGATCACTGTCATTAATAAGCATTAGGTATTGAGCAACAATTAATAAATAATATTCAATTTGAAGAGATGTTTTTATTTAGATGTAGTATATTTACTATTGGCACGCTAATACTTCATTAATGAACTAATATTAAACTAACTTGAATAAAATTTCAATAGCCTTCATCTTACCACACTCAGCAGGTACATGTGTCAGTATGGCCATGACCCAGTCACTTCATTCATGACATCACTTGATACCACATGACATCATTTACTCCCTGATTGTATTTATGACATCACATTGGCTGGCAACATTTATGTAGGTTGCATCATTTCAGTGGGCCGCATCGGTTATTTAGTGGCTTTATCCATTATACCACTTATCATTAGATGGCATTGTTGAGTCAATACCTTCATGATATCATTTTGGTATCATTTTGACACCATATGACATCATTTATTCTTTACACTAGCCCTGAAGTTAGATGGGGCTGCACCGACTGTGACGTTTTTAAAAGCCTTAAAAATAGAAACGGCAGGAATGTTCATTGCTCCGAATTTGTAGAGCGCATCGCACGGTCCCACGAGGCTCTGTCACTGTCCCCTGATGGCATGAAGGACAACAGCAGCGGCAGCAGAGCAAAAAATAAGAATTAAGTACATTGGGAACAGAGTCAAGCAAAGGGCACATTGCATTCACATGCCATGGTTTTAAGAAGCTGCAGTATAAATGGTAAAAGAGACCAAAATATCTGTTTCCAAAGGATGCAGGAGATTCCCATTCAGCTTTTTTTATTATTCAAGCAAGTGATTTATGGTGAGATAGCGTCATCTTCTCAGATCAGCAGCGATATTACCCAGTGATCTGTTGCAGACAAGCAGCATTATAAATGCAAGATCGTAGAGCGGGGGTGTATAAATATTTATACAGTCCTAAAATTACATTCGGCCCTTTGAAAGCAACCGCGAGGCTGATGTGGCCCCCAGTGAAAAGGAGCTTGATACCCTGTCGTAGAGTTTTCCTCCTGTTCATTTCAGATCATTAGAAAAATAATGTAAACACATTTAATTTGGTTTTAATGGCTGAGCACTCCTGATTAAAACAGCATGTGTCTTTGGGGGAAAATGCATCAAAATTTGAAATAAAAGGAGAAATGCTTAACAGAGGCAAGGCAATAGCAAACATTTCTCTATTTAAATAGAAGAAAGAAAAATGAAAAAGAGGTGTGAAAGAAGGAAGAAAAGAGAATTGAAAGGAGACAAGAAGCAGTTATTGAGAGAGGGACCCCCATGTCACAGCCCATGACAACCACAGGAGGTTTTTCTCCCCCCTATTTCCGTCGCTGCTAACAGGGTTTGTTGCTCTTTTTAGAGAAAAACAATGTTTTCTTTTCAGGCATGTTTCCTGAGAACAGCATCTCTGGGATTTTCATATCCCTCACCCCCTTTTCTCCACCACCTTTGGCTCCGACACTCTGTGCTGCCTCCTCTTTGAAGGAGCGAGCGCCTGCTCCTGACGATGCATGTCCAAACCCACAAGGCTTTCCCACGTCGTGTGTTGTTCCTCACCACAACAGTCCCTGGTGCCGGTTTATGGAGCAAATTGTTTTAGCAGGGAGGATTTTAACACTGGCGCTGGCGTGCGATTTTGTCCCTCTGGCTGAGTTGCAAAGGAGGAGCGTGGCTGACGGAGGGCACCGCACTACCTTCTCCATGTAGGAGGGTAGTGGGGGGTACAAGAAGACGGATCCAGCAGTGTTCCGACAGCAGCTCCACAGGGCCATCGTCTCTGTGCTCTTGCAGGCTGTGGTAGGAGTTTTGACCTGATTTGCTTTGAAACTCTCATCGAAACTGCACCTCACATGTCGCAGCCCCTGATTTTGCCCACAATACTCATGTTGCTCATTCAAAAAGCCTTTTTTCTTTTTCCCAGGACTCCTAACATTAACTGTGAATAATGGCTCTGCTTGCCCGTTTCCTTGTAAAAACCTCTGCTTATCCCCAAAAGGTAAATTGTGTTTTTCCATACACACACACACTAGCAGGGCTTGGCTGAGACTGGACCGGAGCCGACCCGCTCCGAGTCGGCACCATTGCATCCTCCTCCCCACAGACTGTGCCTGCGTGCTCGGGCAGGTCCATCACCACAGGGCTCTATTGCAGCCTAAAAGGTGTTAATTATAGAATGGTTAAAAACCAATTACCTCAGCCAGGCTGTGGGCAGGAGTTAGAAGAAGAAGAAAACTTTGCGAAATCAGCAGCGCTGAGGTGGGATTTCACCAGGGCGGTTGCACAGCTGCATCTTTGCAGTGACTTGGGGAGCCCCAATTAGCTCTCAGCTTTCCAAAGAGGAAAAGATTAACTTGCAGATGCTCCTTGTGTTCCCTTCGCCAGTGGGTTCATCCTCAGAGCAGCTGCTAAAATCACCGGAGAACAGGAGGAAATGCTCAAGGCAAAGGCTGGCAAGAGGTTTTCTGCTGAGCCCAGAGATGTTGCTGTCACGTAGCGACAGATCTCCTTCCTGCTCAGTCCCAGGATCCCACCCTGGAGGCTTTTTCTGATCGCACCCTGTATTTATCCTTCACCTCAGATGATTTTTGGGACTTGCCATTTCCAAACGGTTCGGGGTTTTGTCCTCCTGTGGTGCTGGCACCCAGAGAGGGCACGAGTTTCTTTCTCAAACTGCATTTTCATAGTTTTCCCTCTAGGGGCAGCACTTGCCTTCCAAGCCAGTCTAAAGCAAGAAAAATATCTGTATTTTAAAAACTAATTCCTGTTGCTACGGAACGCTGCTCTTATAAAGACTAAGGTCAGTGTGAGCCTGTTCTAAGTGGGTTTAGTAGTTATCATTTATTTTAATGTCCAATGCCCTGCCTAAAGCTGCTTGGTCATTTGTGTCCTGTGTCACCACACAAGCTCTATTCCTCGAATTAGAATAAAGTCTATAAATTAAGCCTCCCTTTACTGTAATAATAATAATAATAATAACAACAACAACAATAATAAAGATATTATTATTGTTCTGATCGAGTGTGGGCAATAGTCTTTCTCCGGACAGGAGCTCCCTTCCCAGTGCTGCTGCTGTCATGCCATGGGTCAGGGAAATTAAAGATGTGATTTAAACAGAATAAATCTCTGCCCGGATCCCTCTATACCTTTCAGGGAAACACCAGATCCTCTCATAAAACAGACTGAGGTCCTCTTACTGACTTGATAAATATATAAAATCAGAGAAATCTATAGGGCATCAGGTTCTCTGTGTGAGGATGAGCATCAAATATTATTCCAGCCTCAGTACTAATATTTTTTACTGTAACAGCCTCAAGATACAATAATCTGATGCTGCCTTTAGGCAAAGGGGATTGAGGAAGGGAGGAGAGAAGCTGATGCTAAGGTTCTAATTTTGATGGCAAATTTTGGTAACTTGAAGATTTACAACCAAAATCCAAGTGGAGCATGCATACTTTAGTTTAAGAGAACCAGAAAATTGTCTAAACCATTACAAAACTCAGAATCACATAACCACCCCACTTCTGCCAAGCACGGGAGAGGGTCTTACCCCTTTGGCTACAAAATATATCAGTGTAAAAAAATGTTGTTTACACCTCTGCTTAAAGAAAGAAAAGGCAACAGGAAAGCACATTTGTCCTACAGGTGGTTCAGATACCGATGTGGCTCAGACCTCCCTTGCTTGGGCTGCAAGTGCCTTTTGGAGGAGACGATGGCAGAGGTTTTACGGGAAGAATGCGGGAAGTGGAGCAGCTCCCACCAAATTCACCAGGAGTTTCGTCCCGGAGCGCCGGTCAGACGTGTCAATCCTATTAGCAGTATTATTCACGGGTCACGGCACAAGGGCAGAGGGTTGAATGTGTTTGTTCTGCAAATTGGACTAATATTTGAGGACCGTAAAAGAGGATGTGTAACATGTTTGGCCTCTTGCTGATATCTAAGATTGCAGTGTACTATGTTTCCTTCAAATTACATTAGCTCAGATCCAATTTTATGGTAACTTACAGCTAGGAAAGACTTCAATTTCATTAATAACGGCCACCATCTTTTTAACATTTAATACATCATAAGTCATTGCAAAAAATTTTGCTCTTGATTTGAAATGAGACAGCTGGAACAAAATCAAATTTGAAGCCCCTTGAGTCGGCCAAGGCCTGAGTTTGTTCCTGAAAGGTGCTGCGAGGCTGCGCTGAGTTTCTGGAATTATCTCTGCAGCTGTAATTTGATTTCAGTGCTTCACCGTCACTGGGTGTGACATCACTACAGTTCATGCACCCTTCATGCAATAAGGATAAATGAGGCACAATGAATAAATGCCAGCAAATAGCTCATCCGGTGTCACCCACTGTCCCACGTCCCTCAGAGCTCAGCTTGTACACCAAGTGTTGCAAATGTCCTTTGACGCCTGCTTAAATACACAGCAGTAATAACACAGGGCTAATAATAATAGTATTAAATTGAGCACTAAAACACGGGAAAGCTTTTTTTAACTGAGTGTAGCGTGATATTTTTGATGTAGGAAGGATGCTTGATGTAAATGTTGCTAGAATAATTCGTATTTGCTATGTACATGAATACGGATGCCATTTGGATGGCATACACAGGACGTTTAGAAATGGAAATCTCGTTATCCTAGCAGTAATTCAGGACTATTAGAGGCAAGCTTAGGGTCTTTAATCAGCAAGGCTGTATTAGCATAATGGAGTTAATTGCAATAAAGTAAAATATGCTGATTAAAGAATATTTTTCTCTGCATAGGACCTGCTACCTACCATATGAAAAAACATCTGTGGGCCAAATCCTGCCTCTGGTTTGCTGAACCCTTTCTCAAGTCAAGGAGATAAAAGGTTTTGGTTTTGTCTGCTGTAAGGCTGGCCCCAAACTGCATGTCTTTGCCCTGATTTTGCAGTGGGAGGAACACAGGCTGCCCTTTGTGCTTGCTCAGCTTCCCACTCCTGCTGATGGAGCTTGAGGAAGTGCAAACACTCTTGTGCCAAGGCCAGAGGCTAAAGCCCCAGGTGAAGAACCACAGGTCTTCTGCCTGATGTGCTAAAATCCTGGCTGAAGGAACTAGGAGGGTTGGCCCTGCTGTTCCAGGTGTTGAATTGTGCATCACTCATTTTGTATATTCTATTATTATTATTATTGGTTTATCTTCCTTTGCTGCCCTATTAAACTGTTTGTATCTCAACTCATGAGGTTTTTTCCTTTCTAACGCTCTCCCCATCCCACTTTGGGTGGCAGGGAGTGAGTGTCTGTGCGGTCCTAGTTGCTGGCTGGGGTTACAAGTGACAATTTGTAGGGCAACAGCAACCAGCCACAGGGAAAAGGGAGAGAACAGCACTGGGACTGTAACTAAGACCAGAGACACGGCTGTTGCTGTTAATGGTGCACTGGATTTGTTCCCTAAAAAGGAACTTCTCTGGCTTATTTTAAAACCCACTGATCCCAAGATGTCAATAGCTTTTATTATCTCCATGTCCTGGGGCCTGTTCTGATAGAAACATGGCTGAGAGCAGCAAAAGGCTGTAATTCAAGCAAAAAGTTCACTGTTGCAAAAATTTCCTTCCAAACTAGGTACAAATAAAACTGCATCTCTTCCCTGCCCTGGATAGGAATCCTCCCTGGGAGCTCGACATGCCTTCTCTTTCCTTTTGCTGCCACTTGAAGCCTTTCTCAGATGTTGTCTGAGATGATCTCTGTATCCTTCTCCACCTGATGCTCACACCACAGCCATGCTCCAAGGATGCAGCTCCCACCACCCTCGTTACCCTCCTCTGTGCCGCAGAGCTGCTCTTTACCATTGCAGAGATCAAAGACACCCCGAGATAAATCTATTTAACTGTAATTTGTCCTGAAATGCTTGATTTGGGAATATGGCTGGGTTCATATCTGGCTGGGCACTCCTGCAGTGTCTCCTAGTCACGATGCTCCCTCTCACGCAGCTCAAGCTTAGCTCATCTCCTTGAAAAAGGTGGCTCAGAACTGTCACAGAACTTTCTTCTGGCCGTGAGCACGCGTTTTTCAGGGTGGGTCTGCGTTGCCTTTAGTTCAAGGACAAGGACGTCAGTCCCAGCTCTGTTATCATGGGCCTGGCTGCCCTCAGCTATTTCTGGGCTCCCCCACAAACCTCCTATAAAACCTTTAGAAAATACCTCAGAATAGATCCCTTCCTCCTCCCTTCAGAGACTGGAGCTGCACACGGGCACGATGCAGTTTTGCAGACTCCTAACGTCTCCTTTCTGTCTCAAGAAATACCTCTTTTTGTTTATTTGCTTCTAAATCATTTGGAAAGGGGTATTTAGAAAGGACTATTTGTCTTCCTTGGGTGACACAAGCGCGTCTAGTTCATACAGGAGTGGCCACACGTGTCAGACGTGAAGTCCCATACGTCTCCACCAATGCATACAGAGCACAAAACTGCTACAGCAAGACCTTCCTGGCGCCACACTCGGTGCCGCAGGGCTTCTCACAGGTTCCCTTTGTGTTTAACAGCCCGTGATTCTTTTCAGCGAAAAATAACCTGCTCTGAGGTCTTGGAAGAATTAGCTGGCTT